>NC_139718.1:3516973-3693171 GCF_964188405.1 Protomyctophum parallelum | reverse complement strand
GGTGGTCCGATACGGTCTATTATAGCACGGTGGTCCGATACGGTCTATTACAGCACGGTGGTCCGATACGGTCTATTACAGCACGGTGGTCCGATACGGTCTATTATAGCACGGTGGTCCGATACGGTCTATTATAGCACGGTGGTCCGATACGGTCTATTATAGCACGGTGGTCCGATACGGTCTATTATAGCACGGTGGTCCGATACGGTCTATTATAGCACGGTGGTCCCATACGGTCTATTATAGCACGGTGGTCCGATACGGTCTATTGTAGCACGGTGGTCCGATACGGTCTATTATAGCACGGTGGTCCGATACGGTCTATTATAGCACGGTGGTCCGATACGGTCTATCAGTTCATATATACCGTCGGCTGTTAGCAGAGATAACAGTGGAAGGACTCTGGTGGGAAAAATAGCCGTAATTGACTCGTTGTAAAAGCCTACGTTCTCCGTTTACATGTGATTATGGTGAATAGAGGTTATGCGTTATGCATGCATACAGTGATTGGCAAATAGAGTGGCAAATCGAGTGGCAAATTGAGTGGGAAAAGTGAGTTTAACGTCGTTTAATGCAATCATATTGGACCTGTCTGTGTGGATGGATGGGCTGTCAATCATATTGGACCTGTCTGTGTGGATGGATGGGCTGTCAATCATATTGGACCTGTCTGTGTGGATGGATGGGCTGTCTGTGTGGATGGATGGGCTGTCTGTGTGGATGGATGGATGGGCTGTCTGTGTGGATGGATGGATGGGCTGTCTGTGTGGATGGATGGGCTGTCTGTGTGGATGGATGGGCTGTCTGTGTGGATGGATGGGCTGTCTGTGTGGATGGATGGGCTGTCTGTGTGGATGGATGGGCTGTCTGTGTGGATGGATGGACCTGTCTGTGTGGATGGATGGGCTGTCTGTGTGGATGGATGGACCTGTCTGTGTGGATGGATGGGCTGTCTGTGTGGATGGATGGACCTGTCTGTGTGGATGGATGGGCTGTCTGTGTGGATGGATGGGCTGTCTGTGTGGATGGATGGGCTGTCTGTGTGGATGGATGGGCTGTCGAGGCCAGAGAGTCATTATTTGGCACTCAGTGGGTGTTCCCGCGTAGCTTCTTGGTTTGATGCTGAAGTCAGGCGCATACCCTCGTCTATATATTGGACAATTTAGCTGGAAATAGCCAATCTACAAAAGCTCAAACCAAGTGTAAAATGACTTGTCCCTCATTGTCTCCACCAGGCCGAAGGCATGGGGGGAGAGTATGTTTTGCACTCCGTCCGTCCATCCGTCCGTGTGTCCGTCCGTCCGTCCGTCCGTGTGTCCGTCCGTGTGTGTGTCCGTGAGCAGCTAATCTCCGGCACCGTTAACCCGGTCGATGCCAAATTTTGCACACACACTCCCTGGATGCCAACGATGAACCTCTGCCCCAAAATTTCCAGAACGGCCTGTTATAGCGCCACCAGGAGGCCGCTTTGTGCAAAACAAGTTTTTGCAAATTGGTACACAGTCTCTCTAGAGCCATTCAACGAAACGGGTCTTTCAGATGTCTCAGACTCCATCCTGATTGGTTAATATTGGCTTCCAAAGTTCACAGGAACTGCACAGATCTGTGGATAACTTTGTATGCCAACTCCCTAGTTTACTTTGGTTGCCCTTTTATCCAACCACCAGATGAAGGCAAGCTGCAATGTCCTACATTCCTATCCTGGTGGAGACCTGTGCCCAGAAGGGCACTTTTTCTAGTTTATACTGGATCTCTTGTCCACTAGTCCCTTCCTAACATTTTAGTCTAGTTTTTATTTGTTGACGAAATTGTCAGTATATTTAGTCTTAGTTTTAGTCACCATAGCTTAGTTTTCATTTAGTTTCCATGTAGTTTTTGTCAGTGAAAAAAAGGTAGTCGACGAACATTTTTCGTCTTAGTTTTAGTCGACGAAAACAACACTGCTGTGCAACTGTATAGGCAGACTCTTCCTGGGGTTTGTGGGGTTCTGTTTGCAGAGGTTCTGTGTACATTTCAACCCACTGCAGTTGGGAAGCTTGCATAGCTTGCATAAACTGTATTAACCCATTCTGAACGGGAAACCCATTTTGGTGTTAGCACCATGTTATGCTTTAGCTATTGAAAAATAGCAGATCTACAAGCTCATATAGCTAAAGCATAACATGATGCTATTAAACACGAAAATGGGTTTCCGTTCAGAATGGGTTAAATGCAGATTAAATAATGGGCCTTGATAAGAAATATTGTTTGAAAACAACTGGCATAAAAAAATAAGAAAATGGCAGATCTACATAAGCTCGCGTTTGTGTCACGTTTTCATCTTTTTTTTATTTATTTATTTATGGGGGGGGGGGGGGGGGTATTCGATTAATTAATGCATTAATTATTAATAATTAAAAAAATGAGTAAATTGTAGCCCGGTGGAAGTATATAAATAACGAACGGAAAATGGACGAAGACGTTCTCCAGTAAAAGTATATCTCCATGTCCTTAGTTGCCACCGCATGCACGCACACGCACACACACACGCACACACACACACACACACACACACACACGCGCACGCGCACGCACACGCACACGCGCACGCGCACGCGCACGCGCACACGCACACGCACACGCACACGCACACGCACACGCACACGCACACTCACGCGCACACACACACAGACTGCAGCACCAGCAGCGTCTCAGCTGAAGTGTGAAGCGGAGTAATTTGTGTGGCGTTGGTGTTGATGTCTGTGCCATGATATGCTCAGCTTATATTTATACAGTCTAGTTGGTATTAACGCATTCTGACCTGAGATCAGATTCATACGAGGTTTCCACTGGACACACACACACTGGTCTGATTAACCCCATTCTGACCTGAGATCAGATTCTAAAAAAAATGTCAGTCGTTCTTCGATTTTTCAAAAATAGCAGACCTACGAGCTCGTAGCGCGCCACTCGGTGGTGCGCTACGAGCTTGTAGATCTGCTATTTTTCAATAGCTAAAGCATGACATGATGCTGACACCAGAAGGGGTTCCCGTTCAGAATGGGTTAAATCCACTGCCTTCGACACACATAATATGCTCTGCAGTATCAGGTCTGCCCTCAGGCCAGAAAATGGAGCCATGAGTCAAAAGGCCAATACCTTGATTCCATAATAATGTGCTCCTTCCTTCCAGTGTGTTGTTTTTGGCAGCAAATGTCTATTTTAGTTTTAGTCGTAGTCTCCTGAATAGTTTCCACTTAGTCTTAGTCACATTTTAGTCACCTGGAATGTGTTAGTGTTAGTCTAGTTTTAGTCGACTAAATGTCATAAGATTTTAGTCGACTAAAATGTATTTTTGCGGGCCTTGTTGCCGTCATAATGACTTATTTTACACTTGCTGAAAATAGCCGATCTACAAGCTCACAACGCGTTGCGCTGCGACGCGTTGTGAGCTTGTAGATCTGCTATTTTCAGCATGCAACCAAGTGTAAAATGACTTATACTGGATCTCTTGTCCACTAGTTCCTTCCTAACATTTTAGTCTAGTTTTTGTTTGTTGACGAAATTGTCAGTATATTTAGTCTTAGTTTTAGTCACCATAGCATAGTTTTAATTTAGTTTCCATTTTGTTTTCTTCAGTGGAAAAAGGTAGTCGACGAACATTTTTCGTCTTAGTTTTAGTCGACGAAAACAACACTGCTTCCTTCCTTCCTTCCTTCCTTCCTTCCTTCCTTCCAGTAAAACTAAGACGAAAAAAATGTTCGTCGACTACCTTTTTTTCCACTGACGAAAAACAAAATGGAAACTAAATTAAAACCTAAAATATGATGACTAAAACTAAGACTTTAATGTAATGACAATTTTTGTCAACAGATAAAAACTAAAGACTAAAATGTTAGGAAGGGACTATAGTGGACAAGTGATCCAGAGCTTGTAGATCGGCTATTTTAAGTGTAAACTAAAAACAGTCATTACGACGGCATCAAGGCTAAATACATTTTAGTCGACTGTAGATTTAGTCGACTAAAACTAGACAAACAACAAAGACATTCCAGGTGACTAAAATGTGACAAAAACTAAATGAAAACTATTCAAGAGACTATGACTAAATCTAAAATCAAAATTTGCTGCCAAAAACAACACTGGTTGGACTAAACCCTCTCTCTGTTATTATTATTATTATTATTAATAATAATAATAATAATAATAATAATAATAAAACTTTATTTGTATAGCACCTTTCATGACATGAAATGCAGCTCAAAGTGCTTTACAGAACAACGGAGAATAAAAGAAAAGCAAGGCAACGACATTAAAAAACAAGCAGTAATGCAATACAGTGAGGACATGAATAACAAAAAATAAAAGATAAATTCAAAGCAATGTTGTAGAAGTGGGTCTTGAGCTGAGCTTTAAAAATGTCTACAGAGGCTGCCTGACGAAGGTACAGTGGGAGCTTGTTCCATGCCGACGGCCCGTAGAAGCAAAAAGCTGCTTCCCCGTATTTTTTAGTTGCCATTTTTTTAGGCAAAGCGAGCAGGCCAGCAGTGGAAGACCTTAGGGGGGGGCGGTTTGGGACATATTTAGGCAGGCAGTCATGTAGGTAGGAAGGTGCGAGACCATTGAGAGCTTTATAATAATTTTAAAATCAATCCTAAAAACAACCGGAAGCCAGTGCAGTGATGCCAAAACTGGAGTAATATGTTCTCTCATCTTAGTTCTAGTTAAAACTCTGGCTGCTGCTTTTTGGACAAGTTGTAATCTGTCAGTTGTTTTATTAGGCAGTCCTGAAAAAAGTGCATTGCAGTAATCAAGCCGAGAAAAAACAAAGGCATGGATTAGCGTTTTTGCATCGTCCAAGGACACATAGGCTCTGATTCGTGCAATATTTCTAAGGTGAAAAAAGGCAATCTTGGTAACATGATTAATGTGTGAATTAAAATTCAATTCGGAATCAATAATAACCCCCAGGTTCTTTACTGTACTGTTACTTTCTACAGTCAGGTTGCCAAGTCTGCTTAATATTGATTATTTCTGCTCACTAGAACCGATTATAAGAACTTCTGTCTTATCCTCATTTAGCTTGAGAAACTCAAACTCATTCATTGTCTGTCCTCCCTCCAGAGGATGACCAGCCTCCACACCCTGAGTCTGGACCACAACATGCTGGACTACATCCCAGAGGGAACCTTCTCCCTGCTGCAGAAGCTCAACCGCCTGGACGTCACCTCCAACAAGCTGCAGAAGCTGCCGCCCGACCCGCTATTCCAACGAGCACAGGTACGCTACGCTACAATACATGCTACGCTAGACTGCGCTACACTACGCTTTGCTACATGCTACGCTACATGCTATGCTACACTACGCTACGCTACATGCTACGCTATGCTATGCTACACTTTACTACGCTACACTACACTACGCTATGCTCTGCTGTGCTGCGCTGCGCTACACTACGCTTTGCTACATGCTATGCTACGCTACACTATGCTACGCTACATGCTACGCTATGATACCCTACACTACACCACGCTACATGCTAAGCTATGCTATGCTACACGTTACTACGCTACCCTTTACTACGCTACACTACGCTACGCTATGCTACGCTACACTTTACTACGCTACATGCTACGCTACACTACACTTTACTACGCTACACTACACTACACTACGGCGTTCTTGCATGTAGTCTATCATCTCTGTAGTTCCTGGCGCCCATTCGGAGTGAGCCCGCTGCACTGTAACTGTGTTTTAAACATAACAAAGCGTGGTCTGTCATCTCTAAGGTCCTGTAACTGTTTTAATCCATTCTGAACGGGAACCCATTTTGGTGTTAGCATCATGTTATGCTTTAGCTATTGAAAAATAGCAGATCTACAAGCTCATAGTGCGCCACCGAGTGGCGCGATACGAGCTTGTAGGTCCGCTATTTTTTTTAAATCGAAGAACGACTGACATTTTTAGAATCTGATCTCAGGTCAGAATGGGTTCATCAGCCCAGTGTGTGTCCAGTGGGAAACCTCTTATGAATCTGATCTCAGGTCAGAATGGGTTAAACATAACAAAGCGTGGTCTGTCATCTCTAAAGGTCCTGGCCACGTCGGGCGTGATGACGCCCACGTCCTTCGCCCTGTCGTTCGGCGGGAACCCGCTGCACTGCAACTGCGAGCTGCTGTGGCTGCGGCGCCTGAGCCGCGAGGACGACCTGGAGACGTGCGCGTCGCCCACGGCGCTGTCCGGGCGCTACTTCTGGTCCATCCCCGAGGAGGAGTTCCTGTGCGAGCCGCCGCTCATCACCAGGCACTCCCACGAGACCCGCGTGCTGGAGGGCCAGAGGGTCGCCCTCAAGTGAGTGTATTGGTGGTGTTTCCCCTTAGCCTCTGGTCCAGTGCTTACAGCGAGCCTCTCTCTGACGCCCTGTGGGAGTCCCTTCCACAGCCCTCTGGTCATATTTACACTCCCGTGCTCTGTTTTTATAATACCAGCAAATAAACAAAACGACGAAACCACTCACCGAAACAAAGCCTGCTAGACCTTAAGGTAAAAGTCTATTCTCGAAGCTGGGAAGCGTCTCAGGTCCCCAGTTTCTCTCTAGAATGTACTTTGTGCCATTTTAATAACGCAATGTACCCTGAATTTAACTACGGTAACGCTATCCTACACTAGCGAACCGCCATGATCACATTACTGGCGGTTCGCGAGTGTAGGATAGCGTTACCCAGTCGGGACCCCCGATAAGGAAGGATTTTTTACATCTCTTGCAGTGATTCCGAAACATATTAATTTCATGGACTCCCAAGTACAAATGGAGACACCTACACTCTCAGAGTTTGTACACTCTCAGAGTTACACTTTTTGTCTACCACCCGAAGGCATGGGGAGAGAGTATGTTTTATTGTCTCCACCAGGCCGAAGGCATGGGGAGAGACTATGTTTAGTTGTCTCTACCAGGCTGAAGGCATGGGGAGAGAGTATGTTGTATTGTCTCCACCAGGCCGAAGGCATGGGGAGAGAGTATGTTTTGTTGTCTCCACCAGGCCGAAGGCATGGGGAGAGAGTATGTTTAGTTGTCTCCACCAGGCCGAAGGCATGGGGAGAGAGTATGTTTAGTTGTCTCCACCAGGCCGAAGGCATGGGGAGAGAGTATGTTTAGTTGTCTCCACCAGGCCGAAGGCATGGGGAGAGAGTATGTTTAGTTGTCTCCACCAGGCTGAAGGCATGAGGAGAGAGTATGTTTAGTTGTCTCCACCAGGCTGAAGGCATGAGGAGAGAGTATGTTTAGTTGTCTCCACCAGGCTGAAGGCATGAGGAGAGAGTATGTTTAGTTGTCTCCACCAGGCCGAAGGCATGGGGAGAGAGTATGTTTAGTTGTCTCCACCAGGCAGAAGGCATGGGGAGAGAGTATGTTTAGTTGTCTCCACCAGGCCGAAGGTATGGGGAGAGAGTATGTTTAGTTGTCTCCACCAGGCCGAAGGCATGGGGATATGTTTTTTTAGGGCTGTCAAAGTTAACACACTATTAACTAGTTAACTCACAATCCTTTTAACGGCACTACTTTTTTTTGACGCGCGATTAACGCACTGTGAAGTTTGACAGAATGGTTGAGAGACGCATGGCAATTTTACACTGAAGAGTTGAATAATTGTTAAACAGCTGCATTACTTAAGTTAATTTAAGTCTACACAATTAGAAAACTTAGAAAACATGTTATTTTGATCAAGATGGCCTGTTATCTCTCGTAATGGTACCATTGGCCAACATCAATACAGTTCTTTAGTTTGGGTCTGGAAGGCTAAATGTCATCAAATGGTGGTTCCGTGGCTCAAATGCAGAATAAATAATGGGCCTTGATATGAAAAATCTTGAAAACCACTGATTTAAAGGTATATTCAGTGATTTCACAAAAAAAAAACCTTAGGTTTCGTTTTTGGCTGGTTTTTGGCTGAGAGAGATTCCTTTTCGACTCAGAATTTCTAACTTTTGTCATATTTCTCCCCCTTATCTGCATTAATTCCACTGACCTGAGATCAGATTCATACGAGGTTTCCGCCGGACACACACTGGTCTGATGAACCCATTCTGACCTGAGATCAGATAAAAAAAATGTCAGTCGTTCTTCGATTTTTCAAAAAATAGCAGACCTACAAGCTCATATCGCGCCACTCGGTGGCGCGATACGAGCTTGTAGATCTGCTATTTTTCAATAGCTAAAGCATAACATGATGCTGACACCAAAATGGGTGCCCGTTCAGAATGGGTTAATTCCACTGACAGCCTGCAGATAAATTCAGAGCTGTCTCGGAGCTGCAATGACGGCTTCTGGAAATCCTCAGTGGCAAAGACTCTGTATTTTTCCTCTCCTCCTACAAGCTTGAGGGATAGAAGCTGAGGAACCCCCCAAATCACCAAAACCTACCTTTGGCATGCAAATGTTTGAGCTCGGTTTAAGCACGTTCCTCCAATGTCATTTTTTATAGAATCACTACAATTAACCATTGACTTACAATGCAGATATGACTGCTGCCGTTGCCTATGTTTTGTGTGCGAGCAGAGAACGGTGGTTAGTCGAGTAGAAACGGTGAGAATACGGGAGAATACATGTAAGTTTCTCAGTTAATTCAGAGGGAGAATACATGTAGGTTTCTCAGTTAATTCAGAGGGAGAATACATGTAAGTTTCTCAGTTAATTCAGAGGGAGAATACATGTAGGTTTCTCAGTTAATTCAGAGGGAGAATACATGTAGGTTTCTCAGTTAATTCAGAGGGAGAATACATGTAGGTTTCTCAGTTAATTCAGAGGGAGAATACATGTAGGTTTCTCAGTTAATTCAGAGGGAGAATACATGTAGGTTTCTCAGTTAATTCAGAGGGAGAATACATGTAGGTTTCTCAGTTAATTCAGAGGGAGAATACATGTAGGTTTCTCAGTTAATTCAGAGGGAGAATACATGTAGGTTTCTCAGTTAATTCAGAGGGAGAATACATGTAGGTTTCTCAGTTAATTCAGAGGGAGAATACATGTAGGTTCCTCAGTTAATTCAGAGGGAGAATACATGTAGGTTTCTCAGTTAATTCAGAGGGAGAATACATGTAGGTTTCTCAGTTAATTCAGAGGGAGAATACATGTAAGTTTCTCAGTTAATTCAGAGGGAGAATACATGTAGGTTTCTCAGTTAATTCAGAGGGAGAATACATGTAGGTTTCTCAGTTAATTCAGAGGGATAATACATGTAGGTTTCTCAGTTAATTCAGAGGGAGAATACATGTAAGTTTCTCAGTTAATTCAGAGGGAGAATACATGTAGGTTTCTCAGTTAATTCAGAGGGAGAATACATGTAGGTTTCTCAGTTAATTCAGAGGGAGAATACATGCAGGTTTCTCAGTTAATTCAGAGGGAGAATACATGTAGGTTTCTCAGTTAATTCAGAGGGAGAATACATGTAGGTTTCTCAGTTAATTCCGAGGGAGAATACATGTAGGTTTCTCAGTTAATTCAGAGGGAGAATACATGTAGGTTTCTCAGTTAATTCAGAGGGAGAATACATGTAGGTTTCTCAGTTAATTCCGAGGGAGAATACATGTAGGTTTCTCAGTTAATTCCGAGGGAGAATACATGTAGGTTTCTCAGTTAATTCAGAGGGAGAATACATGTAGGTTTCTCAGTTAATTCAGAGGGAGAATACATGTAGGTTCCTCAGTTAATTCAGAGGGAGAATACATGTAGGTTTCTCAGTTAATTCAGAGGGAGAATACATGTAGGTTTCTCAGTTAATTCAGAGGGAGAATACATGTAAGTTTCTCAGTTAATTCAGAGGGAGAATACATGTAGGTTTCTCAGTTAATTCAGAGGGAGAATACATGTAGGTTTCTCAGTTAATTCAGAGGGATAATACATGTAGGTTTCTCAGTTAATTCAGAGGGAGAATACATGTAAGTTTCTCAGTTAATTCAGAGGGAGAATACATGTAGGTTTCTCAGTTAATTCAGAGGGAGAATACATGTAGGTTTCTCAGTTAATTCAGAGGGAGAATACATGCAGGTTTCTCAGTTAATTCAGAGGGAGAATACATGTAGGTTTCTCAGTTAATTCAGAGGGAGAATACATGTAGGTTTCTCAGTTAATTCCGAGGGAGAATACATGTAGGTTTCTCAGTTAATTCCGAGGGAGAATACATGTAGGTTTCTCAGTTAATTCCGAGGGAGAATACATGTAGGTTTCTCAGTTAATTCAGAGGGAGAATACATGTAGGTTTCTCAGTTAATTCAGAGGGAGAATACATGTAGGTTTCTCAGTTAATTCAGAGGGAGAATACATGTAGGTTTCTCAGTTAATTCAGAGGGAGAATACATGCAGGTTTCTCAGTTAATTCAGAGGGAGAATACATGTAGGTTTCTCAGTTAATTCAGAGGGAGAATACATGTAAGTTTCTCAGTTAATTCAGAGGGAGAATACATGTAGGTTTCTCAGTTAATTCAGAGGGAGAATACATGTAGGTTTCTCAGTTAATTCAGAGGGAGAATACATGTAGGTTTCTCAGTTAATTCAGAGGGAGAATACATGTAGGTTTCTCAGTTAATTCAGAGGGAGAATACATGTAGGTTTCTCAGTTAATTCAGAGGGAGAATACATGTAGGTTTCTCAGTTAATTCAGAGGGAGAATACATGTAAGTTTCTCAGTTAATTCAGAGGGAGAATACATGTAGGTTTCTCAGTTAATTCAGAGGGAGAATACATGTAGGTTTCTCAGTTAATTCAGAGGGAGAATACATGTAGGTTTCTCAGTTAATTCAGAGGGAGAATACATGTAGGTTTCTCAGTTAATTCAGAGGGAGAATACATGTAGGTTTCTCAGTTAATTCAGAGGGAGAATACATGTAGGTTTCTCAGTTAATTCAGAGGGAGAATACATGTAGGTTTCTCAGTTAATTCAGAGGGAGAATACATGTAGGTTTCTCAGTTAATTCAGAGGGAGAATACATGTAGGTTTCTCAGTTAATTCAGAGGGAGAATACATGTAGGTTTCTCAGTTAATTCAGAGGGAGAATACATGTAGGTTTCTCAGTTAATTCAGAGGGAGAATACATGTAGGTTTCTCAGTTAATTCAGAGGGAGAATACATGTAGGTTTCTCAGTTAATTCAGAGGGAGAATACATGTAGGTTTCTCAGTTAATTCAGAGGGAGAATATAGGTTTCTCAGTTAATTCAGAGGGAGAATACATGTAGGTTTCTCAGTTAATTCAGAGGGAGAATATATGTAGGTTTCTCAGTTAATTCAGAGGGATAATACATGTAGGTTTCTCAGTTAATTCAGAGGGAGAATACATGTAGGTTTCTCAGTTAATTCAGAGGGAGAATATATGTAGGTTTCTCAGTTAATTCAGAGGGATAATACATGTAGGTTTCTCAGTTAATTCAGAGGGAGAATACATGTAGGTTTCTCAGTTAATTCAGAGGGAGAATACATGTAGGTTTCTCAGTTAATTCAGAGGGAGAATACATGTAGGTTTCTCAGTTAATTCAGAGGGAGAATATATGTAGGTTTCTCAGTTAATTCAGAGGGATAATACATGTAGGTTTCTCAGTTAATTCAGAGGGAGAATACATGTAGGTTTCTCAGTTAATTCGTTGCAGTGTCTTGCAGCTCCAGAAAGGGAAATTCAACCCTCTACTCTATATGTAATGTCAAATCTGAGCTCAGGAGTCCATGTCACATTCCTGCCTCCCTTCTGCTTTTTTGCATTCTATTCTATTCTGGTTCAATTCACGCCATGGCCAGACAAATTTGCCAAATGTCATCCGCCGAATGTCATCTGCCCTAAACAAACGTTAAAAAGTCCATAGACTTGGCTGCCATATTATGACGTACTTTTCAAAAGCCATGCATGCATTGCATGTGGGCTAGCCCCCTCCAAGAAAGAGATTGATAGGGGATTCACACTATGGTCCCGGGTGCGCACTCGGGACCACTTGGCAGATGTTGTGGTTTAGTGTGAATGATGCGTACCGTTCCCGGGAGCGGATCGCCCAACCGTCCCCGGGACCGCATGGGGGGAGGGTCTCTGGACCGTTGAAGTGTATTCAGACACGGATCGTTCCAATGTGAATGCATGCAGTCGACGAGCCAAGCGTCAACAAAAACAAACACAGCCTCTGCACGATGCGTAACACCAGCGCATTTCTCAACGCCGCCCTTCTCCTGTTGAATCTGCTTATACGCGCAGCACCGCGCGCTGATCTTATTCTGTGGACTACACGTGGCTCTTGGGCTTTGCTTGGCACAGTTTCCAAAGTAAAACAAAATAATAATAATAATGCTAAAGTAGAATCCATAGCAAACTAATACACTGGAGCACAGAACTGACTGACACAGTGAATAGCAGGCAGGCTGACAAGTAGTATAACGGCAAAAAGCCAAAGAGGCAATGCAATTCAGTGTGTCTGGATTCATTTGAGACAATGTCGCACAGTTGATGGTCAGTGTCCGTGCGCGCCAGCCATCAAGCACACCGTCATCAGGAGGATTAAAGTGTGTTATGCAAGTGTACCCGGGTGCGCTGTTGAATCTCGGGCAATGTGAATCATGGCCATCGGGGACCAGGCAACCGTATTCGAAAACGGTTCCAATGAAACGGATTCAGTCCGTCTCAGTGTGAATCCCCTATGATTCTAACCTATTCTGTTCCATCAGAGATGCATCCTATTACATTGTATTCTATCAGAGATTGATTCCATTCCATAGACCAAATGTGGTCTCTCATGGGGCACGGCACAAAGACCGTGATAGGTGGAGGAACATTATCCATGCCTTATGCCCCAATGGGGGCGAAGAGCATAAAGACCGTGATAGGTGGAGGAACATTATCCATGCCTTATGCCCCAATGGGGGCGAAGAGCATAAGTAATTGACCAAATGATCCTGACATCAACATAACCAACCAACAATGTATTTGCGGGTAGATGACACGCTAGCAGCGTTGCATTGGCAAAGTATTAGAGTATAGCCACTGACTTATGATATTGTTATACTGTTATACATTTATACTGTTGACCTTTCATCCAATCAGGATAGAGAGCCAAAAACGAAACCTAAGGTTTTTTGACCCCCAGGGGTTAACTGGGGACAGGGAGGAGGAACTCCTTATATGGTCAGCACACTCTATAGTAGAGAGGATTATCACAACAAAACAAAAAAAAATAAGTGATATTTGAATTAAGTGAAATCACTGAATATACCTTTAAGGTATATTTAGAACGGATAAAAAATATGCGATTAATTTGCTAATTGGCTAACATTGGCTTCCAGCGTTTGCTGTATTGGCCCGTTTTGAACAAAAGGTTGTGTAATCGTCAACATCATGAACAATTAATCGCATTCTTAGAATCTAGAAATATCCACAGGACCGGCTGCATTCAACGCAACACTTAAAGGGACACTTCACCCTTTTTGCAAAAAAATATATGTTAATGACGTTTAGAAGCTTTAGAACACTTTCCTGGGGGTCTTTGTGTGTGTAATATGTGGTTTTAGATATTTTAGATTGTAGCAGTGAGCCCAGCGTCTCTGATGTCATGGACACTGGTCTCACTACCTTCCTGGACTACAATTCCCATAATGCTTTGGTGCACTGCTCCTCCTTGTGGATGGGGAGGGCTGTCTTACTGAGACAACATGTAGTCCAGGAAGGAAGTGAGCCCAGTGTCCATGACATCAGAGACGCCGGGCTCACTGCTACAATCTAAAATATCTAAAACCACATATTACACACATAAAGACCCCCAGGAAAGTGTTCTAAAACCACATATTACACACATAAAGACCCCCAGGAAAGTGTTCTAAAACCACATATTACACACATAAAGACCCCCAGGAAAGTGTTCTAAAGCTTCTAAACGTCATTAACACTAGGAAGGCTGAGCAGCCGTTCTGACCGAATTTGAGATTTCAATGTTTATTTTCTCAGCCCATGGAGTCCAGAGAAAGTTCCCCTTGCATGACTTTGTCTAAATATTCGATTGAAATCATCTCTGTTTTTTTCCCCATTTGAAACTTTTTCTAAATATGATTTTAGGCATATATCTCTTACTCAGTCTGACTATATCGGCCCATTCGACCGCTCTCCCCCTTTATCCCCCCACCCCCGCACCACTCGTTCACACCTCTTCAGCTGGAGAAGTCATTGTTGCCTACACGCACTCACTTTTATTTTTTATTTTCTTCCCTCTCTTATGAATACATTATTATACACCCAATGAAAATGTACACTTCACGGATTATATAGGCCATTTGGAATTAGAACAATCGGTAGAACATTGGCCGAGAATAGCACAATAGCACATTAATTATTGCCTAAATGTAGGCTACGGACTTTTCTGAAAATGGTTAATCTGCAAGCTGCCCGACATTTCAACTTGATATGTTTCGTAGAGAGGGCATAGGCCTACACAAGCCAGAATTCCGTAGTTTACATGGTATTTTGAATTTTTTAAAATGAGCAAAAAATAAGCGAGTTATGTAAAGAGGGGTGGAGGGGAAAAGGCGATTATTTGGCACAATCAATCAAATATATATTAATTACATCGCGTAGCCTATAATGTTTCCCCCTCTATATAAAAATGACAATATATAACTCTAATGTCGTATTTCGTCATGTATGTGAACTATAGGCTGCTTGAAATACTGTTGGTCAAAGTAACTAGTTGGGCAGGCTAAATATAATAGTAGGCTATAAGCCCGTTTTCAGCTAAATGCGGAAATGTCCAGGCTAAAAAACTTATCGAACGGGAGTCGTGTTAATATTTATTTACTCGTCATTGTCATGTTCACTCCAAATAAGCAAGTATTATGTAATAAATAAATTAATTTCGTGGCTTTTTGTTCTCTTTTCTCCAGGCGCATACCCGCATCGAGATGAGCTCTGCGACAGCCGTGCTGTGCTGTTTTCAATTAAATTACTTGCAGTATAATATTAATAAATACTACATCCTATATACATTGCTTGTCTGTCTAATCATTCAAATGTTTTTCTATATGCATATTGCATAGTTTATGTAAGCCTGAATTAAAGTCTGATTACTGAGGCTTTTTCCCCGTCTCTCTCACAAACAACGAAGCCTATAAATATTGTCACCTTTATGCCTCAAAAGAACCCCCGGACATGCAAGTTCGTTTGATATTGTTTAATTCGATAACGATAGCGAATGAAAGCAAGATTCCTAAGGAATATGGAGATTTTTGTGTAGTGTTTATAGGCTAGATAGAAATATAGCCTATAGAGCATGCATGTATGCTGAGTTCGCTCGTAGCATTTTATTGAAGAAGACTTGAATCGGGTGTGATACAGCATATGAAAGCAAATTTCCCACGGATTATGGAGATGTTTTTATTTATTTTTAAGGTTGAGAAATGAAAGAATTATGGCCGTTTCTAATCTCAAGATTTTAACAAAGAAAAGGCAAAACTAGGCTGCCATGTCTCATGCACATACATGTTGTCACCACGCGGTAAATAATGAATACTTTGTGTTAATTCAACCATGTTTATTTTTTCTTATTGTTCACAATATCAGAAAGCATGAAAGAAAGTAAATATAAAGCGAAATAAAATCAGGGAAAACACAAATCCTACGCATTAGTTTCTGTTGCTATACTTAGAGACACTTAGGTCCAGAATGTTGTAAAAGACAGCCATTGGCCAACGCCTGGTGCCAAGTCTGACGCTGTAGTTTCGTGCCATCTGATCCAAAATGTCCACTCCCCATTTCGTGTCATTATAGTCCGTTACAGACTCTGGTTTCGCTTTGGGGTCTTTACCAATCACGATCGAACGGTGCATGGTGCTTAGAATGCAAACGTTTTTGTTTGCTTTGCTTTGGTAAATCGTCAGTGTGGCACCATCACTTGTCATCAGTTGTGTGTGGAACAGCTGTTCTTTTCCACGTGCGGATGGAGGCAACTCTCGCCTCTGTCTGTTCACAGTTCCAAGTATCGTTGTGTTGTTTGCTAGGAGAGACTGCCCCAACTTCATCGAAGTGAAAAAGTTATCCATTGTGATGTTTCGGCCTCTGTCGAGGAATGGTGCCACCAGCCTCTGGACCACGTCTTGAGAGAGCGGCACGCCATCACTATATATACAAATGACAGGGAGAAGGTGTAGCCTAATGGTTATTACAACGCAAAAATATATACATAATAGGCTTTGATGTAAAGACATTTTAAATGATTATTGATTATTAGAAAAGGAAAATAAATCACCTGCTGCGGTACTGGCCCTTTCCAAGGTATGGAAATCCATTCAGGAAGTATTTGCTGTCCAGGTCGGCAGCAATCCAGAACTTAATTCCAAACTTGTCTGGTTTATTGGCCATGTATTGCGTAAATCCACATCTTGCCTTGGATGGGAAGAGTTGCTCATCGACCGTGATGTTTCCTCCAGGCACATAGCAAGATATGCAGTTATCTGTGAACTGATTCCAAATGTCCGTTATTGCAGCAAACTTGTCTGTTTCTTTGCGTGCTTCTCTGGTGTCCTTGTCGTCAAATCGCAGGTATCGCATTATGGATTTGAAACGGTCACGAGACATTGTTTCGCTCACCGTCTCATTCCCCCATGCCCCTTTCGCCCACAGTTGATTCAATGGATAACCAGATGTCGACATCGCACGAATGAAAAACACGCTGATGAATGCTTTCAGTTCAGTAACAGACAGATCCCATTCTTGATTCTGTCCATCACTGCGGGCAAACTTCACTGTGCAGTCTTTGACGGTTTCCAACATGTCGGGGTCAAACATACACAAAAAACTGCTCAACTCGTCGTGGATTCTGACTTTGGCATAAGCAGTAGGGCCTGGCCTGGCTGTGAAGATATTACGCTTTGGCAGTCTGCCGCGGCCAGCACCGGGTTGCATCGAAGACCATATTGTTCCATCTTTACTGGTCTCAGTAGTCTCGGGCTGGGATGTTTGAGGTAAATCCTCTGTGTCATCTGCCTCGCTAGATTCGCTATCTGATGAATCTGAAGCTGGCGGGTAGTACTCTTCAGTCTCGATAGCCTCTCCTCCGACATTGTCATCTTCGCTGTCTATGTCGCCAAAAGCCGTCTGCCCTAGAAGAATGTTTGCTGCCTCCTCTGCTGTGTAGCGCCTCTCCCTCTGATTTCTCCGAATCATGATTGTGAAATGACCTGTCCACTGCATGTGCCTTTATACACATTTTTTGCATCGAAGTTGAATAGGCTAATTTCAATGTCAATTGATTGTGATTGGGCTATTACGACAGAATTCCAATGCATTGATAGAGAGGGCGTGGTGACAGGATGCAGGATGCATAATTCTCAACTTCTCAATATTTGCCTATATTTTACAGAACATAACTTAACATTAAATGCAGTCTATTAGTATTGACTATGCATAGTATATAACTTATAACGTAAGCCTAAAACGAATCTATAAACGAAAAATAAAACCTGCACTCTCAATGGGCACTATTTGGTCACATTCGATCATAAAAACATTTAGGCACATTTGGGACAAGCTATATATATATATATATATATATATTTCCCTATTTGTCTATTGGTATGTCTCTAAATGTTTTGATGAATTGAACAATGTGGACCCTTAAAAATAAATAAAAACATCTCCATAATCCGTGGGAAATTTGCTTTCATATGCTGTATCACACCCGATTCAAGTCTTCTTCAATAAAATGCTACGAGCGAACTCAGCATGCTCTATAGGCTATATTTCTATCTAGCCTATAAACACTACACAAAAATCTCCATATTCCTTAGGAATCTTGCTTTCATTCGCTATCGTTATCGAATTAAACAATATCAAACGAACTTGCATGTCCGGGGGTTCTTTTGAGGCATAAAGGTGACAATATTTATAGGCTTCGTTGTTTGTGAGAGAGACGGGGGAAAAGCCTCAGTAATCAGACTTTAATTCAGGCTTACATAAACTATGCAATATGCATATAGAAAAACATTTGAATGATTAGACAGACAAGCAATGTATATAGGATGTAGTATTTATTAATATTATACTGCAAGTAATTTAATTGAAAACAGCACAGCACGGCTGTCGCAGAGCTCATCTCGATGCGGGTATGCGCCTGGAGAAAAGAGAACAAAAAGCCACGAAATTAATTTATTTATTACATAATACTTGCTTATTTGGAGTGAACATGACAATGACGAGTAAATAAATATTAACACGACTCCCGTTCGATAAGTTTTTTAGCCTGGACATTTCCGCATTTAGCTGAAAACGGGCTTATAGCCTACTATTATATTTAGCCTGCCCAACTAGTTACTTTGACCAACAGTATTTCAAGCAGCCTATAGTTCACATACATGACGAAATACGACATTAGAGTTATATATTGTCATTTTTATATAGAGGGGGAAACATTATAGGCTACGCGATGTAATTAATATATATTTGATTGATTGTGCCAAATAATCGCCTTTTCCCCTCCACCCCTCTTTACATAACTCGCTTATTTTTTGCTCATTTTAAAAAATTCAAAATACCATGTAAACTACGGAATTCTGGCTTGTGTAGGCCTATGCCCTCTCTACGAAACATATCAAGTTGAAATGTCGGGCAGCTTGCAGATTAACCATTTTCAGAAAAGTCCGTAGCCTACATTTAGGCAATAATTAATGTGCTATTGTGCTATTCTCGGCCAATGTTCTACCGATTGTTCTAATTCCAAATGGCCTATATAATCCGTGAAGTGTACATTTTCATTGGGTGTATAATAATGTATTCATAAGAGAGGGAAGAAAAAATAAATAAAAGTGAGTGCGTGTAGGCAACAATGACTTCTCCAGCTGAAGAGGTGTGAACGAGTGGTGCGGGGGTGGGGGGATAAAGGGGGAGAGCGGTCGAATGGGCCGATATAGTCAGACTGAGTAGGAGTGATTTTTTTTCAGCCTTGCTAGTGTTAACATATATTTTTTTGCAAAAAGGGTGAAGTGTCCCTTTAACAGTATCACAGATACAGTATGTCCACACCAAAGGGAGAAAAAAAAACTATAATACACGAAAGAAAACCATCTAAACGCAAAGACCTATAAAGTCACTAAAAGTCTTCATGCTTGACTTGAGCTCTGGAAGAACGCTGCATTGAGTGCATTCTGCACTGTCAAGCCTCAGCCCGGTGTTAGGCTGACCAATTATTATGACGCCCAATGAAATGTCTGTTCTTCTGCTCCTACACGCTGGATTAGATGAGCCTGAGACCGCTACGATGATCCGTCATCCTCTAACCCATTCTGACCTGAGATCAGATTCTAAAAAAAAAATGTCTATTACATCCTGACAGTTTAATTATTAACCCCATTCTGAACCTGAGATCAGATTCTAAAAAAAAAATGTCTTCGATTTTTTCAAAAATAGCAGACTCTACAAGCTCGTAGCGCGCCACTCGGTGGCGCGCTACGAGCTTGTAGATCTGCTATTTTTCAATAGCTAAAGCACGACATGATGCTATAACACCAAAATGGGTTCCCGTTCAGAATGGGCTAAGCGGGACACGAAACAAGCGCTCTGAGATTTGATTCCGATAGCTGGTCTGTCACTCACAGACATAATAATAGTATATCATGTCTGCTGAAAAGCCTTGTGTGTGCAAAACGGTTATACTTTTCAGTGGTTCAAATGAACCCATTCTGAACGGGAACCCCTTTTGGTGTTTTCACGCATTGCGTTATACTTTTAGCTATTGAAATATATAGCAGATCTACAAGCTCATAGGGCGGCACCTATATGAGCTTGTAGATCTGCTATATTATTTCAATGCCGCCCTGTTTCACGCTTGTGAAAAATGTGTCTCAAATCTTTAACCCATTCTGAACGGGAACCCATTTTGGTGTCAGCATCATGTCGTGCTTTAGCTATTGAAAAATAGCAGATCTACAAGATCATAGCGCGCCACTCGGTGGTGCGCTATGATCTTGTAGGTCTGCTATTTTATTTTAAATCGAAGAACGACTGACATAGAAACATAGCTTTTTCAGAAAACTGTCATTTTCAAAAAGACATTTTTTAGAATCTGATCTCAATCTCTTAAATATATATTATTTCAGTACAGAGCCGATGTTTTTAACTCAAATCTTTGCTTCTGGGGTGGAGGGGGGGTCCCTGGAACAACATATTTTCAGATGGCGGTCGGTGGACAATTTCATATTTATTTTGGGCGTCCTTGACAGGAAAATGCTTGAGAACCACATGACATAGAAACATAAGGTTCTTTAAGAAAACTGTCATCATTTAGAAGACATTTGTAGAATCATCCTCAGGTGGAAATGGGTTAAAAAATCAGACACTTCTGAAGTGAGTGGTACTGTACTGTACTGTACTGTACTGTACTGTACTGTACTGTACTGTACTGTACTGTACTGTACTGTACTGTACTGTACTGTACTGTACTGTACTGTACTGTACTGTACTGTACTGTACAAGCCCTCCTCCCTGGCCTGTGTGTGTTTGTGTCTGTGTGTTAGGCTGTGCAACAGTGACACTTGGTGGTGAAAAGAAATAACGCTATTTCCGTGCTCGGACAGACAGACAGCCCCGGGGACACACATAGCTGTCTATAGGAGTGGTGGCACCACTCAAAAGAACTGCATTAAGCCCAGGCCGTAGCGTAACGGTCTGGGCACCGGACTGGTAATCCAGTCGCAGTGTGCCGCGGGTTCGACTCCCGGACCCGACACGGCCTTTACTGCATGTCATCCCCCCATCTCTCTCTCCCGTTTCCTGTCAGCCTACTGTCTGTCCCTTCAAAAAAAAAATCAATAAAAGGCGTAAGCCGCAAAAAAATATCTTAAAAAAAAATAAAAAAATAACTGCATTATATATAACAGATCTACGAGCTCGAAACGCAAAGCGACGTGCTCACACATATCCGCTTTCGTGTGTGGCGCTATAGGTTGTGATGACGTTGGGCGCTATTAGGGGCATGGTGGCACAGTTGGTAGTGCTGTCGCCTCACAGCTAGAACGTCCTGGGTTCGATTCCCGCTCGGGGCGCTGTGGGTGCTGGCGGCGTGTTTTCCTCCTCCGCGTCATCAGTGCCCATACCCGAAGGCGGGGGTTGGCGAAAGGGCCTTTCTGTGTGGAGTTTGCATGTTCTCCCTGTGTCCCCTAGGGTAGGTACCCTCACATGTTCTCCCCGTGTCCCCTAGGGTAGGTACCCTCACATGTTCTCCCCGTGTCCCCTAGGGTAGGTACCCTCACATGTTCTCCCCGTGTCCCCTAGGGTAGGTACCCTCACATGTTCTCCCCGTGTCCCCTAGGGTAGGTACCCTCACATGTTCTCCCCGTGTCCCCTAGGGTAGGTACCCTCACATGTTCTCCCCGTGTCCCCTAGGGTAGGTACCCTCACATGTTCTCCCCGTGTCCCCTAGGGTAGGTACCCTCACATGTTCTCCCCGTGTCCCCTAGGGTAGGTACCCTCACATGTTCTCCCCGTGTCCCCTAGGGTAGGTACCCTCACATGTTCTGCCCGTGTCCCCTAGGGTAGGTACCCTCACATGTTCTCCCCGTGTCCCCTAGGGTAGATATACCCTCACATGTTCTCCCCGTGTCCCCTAGGGTAGGTACCCTCACATGTTCTCCCAATGTCCCCTAGGGTAGATACCCTCACATGTTCTCCCCGTGTCCCCTAGGGTAGGTACCCTCACATGTTCTCCCCGTGTCCCCTAGGGTAGGTACCCTCACATGTTCTCCCCGTGTCCCCTAGGGTAGGTACCCTCACATGTTCTCCCCGTGTCCCCTAGGGTAGGTACCCTCACATGTTCTCCCCGTGTCCCCTAGGGTAGGTACCCTCACAAAAAACATGCAGTAATCCTGGTCACTAAACTGCCTCCCCCTGGCCAGCCGGGACGCCTGATGGAGGGGAAAGGAACTGGTTGGAATAACGTGTTCCTTCCACGCGCTATGTCCAACCAGGGAAACTCCCCCCCTGTCAGGTGTAAAGGAGCAACTTGGACACTCAAGCATGAAGGAAGCATGAGTTAAAGTCCGTTGCTCTCCCCTTGTCCCCCATATATGGGGACTAGGTTGGCGGAGGGTGTGTAGAGCCCAGGATCACATTAGATGATTGACACAGGGGTGAAAAATGGGTTACAAAATTGTGGGACAAAAAAAAAAAAAAAAAAAAAAGGTTGGGCGCTATTAAATTTACCCCCAAAAAGTTATAATACAGAGATACGAGGTTTCTCCCTGACAGCGATATTATCTTTGCCTTAGAGGAGAGGGAGGAGGGGTGGGGGGGGGGGGGGGGGGGCAGCGGGCGGTCCCTCAACCACTTAGCCGAGTGCCAGACAGACATTATAGATAACATCTATAACCCATTTAGACCATGAGGACGATTCTACAATCCTGACAGTTTCTATGTATCAGTGGTGCTCAAACTATTTCCTGTCAACGACCCCAATAATGATATGAAATTGGCTGCCGACCACCCATCTGAAAATATGTAGTTCCAGGGACCCCCCCCCCCCCCCCCCCCCACAGAAGCAAAGATTTGAGTTAAAAACGTTCGCTCTGAAAGAATATATATTCAAAGATTTGCGCCACATTTTCACGATATATAAAAAAAAAAAAAAAAAAACAGATCTATACAAGTGCATAGCGTGGCACTCGGTGCCGCGCTATGAACTTGTAGATCTGGTATTTTTTTCAACAGCTATATAAGCATAACATAATGCTTTATGAGTTTTTTCCTCCCGTCCCGAATGGCATAATGTGGGCTGGCTGGCAGTGACGCTCGCTGTGTGAGGCTGAATGCTGTCGATTCAGTTACAGTGAGAGTGATGACACTGGATGTGACACTGTAATCAGCCCATTTTGGGGCCGGGAACCCCTTTTGGTGTTATAGCATCATGTTATGCTTTAGCTATTGAAAAATAGCAGATCTACAAGCTCATAGCGCGCCACCGAGTGGCGCGCTACGAGCTTGTAGGTCTGCTATTTTTTTGACAAATCGAAGAACGACTGACATAGAAACATAGCTTTTTCAGAAAACTGTCAGGATGTAGAAGACTTTTTTTTTAGAATCTGATCTCGGGTCAGAATGGAAAACTGTCAGGATGTAGAAGACTTTTTTTTTAGAATCTGATCTCAGGTCAGAATGGAAAACTGTCAGGATGTAGAAGACATTTCTTTTAGAATCTGATCTCAGGTCAGAATGGAAAACTGTCAGGATGTAGAAGACCTTTATAGAATCTGATCTCAGGTCAGAATGGAAAACTGTCAGGATGTAGAAGACCTTTATAGAATCTGATCTCAGGTCAGAATGAAAAACTGTCAGGATGTAGAAGACATTTATTTTAGAATCTGATCTCAGGTCAGAATGAAAACTGTCAGGATGTAGAAGACATTTTTTTAGAATCTGATCTCAGGTCAGAATGGGTTAGGGATGTGCCGATGCGACGTTTTGTCATCGTAGCTTAGTTTTCATTTAGTTTCCATTTAGTTTTATTCAGTGAAAAAAGGTAGTCGACGAAAATTTTTCGTCTTAGTTTTAGTCGACGAAAACAACACTGCTATAGTGCATGACAGCTATAAACACAAAAAAAAACTGTCCTCAGATCAGGTCCTAACAGCCAATTCCTCATCCTCTCCCCCCTCCCCCCAAAACAACCAGGTGTAAGGCGCGGGGCGACCCCGAGCCGGCCATCCACTGGATCTCCCCGGAGGGCAAGCTGGTGTCCAACGGCTCGCGGACGCTGGTGTACCCCAACGGGACGCTGGACGTCCTCATCACCACGGTGAAGGACACGGGCTCCTTCACCTGCATCTCCTCCAACCCGGCCGGGGAGGCCCACCAGACCGTGGACCTGGTCATCATCAAGCTGCCCCACATCTCCAACAACACCAACAGCATCCAGGTCAGTGACCTGACCCCTAAACCTGACCCTGACGCCTAAACCTGACCCTAAACCTGACCCCTAAACCTGACCCTGACGCCTAAACCTGACCCTGACGCCTAAACCTGACCCTGACCCCTAAACCTGACCCCTAAACCTGACCCTGACCCCTAAACCTAACCCCTAAACCTGACCCTGATGCCTAAACCTGACCCTGACGCCTAAACCTGACCCTGACCCCTTAACCTGACCCCTAAACCTGACCCTGACGCCTAAACCTGACCATGACGCCTAAACCTGACCCTGACCCCTAAACCTGACCCCTAAACCTGACCCTGACCCCTAGACCTAACCCCTAAACCTGACCCTGACCCCTAAACCTGACCCTGACGCCTAAACCTGACCCTGACCCCTTAACCTGACCCCTAAACCTGACCCTGACGCCTAAACCTGACCATGACGCCTAAACCTGACCCTGACCCCTAAACCTGACCCCTAAACCTGACCCTGACCCCTAAACCTAACCCCTAGACCTGACCCTGACCCCTAAACCTAACCCCTAGACCTGACCCTGACCCCTAAACCTAACCCCTAAACCTGACCCTGACCCCTAAACCTGACCCCTAAACCTGACCCTGACCCCTAAACCTAACCCCTAAACCTGACCCTGACCCCTAAACCTAACCACTGACCCTGACCCCTAAACCTAACCCCTAAACCTGACCCTGACCCCTAAACCTGACCCCTAAACCTGACCCTGACCCCTAAACCTAACCCCTAAACCTGACCCTGACCCCTAAACCTAACCCCTAAACCTGACCCTGACCCCTAAACCTAACCCCTAAACCTGACCCTGACCCCTAAACCTGACCCTGACCCCTAAACCTAACCCCTAAACCTGACCCTGACCCCTAAACCTAACCCCTAAACCTGACCCTGACCCCTAAACCTAACCCCTAAACCTGACCCTGACCCCTAAACCTAACCCCTAAACCTGACCCTGACCCCTAAACCTGACCCTGACCCCTAAACCTAACCCCTAAACCTGACCCTGACCCCTAAACCTAACCCCTAAACCTGACCCTGACCCCTAAACATAACCCCTAAACCTGACCCTGACCCCTAAACCTAACCCCTAAACCTGACCCTGACCCCTAAACCTGACCCTGACCCCTAAACCTAACCCCTAAACCTGACCCTGACCCTGACCCCTAAACCTAACCTCTAAACCTGACCCTGACCCTGACCCCTAAACCTGACCCCTAAACCTAACCTCTAAACCTGACCCTGACCCCTAAACCTAACCTCTAAACCTGACCCCTAAACCTGACCCCTAAACCTGACCTCTAAACCTGACCCCTAAACCTGACCTCTAAACCTGACCCCTAAACCTGACCTCTAAACCTGACCCCTAAACCTGGCCCCTAAACCTGACCTCTAAACCTGACCCCTAAACCTGTCCATGCACGTTGTAGCTGTCTACTCTCCCACTGTCAAACTGCACTGGCAGTGTTTATGTCCTTTGTACAGTAACAAGGTATTCCTGTACTTCTCATTATGTGGACATAAATACACATTTAAAATGTGTGTGTGTGTGTGTGTGTGTGTGTGTGTGTGTGTGTGTGTGTGTGTGTGTGTGTGTGTGTGTGTGTGTGTGTGTGTGTGTGTGTGTGTGTGTGTGTGTGTGTGTGTGTGTGTGTGTGTGCACAGTGATTGTGCTCCAGTGGGACTGTATAATCTTTCTCTCTGCGTGTGCGCAGCGCTGTGGAGGAGAAAAAAAACGTTCTGTTCAAAGTATGATCATTTAGGCTGACCTGGGATCAGGTCAGTAGTGTGTTCCAGCGACATGAACGGCTGTGTTTTACGTGTGATGATTATGCTGGTCCAGGATCAGCAGCGCAAGACGTACCAACGCAATGAAAACACCGGGCGCGCAAATTACACTTCATATCACGATCAGTGTGTTGACCTCAACGAGGTGGAAGCAAACGAAGCAAAGCTCAAATCAAATTAACATAAGAATGTTAACCCATTCTGACCTGAGATCAGATTCATACGAGGTTTCCACTGGACACACACTGGTCTGATGAACCCATTCTGACCTGAGATCAGATTCTAAAAATGTCAGTCGTTCTTCGATTTTTTTCAAAAATAGCAGACCTACAAGCTCATAGCGCGCCACTCGGTGGCGCGATACGAGCTTGTAGATCTGCTATTTTTCAATAGCTAAAGCATAACATGATGCTATAACACCAAAATGGGTTCCCGTTCAGAATGGGTTAAAGCAATCGTGACAACTCTCGTGGAATAAGAAGAGAGCAAAGTAGGAGCTGTTTATATTAAAGTGCGTAGTGTGTAGTGCCTTGTTAATATTCCATTCAGCCAAGACCGGTACATGCACCACCTGCTGCTGAAAAACTCTGATGATTGTGTGTAAAAATAAAAATAAAAATAAAAGATCCGTTTGGTTCATTTTAAATGCACGCACGCTGTGTAGCCTCGGTCCCAGGCTCACTTATATCTGCGAAAAGAAAAGCCTGGTCTCAACGTAGGATGTATGCAGAAACACATAGACACACATTTGACACATCAGCACAAAAAACAAAACAATATTACACACACAAAGACACCGAGTGGCGAGCTACGAGCTTGTAGATCTGCTATTTTTGAAAAGTCGACTGAACGACTGACATTTTTTTTTAATCTGATCTCAGGTCAGAATGGGGTTAATCAGACCAGTGTGTGTCCAGTGGAAACCTCGTATGAATCTGATCTCAGGTCAGAATGGGTTAAGCCTCAAGGTCGACTGGTGGACAAAAAGGACCTCTTCAGTCTGACCTTATTGTATGCTGGAACACCATATCTCCTTCCTGAAGGCACCAACCTAATACTCTCCATATAACACATGGCTAGTGTTTTGATGTAGTTTTAGTCATAGTGGCGGTGGGTCAACGGGTAGAGTGACCGGATGGGAACCCCGTGAGGAACCCGGTTCGATCCCTGTGGGCTCCCCCCAGAGTTAGTGTCAAAGTGTCCTTGAGCAAGACGCTGAACCCCCTGATTGCTCCCGATGTGCTAGTTGGTGCCTTGCGTGGTTTCCTCCGCCATCGGTGTGTGAATGTGTGTGAATGTAATGCACAATCTATGTAAAGGTGTGTGAATGTGTGTGTGAATGGGTGAATGTAATGCACAATCTATGTAAAGGTGTGTGAATGTGTGTGTGAATGGGTGAATGTAATGCACAATCCATGTAAAGGTGTGTGAATGTGTGTGTGAATAGGTGAATGTAATGCACAATCTATGTAAAGGTGTGTGAATGTGTGTGTGAATGGGTGAATGTAATGCACAATCCATGTAAAGGTGTGTTGAATGTCTGCCCCCTTTGTTTTGAAAATCAAATTTTAATTTTAATAAATCGATACGTATCGTCGGGATATAATATCGATATATCGCCATATACGATATATCGTTACATGCCTAGTGAACTCTGATCGATGAGGTGCTCGTTATCAATAAAAAATCAACGAGCTCCATCCATACCTTTAAGTGGTTAATCAGTGCTAATGACGCTAATGCTAATCAGTGCTAATGACGCTAATGCTAATGACGCTAATGCTAATCAGTGCTAATGACGCTAATGCTAATCAGTGCTAATGACGCTAATGCTAATGTCCGTCCCACTAGGAGCCGGACCCGGGCTCGTCGGACATCTCCACGTCGACGCGGGGCGGAGGAGGAGGAGGCGGGGCCAACGGCAGCGTCGTGCCGGGCGACGCCAAGGGGGGCGGAGCCGGCGGCGGCGACAAGCGCGTGGTGATCGCCGAGGCCACCTCGTCCACGGCGCTCATCAAGTTCAACTTCCAGCGGAACATCCCGGGAATACGCATGTTCCAGATCCAGTACAACGGCAGCCAGGACGACTCGCTGGTCTACAGGTAGGACGTCCCTTTGGCTTAGTGGTTAGGATGTTATGGCTTTCTCCCATGCGGGAGACCTATGGGTTTGATTCCCGGGTGTGGAAAAGAGGTGAAGAAACGGCTGCAAGCGGGTATCAGGAAGAATATATCAGCACGACATGAAAAGGGAAGGTGTACAAAAATGGTGCATTTATATAGCGCCTTTATCCAAGGCGCTTTACAGAGATTGTGCATTACATTCACCCATTCACACACACATTCATACACCGATGGCAGCGGAAAACATGCAAGGCACCAACTAGCACATCGGGAGCAATTAGGGGTTCAGTGTCTTGCTCAAGGACACTTCGACAGTAACTCTGGGGGAGCCCGGGTTCGAACTGGCAACCTTACGGTTACCATCCAGGCACTCTACCCCTGAGCCACCGCCGCCCCGTACAAGACTGGAGATGTACAGAGCAGGATAGTGAGATGGTTTAGACATGTACAGAGGATAGTGAGATGGTTTAGACATGTACAGAGGATAGTGAGATGGTTTAGACATGTACAGAGGATAGTGAGATGGTTTGGACATGTACAGAGGATAGTGAGATGGTGTGGACATGTACAGAGGAGACATAGTGAGATGGTTTGGACATGTACAGAGGATAGTGAGATGGTTTGGACATGTACAGAGGAGACATAGTGAGATGGTTTGGACATGTACAGAGGATAGTGAGATGGTTTAGACATGTACAGAGGATAGTGAGATGGTTTGGACATGTACAGAGGATAGTGAGATGGTGTGGACATGTACAGAGGAGACATAGTGAGATGGTTTGGACATGTACAGAGGAGACATAGTGAGATGGTTTGGACATGTACAGAGCAGGATAGTGAGATGGTTTAGACATGTACAGAGGAGACATAGTGAGATGGTTTGGACATGTACAGAGGAGGATAGTGAGATGGTTTGGACATGTACAGAGGAGGGATAGTGAGATGGTTTGGACATGTACAGAGGATAGTGAGATGGTTTAGACATGTACAGAGGAGACATAGTGAGATGGTTTGGACATGTACAGAGGAGACATAGTGAGATGGTTTGGACATGTACAGAGGATAGTGAGATGGTGTGGACATGTACAGAGGATAGTGAGATGGTTTAGACATGTACAGAGGATAGTGAGATGGTTTAGACATGTACAGAGGATAGTGAGATGGTGTGGACATGTACAGAGGAGACATAGTGAGATGGTTTGGACATGTACAGAGGAGGATAGTGAGATGGTTTAGACATGTACAGAGGAGGGATAGTGAGATGGTTTAGACATGTACAGAGGAGGGATAGTGAGATGGTTTAGACATGTACAGAGGAGGATAGTGAGATGGTTTAGACATGTACAGAGGAGGGATAGTGAGATGGTTTGGACATGTACAGAGGAGACATAGTGAGATGGTTTGGACATGTACAGAGGAGGATAGTGAGATGGTTTGGACATGTACAGAGGAGGGATAGTGAGATGGTTTAGACATGTACAGAGGATACATAGTGAGATGGTTTGGACATGTACAGAGGAGGATAGTGAGATGGTTTAGACATGTACAGAGGAGGGATAGTGAGATGGTTTAGACATGTACAGAGGAGGATAGTGAGATGGTTTAGACATGTACAGAAGATAGTGAGATGGTTTAGACATGTACAGAGCAGGATAGTGAGATGGTTTGGACATGTACAGAGGAGACATAGTGAGATGGTTTGGACATGTACAGAGGAGGATAGTGAGATGGTTTGGACATGTACAGAGGAGGGATAGTGAGATGGTTTGGACATGTACAGAGGATAGTGAGATGGTTTAGACATGTACAGAGGATAGTGAGATGGTTTGGACATGTACAGATGATAGTGAGATGGTTTGGACATGTACAGAGGAGGATAGTGAGATGGTTTAGACATGTACAGAGGAGACATAGTGAGATGGTTTGGACATGTACAGAGGAGGATAGTGAGATGGTTTGGACATGTACAGAGGAGGGATAGTGAGATGGTTTGGACATGTACAGAGGATAGTGAGATGGTTTAGACATGTACAGAGGATAGTGAGATGGTTTGGACATGTACAGATGATAGTGAGATGGTTTGGACATGTACAGAGGAGACATAGTGAGATGTTTGGACATGTACAGAGGATAGTTAGATGGTTTAGACATGTACAGAGGATAGTGAGATGGTTTGGACATGTACAGAGGATAGTGAGATGGTTTAGACATGTACAGAGGATAGTGAGATGGTTTAGACATGTACAGAGGAGGATAGTGAGATGGTTTAGACATGTACAGAGGATAGTGAGATGGTTTAGACATGTACAGAGGAGGATAGTGAGATGGTTTAGACATGTACAGAGGAGGATAGTGAGATGGTTTGGACATGTACAGAGCAGGATAGTGAGATGGTTTAGACATGTACAGAGGATAGTGAGATGGTTTAGACATGTACAGAGGAGGATAGTGAGATGGTTTAGACATGTACAGAGGAGGATAGTGAGATGGTTTAGACATGTACAGAGGAGGGATAGTGAGATGGTTTAGACATGTACAGAGGAGGATAGTGAGATGGTTTGGACATGTACAGAGGATAGTGAGATGGTTTAGACATGTACAGAGCAGGATAGTGAGATGGTTTAGACATGTACAGAGGAGGATAGTGAGATGGTTTAGACATGTACAGAGGAGACATAGTGAGATGGTTTAGACATGTACAGAGGAGACATAGTGAGATGGTTTGGACATGTACAGAGCAGGATAGTGAGATGGTTTGGACATGTACAGAGGAGGATAGTGAGATGGTTTGGACATGTACAGAGCAGGATAGTGAGATGGTTTAGACATGTACAGAGGAGGATAGTGAGATGGTTTAGACATGTACAGAGGAGACATAGTGAGATGGTTTAGACATGTACAGAGGAGACATAGTGAGATGGTTTAGACATGTACAGAGGAGACATAGTGAGATGGTTTGGACATGTACAGAGGAAGATAGTGAGATGGTTTGGACATGTACAGAGGATAGTGAGATGGTTTAGACATGTACAGAGGATAGTGAGATGGTTTGAACATGTACAGAGGAGACATAGTGAGATGGTTTGGACATGTACAGAGCAGGATAGTGAGATGGTTTAGACATGTACAGAGGAGGATAGTGAGATGGTTTAGACATGTACAGAGGAGACATAGTGAGATGGTTTGGACATGTACAGAGCAGGATAGTGAGATGGTTTGGACATGTACAGAGGAGACATAGTGAGATGGTTTGGACATGTACAGAGCAGGATAGTGAGATGGTTTAGACATGTACAGAGGAGGATAGTGAGATGGTTTAGACATGTACAGAGGAGACATAGTGAGATGGTTTGAACATGTACAGAGGAGACATAGTGAGATGGTTTAGACATGTACAGAGCAGGATAGTGAGATGGTTTAGACATGTACAGAGGAGGATAGTGAGATGGTTTGGACATGTACAGAGCAGGATAGTGAGATGGTTTAGACATGTACAGAGGAGGATAGTGAGATGGTTTAGACATGTACAGAGGAGACATAGTGAGATGGTTTAGACATGTACAGAGGAGACATAGTGAGATGGTTTGGACATGTACAGAGGAAGATAGTGAGATGGTTTGGACATGTACAGAGGATAGTGAGATGGTTTAGACATGTACAGAGGATAGTGAGATGGTTTGAACATGTACAGAGGAGACATAGTGAGATGGTTTGGACATGTACAGAGGAGGATAGTGAGATGGTTTGGACACGTACAGAGGAAGATAGTGAGATGGTTTAGACATGTACAGAGGAAGATAGTGAGGTTGTAACTGACAGGCAGAATGCCTATAGAGGTCGAGGAAGAGTTTCCGTCTGTGTTGTCACCTCAGCGTGATATATTTAAACGACTAATATTGGCTCGATGTGTCGCTCCGCTGCTCCGCTGATTAACCCATTCTGAACGGGAACCCAATTTGGTGTTAGCATTACGTTATGCTTTTGCTATTTAAAAATAGCAGATCTACAAGCTCATAGCGCGCCACCGAGTGGCGCGCTACGAGCTTGTAGGTCTGCTATTTTTGAAAAATCGAAGAACGACTGACATTTTTTTAGAATCTGATCTCAGGTCAGAATGGGTCAATCAGACCAGTGTGTGTGTGTGTGTCCAGTGGAAACCTCGTATGAATCTGATCTCAGGTCAGAATGGTTTAAACACTGATGATATCCCAAAAAAAAGCGCCATCGAGTCCTCCGGACACGACTCTGCTCTGTTTGTTCATGCGCTGCAAGCGAGTAACCTCGAGACCCCTTTAGTCGTATCGTTGTCTTGAGAGAGAGAGATTGGGTTTTTTGGGGGAAATATCTATTTCTAATCAACGGAAGCGACGGAGCGAGATATCCGGCCGACAGTTTGCAAACGCGCCGAGGTGCAAACTACTCAAGCGATAACCCTCCTATAAAGTATCCTTTAGCACATTATAACTCATTTAGACCTGAGAACAGATTCTAGAACATGGGCTCCATTTTCGTCACCCCTAAAACCCCTTATCCCTAAACGTCTTTGCCTTTTTTTACTATTTGGAAAGACATTGTTGAATAGTTCAACTAGCCAATCTACATTGACAGGTTGTGAGCTTGTAGACTGGCCGTTTTAACTGTTCAAAAATGTTTAGCAAAATAGCAAAAGTTTAGGGATAAGGGGTTTAGCGGTGACGAAAATGGAGCCCCGCCTATGTCATAACAATAACAAAAAAGTTTCTATAATAAGTGTTGCTCAAACTATTTCAATGTCAAAGACCACCCACATTGTATGTATTTGGCCGTGGACCCCCCTTCTCAAAATATATATATATTCAAAGACTTTTCACGATTCATTTTAAGAAATAGCAGATCTACAAGCACCGAGTGCCGCGCTTATACGAGCTTGTAGGTCTTAAAGTGGTTAAAGGCTATGAGGCGACACAGACGCGTCCTCGGGTCCGAATGGGCTAATCAGCGGTATGCTTTCATTCATCACACACACACGACGACTCACACAGCGCCTAAACGCCCTGTTAGGTTGTTGACATTCTTACATTAGCGTAGTGTCAACATCAGTCTCTCCACTTCAAACAGACTGCCTGTGAAAAGGCCTGCCAGTTGTTGGCACAACACATCGCCATGCCCGCGGGCATGTAAACAACGACACGCTGGCGTGGCACAGCGTGGCGTGCGGTGCCAGCACTTCAGCCGTAGCTGTTCTGATGCCCTGCTGGGTGTGGATGGGTGCTGATGATGATGTTTGTGTGACTTGGACCAAGGGTTGAGTACCATGGGTGGTGTCGATGACATCAGGGATCAGATGGGAATCCAAGACACACACAAAGGCAGGCAGGCACGTACACACGCACGCACGCACGCACGCACGGTCGCACGGTCGCACGGTCGCATGCACGCACGCACGTACACACGCACGCAGGCGTTATTATTCTGCATTTGAGCGACTATTTGATGACATTTAGCCTCTCAGACCCAAGATTAGAAAATTGTTGTTGTCGTTGGATACGATTTTTGTCACACAATTCCAGGCTGTTTTGATGTCGGTACCGTTAGGAGAGATAACAGGAAAACGTTGATCAAAGACAACCAATTCTTCTACATTCTCTGATTGTGGAGACTTCTTGTAAATGTAACTGATGTCGATGTCTAACAATAACTTCATTTACCTCTTGCGGGTCCATGTACTTGCGGGTTACCAATTTGCCATCATTTAGCTGATGGGGACCACCTGGAACCCCCCTATTAACCCATTTGGGGCGGGAACCCCTTTTGGTGTTGGCATTATGTTAATAGGATTCTTCGAAAAAAGAAAAAAAAAAGCAGATCTACAAGCTCATAGCTCGCCACCGCGAGTGGCGCGCTACGAGCTTGTAGGTGTGCTATTTTTTGAAAAATCGACTGACATAGAAACATAGCTTTTTTCAGAAAACTGTTTGGGTCTGGGTTATTAAGGCCCAGGGATTGAGATCCTCTGTCCCTACACAGGACAATGCTGCTGCCCCACAATGCAACACAACACAACACAGGCGCCACACATCACCGCTGACATCACAAAGGAAAGACGCACACACTGGAATCCATACGAGAAAGAATGGGACCATTGTTCCACTGACCCCCCCCCCCCCCCCTCTCGGCCACAAACCCCCCCCCACCCCCCCTCTCGGCCACCGAGCACCTTCTAAATTTAGCCTCGCGCGATCGACCGACCGCTTGTGCAGCTAGCTCTGACCTTATTGGATTTTGGAACACCATATGTGAACAGATTTAACTGAGGGGGCTGCCATTGGATTCCCCCCCCCCCCCCCCCCCGTTCTTTCATGTCATATGAAAGCATGAGGGATTCATACTGTAGCTTCAAATTGACATATTGGTTGTTCAGTTTGACCCACCGGTGTTGGAGATATGACCTATAGAGTAATTAATATCTTGCAGAGAAACAGAGAGTTGAGAAAACAGGCTTGAAAAGGTTCACTTCTGTGGTCTCTAACATTACACCTATAGCTACATGTTTAAGCATTTATTTCATATTTACATGTCTTCTGTGGTCTCTAACATTACACCTATAGCTACATGTTTAAGCATTTATTTCATATTTACATGTCTTCTGTGGTCTCTAACATTACACCTATAGCTACATGTTTAAGCATTTATTTCATATTTACATGTCTTCTGTGGTCTCTAGCATTACACCTATAGCTACATGTTTAAGCATTTATTTCATATTTACATGTCTTCTGTGGTCTCTAGCATTACACCTATAGCTACATGATTAAGCATTTATTTCATATTTACATGTCTTCTGTGGTCTCTAGCATTACACCTATAGCTACATGTTTAAGCATTTATTTCATATTTACATGTCTTCTGTGGTCTCTAACATTACACCTATAGCTACATGTTTAAGCATTTATTTCATATTTACATGTCTTCTGTGGTCTCTAGCATTACACCTATAGCTACATGTTTAAGCATTTATTTCATATTTACATGTCTTCTGTGGTCTCTAGCATTACACCTATAGCTACATGATTAAGCATTTATTTCATATTTACATGTCTTCTGTGGTCTCTAGCATTACACCTATAGCTACATGTTTAAGCATTTATTTCATATTTACATGTCTTCTGTGGTCTCTAACATTACACCTATAGCTACATGATTAAGCATTTATTTCATATTTACATGTCTTCTGTGGTCTCTAACATTACACCTAGCTACATCTTTATTCATTTATTTCATATTCACATGTCTTCTGTGGTCTCTAACATTACACCTAGCTACATGTTTAAGCATTTATTTCATATTTACATGTCTTCTGTGGTCTCTAACATTACACCTATAGCTACATGTTTAAGCATTTATTTCATATTTACATGTCTTCTGTGGTCTCTAACATTACACCTATAGCTACATGTTTAAGCATTTATTTCATATTTACATGTCTTCTGTGGACTCTAACATTACACCTAGCTACATGTTTAAGCATTTATTTCATATTTACATGTATTCTGTGGTCTCTAACATTACACCTAGCTACATGTTTAAGCATTTATTTCATATTTACATGTATTCTGTGGTCTGTAACATTACACCTATAGCTACATGTTTAAGCATTTATTTCATATTTACATGTCTTCTGTGGTCTCTAACATTACACCTATAGCTACATGTTTATGCATTTATTTCATATTTACATGTCTTCTGTGGTCTCTAACATTACACCTAGCTACATGTTTAAGCATTTATTTCATATTGACATGGCTTCTGTGGTCTCTAACATTACACCTATAGCTACATGTTTAAGCATTTATTTCATATTTACATGTCTTCTGTGGTCTCTAACATTACACCTATAGCTACATGTTTAAGCATTTATTTCATATTTAACCCTTGTGAAAGATATCCCCAAAATGTAAATTATTAATTTATTATATTATTATATAATTATTATATAATTATTATAAATCTTTCATCAAACTTTTATTTTTTATTTTTTTTAACATATTTTTTTGTCTTAGTCCTAGTAGTTCAAAGTTGTAGTAAGGTTGAAATCTATTTTTTGCAAGTAGAAATTAATGCGGGTGTTAGAGGGTTAATCCAGAGCGACTTACATTAGGCAATAACAAAAAAGCATGGGAATACATCACATAATATGTGATGTATTAATGTATTAATGCTTTTTATATATTATATAAAAAGCATTAATCATGAAACATGCGTAAGCTAAGAACGTAACTAGAACATATCTACATAATGACACTATACTATTATAAACTATATAAATATTTACTATACTATGCTATACATATGTACTATGAAGTGCTGTGACTACATACAATGCAATTATTTCGCTGTCTACTGTACTCTGTTTCAAATGCTATCTAAGTCTAAACAGCGCTATCTAAGGGGCTAGGGTAAGTGCTATGGGCCATGATGGAGACTGAAAAGGTGGGTTTTCAGACTACGGCGGAAGATTGGGAGTGATGCTGCAGTTCTGACTGCAATGGGAAGTGCATTCCATAGTTTTGGAGCCAGAAGGGAGAAGAGTTTGGGACGTGTGGAGCGTTGTCCCGGCGTTTTTAGTGAGGGTACTTCCAGTTTCCCTGCGTTGGCTGATCTGAGTGCGCGGGAGGGTTTGTAGGGTTCAATCATACTTGCAAGATATGGGGGAGCCATACTTTTGGTTGCTTTTGAATGCCAGCATCAGAGTTTTGTATTCTGTGCGGGCAGCGACCGGGAGCCAGTGGAGGGAGCGGAGCAGAGGGGAGACATGTGAGAATTTTGGCTGGTTGAAGACCAAGCGAGCTGCTGCATTTTGGATCAGCTGGAGAGGTTTAACCCATTCTCAACGGGAACCCATTTTGGTGTCAGCATCATGTTATGCTTTAGCTATTGAAAAATAGCAGATCTACAAGCTCATAGCGCGCCACCGAGTGGCGCGCTACGAGCTTGTAGGTCTGCTATTTTTGAAAAAAAATCGAAGAACGACTGACATTTTTATAGAATCTGATCTCAGGTCAGAATGGGTTAATCAGACCCAGTGTGTGTCCAGTGGAAACCTCGTATGAATCTGATCTCAGGTCAGAATGGGTTAATCAGACCCAGTGTGTGTCCAGTGGAAACCTCGTATGAATCTGATCTCAGGTCAGAATGGGTCAACACCGGGTCAAATTTGTCCTCCATTCAGGACAGGAGCTCAACGTTCTCAATGGGATTTAATTAAAGTCCGGATAAAATCATGTGCCACAGATTTATAGTGAAAGTGATATGAGAGGAGGGGATCAGGCCATGGCACCCCTCCCCCTCCCCCCCCTCCCCCCCCTCCCCCCCCCCCCCCACCCCTTTTCCATCCCACCCATCCTTCCATCTGCCATCTCTGTTTGAACATTTTAATATTTACTCTATCAGGAGGAGGATAATCCAGAGTCGCATATAGGTGCACAGAGAGGGGGAAACGTGTGGCCGCTATGACGGCACGGCCTTATGTACACAGATTAGTAATGATGTGAAAGCCAGATAATACCGTCAGATCCCCCCCCCCCCCCCCCCCCCCCCCCACACACACACACACACGCACACCCCCCCTCGCACGCATCTGCGTGTTTGCTAATACCCCCCTCCCCTCTCCGTCCTTTCCTCCTCTCCTATACACACCAAACCCATTTCGTCCGGGTAAATATTTATAGTTCAAATAACAATCAGGCTGTGCTGAAAGAAGAGATGTAATCTGTGTAATCCATGAGCTATAACGTCAAAGAGTCAAGGGAAGGAAAGGGAAGGGAAGGGAAATAAGGGTCTGCGCGGCGGAGCGGAGCAGAGCCGCTATACGGCGGTGCCAAGGGCGACCGCGGGCACAGCGGGCACACCGCGAGCTATAGCTTATAGCGGGCTAGCTTAGCGGGCTAGCTTAGCGGGCTGGCGCCACAGTGCTGCGATGCTGCAACGGGAGAACGCTCCACACGTCCCAAACGCTAATATGGTTTCTGCCTCGGGTTTGAGTAAATGGTGCGCTGTGACTGGCCAGTCGCTGTGATTGACAGCCTAAACCTAAACCTAACCCTAACCTTAACCTCAGTAAAACTATACCTAAACCTAACCCTAACCTCAGTAAAACTATACCTAAACCTAACCCTAACGTTAACCTCAGTAAAACTATACCTAAACCTAACCCTAACCTTAACCTCAGTAAAACTATACCTAAACCTAACCCTAACCTTAACCTCAGTAGAACTATACCTAAACCTAACCTCAGTAAAACTATACCTAAACCTAATCCTAACCTCAGTAAAACTAAACCTAAACCTAACCCTAACCTCAGTAAAACTATACCTAAACCTAACCTCAGTAAAACTATACCTAAACCTAACCTTAACCTCAGTAAAACTATACCTAAACCTAACCCTAACCTTAACCTCAGTAAAACTAAACCTAAACCTAACCCTAACCTCAGTAAAACTATACCTAAACCTAACCTCAGTAAAACTATACCTAAACCTAATCCTAACCTCAGTAAAACTATACCTAAACCTAATCCCAACCTCAGTAAAACTATACCTAAACCTAACCCTAACCTTAACCTTAACCTCAGTAAAACTATACCTAAACCTAACCCTAACCTTAACCTTAACCTCAGTAAAACTATACCTAAACCTAACCCTAACCTTAACCTTAACCTCAGTAAAACTATACCTAAACCTAACCCTAACCTTAACCTTAACCTCAGTAAAACTATACCTAAGCCTAACCCTAACCTCAACCTCAGTAAAATTATACGTAAGCCTAACCCTAACCCTAACCTTAACCTCAGTAAAACTATACCTAAACCTAAACCTAACCCTAACCTCAGTAAAACTATACCTAAACCTAACCTCAGTAAACTATACCTAAACCTAACCTTAACATCAGTAAACTATACCTAAACCTAACCTCAGTAAACTATACCGAAACCTAACCTCAGTAAACTATACCTAAACCTAACCTCAGTAAACTATACCGAAACCTAACCTCAGTAAACTATACCTAAACCTAACCTCAGTCAAACTAACGCAGTGTCTGGGGGGCGTTTCCAAGAACCCGAATCCGAGGCAGAAACCATATTAGCGTCCCAAACTCTTCTCCCTTCTGGCTCCGAAAGGAGAGCATGATTGGCGCCCTGACGAAGAGCATGCAGTCACGGTCGACAACATGTTGGCTTTCGTCTTTTTAACTTAGAGAGCCACTGTCTACTGTGGACTATAATTAAAGCCGCAGATTTATTTATTTCCCAAATGGTCTAAAATTGAGTTATTTAGCATACTTTTACCAATGAATTAGCCTATACACAGACAGCGACTGATCAGCCTATTTTGGACGATATGGGTCTTTTCTCGAGTCAGTGTGTAGTCTCATTAGTCTGTGTAGGGTTAGGTCTCTTTGGTGAATTATTGATCAGTGTTATTATGTCACGCCTCAAGAACAACTACAAAAGAAACCCGATTAGCACTTTTTAACACCTCTTGGACGGCCGGTGTCTCTCAAGACAGACTGTCTCGCAACAATTGAGGCGAGGGGGAGGCGCTGTTTTCCCGAATATTTGACGATGGGATTCTCAGATTGCCGGCGGAGAGGTCCAAAATGTTTGGAATTCCCAGAAAATATGTAATGTAAATGTAAAATGTCCACGAAAATCTTCATGGGGGCCTAAAGGGGCCCTGGGAATCTTCATGGGGGCTGCGGCCCCGTGGCCCCCACAGACTCTACGTCGTTGCTATCATACTATACAGTCTATGCTATGACCCGGCCGGGGATCGAACCGCCGACCTCCCAGTCTCAGGGCTATAGTCTCTCTCTCTCTCTCTCTCTCTCTCCCTCCTGGCCATCCACAGAGTCAATACGTTGGCTCCGTGCACGGCTGGTGTTGAGCAGCGGCGTCCGCTCCATGCAGACCGGTCCAGTCCACTCCATGCAGACTCTAGTCCTGCCTTGTTTTCACTGAGGCCATTGATTTCCCATTCACTGCCTGAGCGGCACAAAGCAACCATTGATCCCTCTGCCTCTTAGCTAGACAGACAGACAGACAGAGAGAGAGAGATTGACAGGATGACAGATCGAGAAAGAGATGCAGGCAGACATGAATGACTGGCTGGCTGACTGACTGACTGACTGACTGACTGAGCACTAGCCTTCCGTATAGCTTGTTGTCAGATCATGTGTGTTCAGCATGTAAGCTTGTTATTGATTCCTGGTTGTATTGATAAATGTTACCCTGTTTAAATGGGTGTCACTGACATACGTCTGGTTACAGTGATAAATGTTACCCTGTTGAAATGGGTGTCACTGACATACGTCTGGTTACAGTGATAAATGTTACCCTGTTGAAATGGGTGTCACTGACATACGCCTGGTTACAGTGATAAATGTTACCCTGTTGAAATGGGTGTCACTGACATACGTCTGGTTACAGTGATAAATGTTACCCTGTTGAAATGGGTGTCACTGACATACGTCTGGTTACAGTGATAAATGTTACCCTGTTGAAATGGGTGTCACTGACATACGCCTGGTTACAGTGATAAATGTTACCCTGTTGAAATGGGTGTCACTGACATACGCCTGGTTACAGTGATAAACGTTACCCTGTTGAAATGGGTGTCACTGCAGGTGGTTATCTCCTTCTAGCAGACAGTGAGGCATCTTATAGAAGATTGAAATACTCTAGTAAAAGTCCCCACAGTGCAGGTCCCCACAGTGCAGGTCCCCACACAGTGCAGGTCCCCACAGTGCAGGTCCCCACAGTGCAGGTCCCCACACAGTGCAGGTCCCCACAGTGCAGGTCCCCACACAGTGCAGGTCCCCACAGTGCAGGTCCCCACAGTGCAGGTCCCCACACAGTGCAGGTCCCCACAGTGCAGGTCCCCACACAGTGCAGGTCCCCACAGTGCAGGTCCACACACAGTGCAGGTCCCCACCGTGCAGGTCCACAGAGTGCAGGTCCCCACAGTGCAGGTCCCCACAGTGCAGGTCCCCACAGTGCAGGTCCCCACCGTGCAGGTCCACAGAGTGCAGGTCCCCACAGTGCAGGTCCCCACAGTGCAGGTCCCCCCAGTGCACAGTGCAGGTCCCCACCATGCAGGTCCCCACCGTGCAGGTCCACAGAGTGCAGGTCCCCACAGTGCAGGTCCCCACCATGCAGGTCCCCACCGTGCAGCTGTCACTCGATCATGTAGGTTCACACTCTATAACATACGACGAATTAGACCGTTCCTCACCCAGGAATCAGCCCAGCTCCTAATCCAGACAACAGTCTTGTCAAAACTCGACTATTGTAACTCCCTCCTTACTGGCCTACCAGCATGTGCACTTAAGCCTCTCCAGCTGATCCAAAATGCAGCAGCTCGCTTGGTCTTCAACCAGCCAAAATTCTCACATGTCTCCCCCCTGCTCCGCTCCCTCCACTGGCTCCCGGTCGCTGCCCGCACAGAATACAAAACTCTGATGCTGGCATTCAAAGCAACCAAAGGTATGGCTCCCCCATATCTTACAAGTATGATTGAACCCTACAAACCCTCCCGCGCACTCAGATCAGCCAACGCAGGGAAACTAGAAGTACCCTCACTAAAAACGCCGGGACAACGCTCCACACGTCCCAAACTCTTCTCCCTTCTGGCTCCAAAACTGTGGAATGCACTTCCCATTGCAGTCAGAACTGCAGCATCACTCCCAATCTTCCGCCGTAGCCTGAAAACCCACCTTTTCAGACTCCATCATGGCCCATAGCACTTACCCTAACCCCTTAGATAGCATTTCTGTTGGCTTAGATAGCATTTGACACAGACTTATAGCATGTTATGTAGACAGCACTATAATTGTATTGTATATAGTCATAGCACGCCATAGTACATATGTATAGCATAGTAGTGAATATGTATAGTTTATTATGTATAGTGTATGTATAGTTTCATCATATAGATATTCCACTGTTACCTTCTTAGCTTACGCATGTTTCATGATAAATGCTTTTATGTGATGTATTCCCATGCTTTTGTTCTTGCTTAAATGTAAGTCGCTCTGGATTAAGAGCGTCTGCTAAATGCCTAAATTGTAAATTGTAAATTGTGCAGGTCCCCACAGTGCAGGTCCCCACCATGCAGGTCCCCACACAGTGCAGGTCCCCACAGTGCAGGTCCCCACAGTGCAGGTCCCCACAGTGCAGGTCCCCACAGTGCAGGTCCCCACCATGCAGGTCCCCACACAGTGCAGGTCCCCACAGTGCAGGTCCCCACAGTGCAGGTCCCCACACAGCAGTGTTGATTTTGGCAGCACATTTTATTTTTATTTAGTTTTAGTCTAGTTTTAGTCGACTAAATATCATGTGAAAATGTATCTTGGCGGGCATTGATGCCGTCGTAATGGCTGATTTTACACATGCTGAAACAGCATGACAGCATGACAAAATTGTCAATTAATTTAGTCTTAGTTTTAGTCACCATAGCTTAAGTTTTCATTTAGTTTCCATTTAGTTTTCATCAGTGAAAAAAGGTAGTAGACGAACATTTTTAGCCGGCGTATTAGTCGACTAAATCAAACAGTGCCCCACATAACTGTGTGCTTAAAGCATGACAACAGATAAATACAATAAAAACAATATCCGCCCCGTAATGTTCCCATGGTGCTTTTTATGGCACCATAAACATTATGGCGGTGCCTTAACCCATTTTGGGCGGGAACCCCTTTTGGTGTTAGCATTATGCTATGCTTTAGCTATTTAAAAATAGCAGATCTACAAGCTCGTAGCGACTGACATATAGAAACATAGCTTTTTCAGAAAACTGTCAGGATGTAGAAGACCATTTTCTTAATCTGATCTCAGGTCAGAATGCCTTAATGTATGTCAACAGTGCTCTGTGGGGGGGGGGGGGGGGGTGAAAGGTGCACGGGGTACATGCATTCATTTGATCTACAAGCTCGAGCTTATAGATCTGCTATTTTTGAAAAATCAAAGAACGACTGACATTTTTAGAATCTGATCTCAGGTCAGAATGGGTTAATCAGACCAGTGTGTTGTCCAGTGGAAACCTGGTATGAATCTGATCTCAGGTCAGAATGGGTTAATATCAGAATAGTGATAGTAGTATATAATAGTTCATATTTTAAGACAGCCAGCTATGGACGGAGGTCTGACAGCTATAGACTGTGTGCTTAAAGGTCCAATCTGGATAACTTTCATGTCGTGCGCAGAGGACGATTTATATCGTTGCGTTTTTTGGAGCTGTGTGTGCAGTACCTCTCGTCTGCCAGTAGGTGGCCCTATACCCGATCGTATAGGAGCTTTGTGTCGGACCGCGGCGCAGCCTGTCTGCTTTGGACCGCCGCGCTGCGCAGCCTGTCTGCGCAGCCTGTCTGCGCAGCCTGTCTGCTTTCCACCAGCATGGTGGAAAGCATAATGGTGTCAAAAAGCAAATGAATGGCCTGAACTTTATAGCACGAGAGTAATTTAGGACGAGATAAGGTTATAAAACTGTATGCATGCTCGGATAAAAGTTCAGCGCCTGTAAAACACCGCCGTATAAGCTAACCCACGTAGACCCCAGACCGGCTTCATTCTGTCTAACCCACGTAGACCCCAGACCGGCTTCATTCTAATGTCTAACCCACGTAGACCCCAGACCGGCTTCATTCTAATGTCTAACCCACGTAGACCCCAGACCGGCTTCATTCTAATGTCTAACCCACGTAGACCCCAGACCGGCTTCATTCTAATGTCGTGTAAATCCTGACAGTTTTCTGAAAAAAACTCATGTTTTTGTATCAGTGGTGCCCAAACTATTTCACCTCAAGGACCCCCAGAATTATATGTAATTGGCCCCCGACCCCCATCTGAAAATATGTTGTTCCAGGGACCCCCCCCCCCCCCCCCCACACACCTCCCCTCCCCCCCAGAAGCAACGATTTGAGTTAAGAACGTTCACTCTGAAAGAAAATATATAATTCAAAGATTTGCAGCCATGCACATTTTCAAGACTTTTCAAAAATAGCAGATCTCCAAGCTCACGGGTGCCGCGCTATGAGCTTGTACATCTGCTATGAGCTTGTAGATCTACTATTTTTCAAAAGCTAAAGCATAACATGATGCTCGAATCACCAAAAGGGGTTCCCACCCAGAATGGGTTAATTTCATTATGAGCGGTTCCGCTATAGCAAAACCACGAACCAATAAAAAAAAGAACAGAGTTTTTTTTAAATATATAAATGGAGATGGGAGAGCCTGCTGTGTTTAATTTAATATACTCTGTTAATATCATTTGAGAATAAATTTCCCGGGCAGAGTTTTTTTCTTTCCTTTCCGACAGCAATTTATTTTTATCCCATTCTGAACCGGAACCCATTTTGGTGTAAGCATCATGTCGTGCTTTAGCTATTGAAAAATAGCAGACCTACAAGCTCATAGCGCGCCACTCGGTGGCGCGCTATGAGCTTGTAGGTCTGCTATTTTTGAAAAATCGAAGAACGACTGTGACATTTTTTTAGAATCTGATCTCAGGTCAGAATGGGTTCATCAGACCAGTGTGTGTCCCAGTGGAAACCTCGTATGAATCTGATCTCGGGTCAGAATGGGTTACATGTTTACAGGGCGAGATGATCACCGCGTGGCTCATTCATTTATCTGTTTATAGTACTTTGTTTTATTACCTGATTTCATTTAATTTGTCTTCTAAGTGAAGATGAGCGTGACCTACACACGCAACGCACGCACGCACACACACACGCAACGCACACACGCAACGCACGCACACACACACACTGAGCAATGGAACAGTGAGCCAGAACTGTTACACAGTGTGATATAATCAAATACATTGAGTGCCACAGTATGTGTGCTAGTAGCTGAATGAGGGGGGGGGGGGGGGGGAGAGAGAGAGAGAGAGAGAGAGAGAGAGAGAGAGAGAGAGACAGAGAGAGACAGAGAGAGAGAGAGAGAGAGACAGAGAGAGAGAGAGAGAGCGAGAGAGAGAGAGACAGAGAGAGAGACAGAGAGAGAGAGAGAGAGAGAGAGAGACAGACAGAGAGAGAGAGACAGAGAGAGAGAGAGAGAGAGAGAGAGAGAGAGAGAGAGAGAGAGAGAGAGAGAGACAGAGAGAGACAGAGAGAGAGAGAGAGAGAGAGAGAGAGAGAGAGAGAGAGGCTGCAACAACTGTTATTTTATCAGCGATTATCGATTCATTGTTTTTTTTCACATTACATGCCCAGTCCTCTAGGCGAGATCGTGGCGCTATAGTGCCAGAGAAATCTGCGGAATACGCAGAGAAGAAGAGATGTCACTTCCACCTTATAGCCCGGAAGTGATGTATATTAGTCAGCAGTCTGTAGTGTAGCGCCCCCTAGTGGCCCAGGGGGTGAACGAGGCCCCTAGGGGCCCAGGGGCCAAACGAGGACCCCGGAGTATCATCATGATCCGCAACGGCTCGGATAAAAAAAAAAAAAAACTGTGAACGTTTATTGGCGCACATCTTGGAATATATATTCTTTCACAGTGGATGTTTTTAACTCAAATATTTGCTTCTGGGGGGGGGGGTGGATACGTTTTTATTAATTTATTTATTGTTTTCATAAAAATGTTTTGTTTGTTGAATCTTGGTACATATCGAGGATCTCAGTGGGTTAAAAAAACGTAAGCGCTCTCCCTTTCATCACTCTCTCCTTGCTTGGCTCCGTTGGTCTTTTGATGTGAAATCCATATCGCTTCAGAAACGACTCCGGCAAGCCGCGACAAAATAATTGGACCTCCGCGGTCCCCCTTTATGTGTGTTTCTCACTTCATCCTTTTATTCACTTCTCTCTCTCTCTCTCTACTCTCTTCAACTGAACTGCGTTTGACTGCCTCTACTTTAACACGTTCTGACATCATGTTATGCTTTAGCTATTGAAAAATAGCAGATCTACAAGCTCATATCGCGCCACCGAGTGGCGCGATACGAGCTTGTAGGTCTGCTATTTTAGAAAAATTGAAGAACGACTGACATTTTTAGAATCTGATCTCAGGTCAGAATGGGAATGGGTTAATCAGACCAGTGTGTGTCCAGCGGAAACCTCGTATGAATCTGATCTCAGGTCAGAATGGGTTAAGGCGTTCGGGACACGAACCTCCTTTTTGGTTGTTTTAATTTTAAGCAATTATGTCATACTTTAAGCTGTTGAAAAATAGCAGATCTACAAGCTCGTAGCATGAGCTTGTTAGGTCTGCTATTTTTTTTTTTTTATCATGAAAATTGTGGCGCACATCTTTTAATAATTATACTGTATAGCCTATTATTTCACAGCGAACATTTCTTAACTCAAATCTTTTCATCTTGTGGGGGGGGGGGGGGGGGGGGGTCCCTGGAACTCCATATTTTCAGATGGGGGTCCGCGGCTAAAAACAGATCATTCTGAGGGTCCTTCTTGAGCACCACCTCTGACAGGTTTTTCAGAAAACTGTCAGGATTTAGAAGACTCTTTTTCCTTGTAGAATCGGCCTCAGGTCTAAATGGTTTATTAACCCATTCTGAACGGGCACCCATTCTGGTGTCGGCATCATGTCATGCTTTAGCTATTGAAAAATAGCAGATCTACAAGCTCATATCGCGCCACCGAGTGGCGCGATACGAGCTTGTAGGTCTGCTATTTTTGAAAAATCTTTTAGACACTTTTAGAATCTGATCTCAGGTCAGAATGGGTTAATAATGAAACTGTCAGGATGTAATAGACATTTTTAGAATCTGATCCCAGGTCAGAATGGCTTAACTGTGTGACATTATTCTATCTTGGCGTTCATTTTGCTTCAGAAAGCGTGTTACTCTCAGTGTAAACAATGCAACGCATTAGCCCCGCCGTTCCTTCCTAATGCGGAGGATTTGCAAAGGGTGTCTTTCGTCTTTTTTGCGGTATAGCCAACGGGTCAGCTATGGCTTTGAGCAGCCCAACGTCTGTGATTAATGGCAGCCACAATGTTTTTTCTTTTTTTTTCATCCCACGATTTTGTAACCCATTTTTCACCCCTGTGTCAATTATGTAATGTTATCCTGGGCTCTACACACACCCTCCGCCAACCTGGGGAGAGCAACGGACTTGAACTCATGCTTCCTTCATGCCTGAGTGTTCGAGTTTCCCTGGTCGGACGTCGTAGCGCGTGGAAGGAACACGTTATTCCGACCAGTTCCTTTCCCCTCCATCAGGCGCCCCGGGCTGGCCAGGGGGAGCCATAGTTTAGTCAGGCATCGGGTAGTTTTAGTGACCAGGATTACTGCATGTTTTTTGTGAGGGTATACCTACCCTAGGGGACACGGGGAGAACAGGCAAACTCCGCACGGAAACATTTGTTTTTGATGGGGCAGCAATTGGCAATCAAACACACTATCCCTTTAAGTGGTTGTAGTGAAAGGTACTCTGAGCTCATGACGATAACGACACCGTTTAGTGTTCTTTTTTTTCTGTGTCCTTTTCTCCGTGGCCAGCCGTTGTTTACGGACGCGTAGCGCTAAGCTAGCTGTCGCTATACGACGCCATCAGCATTACAAACGGTCACATTAGCGGACGCTAGCTTTGTTAGACGCCAGGACGATGATCCGCGGAGGTCAAACGCATTAGGCCAGCTTTGTTTTGAAGCCAGCAGACTGGCGCACGCTCACGCACAGCAGACTGCTGGCAGTAAAACGCTGACAGGACACTAAATAACTGGTGTGTTTACTGTTCTGTGTGTGTGTGTGTTAGGGCATTAACCAAACGTCAATTTTGGTAGTCGACTCGACTACATTGATAGCCGATTAGTAATCGATTATTCGCCAGTGATATATATATATTTTTTATCCAATAAAACCGAGCAATTCTAGACTTCTCATTGAAACAGCGCATTCGGGAAAAACCTGCGTTACGATTGGCTCCGCACCGCACCGTGGCTGCGTATAGGGGTTCCCCGTGGAATTCCCCTCGTAATAAAACAAAGAGCAGCATTTGACTGTCACTACTCAATACATGATCGCACCAACGGCAACATTAACATTTATCATTTTTTACATGTCACTTACAGGCGGCTGCAATTCGAAACTGGCCCTGTAAAAAAGTTTAAGGGCCTACACGTTTTACCCCCTTTTTACTTTAACTGTAGGATATGCAATTCAGCACACATGATGGTAGTTGCCTTTGCAAGGGGGCCAAGTATAGGCAGGAGCTGCGCGATCACCTCCCACTGCGAAGGTTTAATTTGACATTTCTTTTTCACGCTGGGTTTGGTGACTTTCTCGTCTTCCAGTACGGCTTGGACAGGGATGCGCTGCTGGTTAAGCCGCTCCAGCATTGTGAAGGTTGAATTCCAACGCGGGCAGTCATTCTGGAGCCGGTTATCTTTGACATTTAACTGGTCCTGTCGTGTCTTCAGTGCACATGTTGCTATAGACGAGTGTCGGAAATGACTAACCACTCGCCTCGCCGCATCGATGGTTTTGGCTACTATCCTCTTTCTCCTCCATCTTGGCTGATTTGTGGGGTTTTTTCGTTTCAGTTTCGTTTCCAATACATATAAGCTATATCAATTCACCCACCAGAGGGCAACGACGACCAATCTTTCTGGCATGAATTCTGGGCGAATCTCAGTACAGTTACCCTTTTCAGTAGGACAGAAGTTATTAGAGCAGTATGAGACATAATAATACACAATCAACCATGAATGGATTAGGCGAACTACCAACACCACAGCACACAGACAGTTGTGTTGTCAAGCTTTAGGCAAAAAAAAAAAGAAAAGAAAAAATTATTAATATTATTTTTTTTTAATTAAAAATATTAGCGAATAATCGGATGTCAATTAACAGTGTCGACTAGTGGTTTGCTAGTCGACTAGTCGACTAATCGATTATTATGTTAATGCCCTAGTGTGTGTGTGTGTGTGTGTGTGTGTGTGTGTGTGTGTGTGTGTGAGTGTGTGTGTGTGCGCCGTGTGTACCTTGAAAACTTTTAGAAAGACAGACAGGCACGCAGTTAGGTAGAGGGATGGATGGATGGATGGATGGATGGAGAAATGGGTTAGAACATCGGGGGAACCAGTCAGACCTTAGAGTATATATGAATAAAGAAGACACCCGAGTTCTCCTTCCATCCACTTGCACTAAGTTGCTCAAAAAGCGCATGAGGCGATTTCACTCCTCCTTCCGGGTAGGAACAGAGTGCATTCTGGGATGGATTGGCCCCAAACAGATGAACGCGCTGCCGTTGAACGTGCACGAACGCGAACGAGCGTGCGTCCGTCGTGAACGTGCACAATGATAGTCAACGGACCAGCGCGTTCATGTGTTTGGGGCCAGGCTGCAATACCTTCATTCGGCCACTATGTCCATTTGGCCTCAGGGTTTCCTCTGGGTGCCGTCTCTATTCATATATACTCTATGGTCTCGATTCCCCCCCCCCCCTCCTTTTTCTATTGTTTTCTTGACGTTTTGGGGCCGATTAGGGCGTAACATGTGTGCTAATCAGTAAGAGCAGTGACGGTTCCGGAAAATTGGCTATTTAGAAGGAGGGTGGGGGGGGGGGGGGATTTAGCCCCCTCTGGTGGAGGCTTAGCCCCCCCTAACCCCCCCTGCAGTAAGAGGCAATCAATCGTCATTCTTATGAATGGTTCCACCGTCACATGCAATAAATAGAGCATCAGCTGATCTGTGCTTTATCACTATTTTATATTGTTTATATTTTATATTTTTCCTTTTTTTTTTATCTTTACCTTCATTTAACCAGTAAAAACACACTCGTCTTAAAACCACATCGTCAATGGTACATTTTGGACCAGCAAATACAACATCCATAATACACCTCAAAATACAACACATCACCAAAGTGCTAATCTTTTTAGTAGCAAGGCAAAATACACAATATACACGATTTTGAACCGACATAATACATATAGGCATGGACATATAGGCTATTACATATCCAAGCACAGTGGCGTGCACAGACATTTAGAGGGGCAGGTGCTCAAGTGAAAAAAGGGCACCTTGTGCAGCGCATTTTGGGGCGGGAACCCATTTTGGAGCTTTAGCTATTGAAAAATAGCAGACCTACAAGCTCATAGCGCGCCACCGAGTGGCGCGCTACGAGCTTGTAGGTCTGCTATTTTATTTATTTATCGAAGAACCACTGACATAGAAACATAGCTTTAGATTGTGGGGGCCTAAATAATATAGTAGAAGCGTTTTTTATCAAGATTTGATCAATGTCACCACATGGTCCACACACTACTTTTTTTTTTTGAGCACATTGCCAAAAGGGCAGGGGGTGCTCTAGCACCCCCTAGTGTCTATCTGTGCACGCCACTGTCCAAGCATGGTGTTGGACTGTACATACTGTACATCTAAGATGATCCTTCTGAAACTCCTCAAGGGATTTTTCAAAGCCATTTTTTGTCAATCCACCCGGCACGCGCCCCAGCCTGTGTCCTCCGTGAGGAGGAAGCCCAACAACCCTCGGCGAGGCCTTTAGGAGGGCCATGCAAGCAGCAAGCGGAACCGCAGCACCATGACCCTGCGGAACCATTGCCCACCACTCCTGAATGAACTGTCTGGTGCTGGGACTCTGGTGCAACGCACAGGTCCTCGCTCTACTCCTGGTGAGAGCAGGAGTGGACCTGGTGAGACGTAGGAGGGGCCCGGACAGGAGACAACCCACAGAGCCTCCTAGTCCCTCCATGCGCCAGAAGTGTACCTCCCAATCCTGGCAGAGTAGTTCTGGAGTAGTTCCAACGGATTGTGTGACACTGGCTTTGCCCTAGTGGGACTGATTGAGGGTAGCTACTGGGACGTAAGTCGGGACTTGATCACTCCCGGCTGGGTCGCCTGAGTAAGGGGTATGATGCTGCGAGACCCGAAACCGCGTTGACCTCAGGATACATCACTGAGGATACGTCCCAGGTGCATCCATGCGATGTTTTTTGTTATACATCGTACTACTGTACTCATCATACTACTGTACTGTACTATACTGTACTCATGGCTGCCAGTTCCCACCTGGCGTTGTGTGGGAGTCCAGACTGCTCCAGTCCGTACTGAATAACTGCCAGCTTGCATAGAGTCTTAAGACTGGGACTCATGTCTAAGACGAACAGGTCATTGGGTGTGTTCTCTCCTCCAAAGAGGAAGACACCATCTCCCACCATGCAACAGCCCATGCGATATGTCTGAGGTGGGCATTTCCCCGCTGGTTTGACATTCTTCCAGGAGAATGACTCTAGATTGAATTTCCACACATCATCAAAGTTGTAACCACCATATATGTACAGCTCTCCATTGAAGGTAAAGGCTGAATGACTCCAGCGTCGTCCTGGTAGAAGCTGTGCAGAAGGCGTGCTCAGCCAACAGCTGGTCTCTGTGTCAAACACACTGATGTAGGAGACCCCAGACCCCCCACAGCCCCCAAATACAAACATCTTTGTCCCGATCATGGTAGCAGAGTGACTTGATGGAGCATGTGGTGGCGTTCCTCTGGTGTTAATTAAAGTCCAGACCATTGTGGTGGAGTCCAACTTGTAGATGTCATTATTGCGTCCAGTCATTTGCTTGTATCCTCCATAGACATACATGACCTTCTCCAAGACACAGGCTGAGTGGTAGCACCTCCCTTCAGGAACAGACCCAGAAGCCTTGGTTCTGACCCACAGATGGGTGTCCACATCAAATGCATAAAGCATGTTACAGTACTCCACTCCATCGGAGCCTCCCCAGATGTAGACAACATATTCTATTAACACAGCTGTGTGGCCATGGCGATAGGAGGGACCCTCAAGGCGACCTTCTCCTCTTCCATTTGTCTCTGGGGTCAACTTCCTCCAGCGCAGAGACACTGTGTTGAAGACTTTCACATCCATCTGATCACGGTTTACATCACAACGTCCTCCAAAGGTGAATACTTCATCCTTCACTGCAACAGCAACACAACCTGATGTGTTTGGTCCTCCATTCAGATGTACCGTCCAGCAGAACATTGCTCACTCTGTATATCAGCTCAGATTCTTAAATTATAACCCTGAGAAACAACAGAGTCCCAGATGTCTTCTTCTTCTTCTTCTTCTTCTTCGTGGGGTTTTATGGCAGTTGGCATCCAAATAGTTGCATTACCGCCCCGTCCCAGATGTCTGCGTTATGCATCGCTTATATTGGTTCGGCGGCGCAAATGTCACACAAGGTTTGGCCAATCCACAAAGCCGAAAAGTTGAGTTGGCCAATCAGGGAAGCCGAAGACTGTTGATCTTCCTAATATGGCAAAATGATCACTGGCGCAATCAATCACGCATTGCAACAACATAATATTGATAACGTCAGTAGTCCCAGAACGTTGGCAATTGTCACACCATCACTAACTTTCACTATATTTTACCCGACATGATGAATTCCCTAACATGCTGTATGATTCATCAAAATATATTAAACCAGTAAGACGCCTTGAGGGTGAGAGGTGTGAGGGTCACGCTGAAACAACAGGTCTGGAATGCCCATATATGGACCGAAAAAAAGAAAAACGTTTTCTCGCCGGGTAGAGCATACAATTGGTGCTAATTAGTAAGGCCAGGCAGGGCCTTGGGCCAGCCCATTTAGGGCCCATTTAGGGCCCAGTTAGGACCCAGGTAGGGCCTTGGGCCAGCCCATTTAGGGCCCATTTAGGGCCCATTTAGGACCCAGGCAGGGCCTTGGGCCACCCCATTTAGGGCCCAGTTAGGACCCAGGTAGAGCCGGGCCTTAATTTCCGGGCCTGTTGAGAACTGTAGTTTTCTCCGGCTGCCTGGGCACGGCTGCGCTAATAACTTTGGGGCAGGCCCGTCTTGAGTTTGTTGGTGGAGAGTTAGTTTTAAACTGCCACGGGTTAGTTTTAACCTGCTACGGGTTAGTTTTAACCTGCCACGGGTTAGTTTTAACCTGCCACATGTTAGTTTTAACCTGCTACAGGTTAGTTTCAACCCCCTGCAGCCATCCCTGAGTAAGAGGCAATCAATCATCATTCTTATGAATGGTTCCACTGTCACATACAATAGAGCATCATGTACTGTGGTCAGGTGATCTGTGCTTTATCACTATTTTATATGGTTTCTATTTCATTTTTATTTTTACCTTTTCCTGGCCTTTACTACTGTACTCATGGCTGCCAGTTCCCACCTGGCGTTGCGTGGGAGTCCAGACTGCTCCAGTCCGTACTGAATAACTGCCAGCTTGCATAGCGTCTTAAGACTGGGACTCATGTCTAAGACAAACAGGTCATTGGGTGTGTTCTCTCCTCCAAAGAGGAAGACACCATCTCCCACCATGCAACAGCCCATGCAATATGTCTGAGGTGGGCGTTTCCCCGCTGGTTTGACATTCTTCCAGGAGAATGACTCTAGTTTGTATTTCCACAGATCATTGCAGGTCTGATATATGTACAGCTCTCCATTGAAGGTAAAGGCTGCATGACCCCAGTGTCCTTCTGGAAGAAGCTGTGCAGAAGGCGTGCTCAGCCAACAGCTGGTCTCTGTGTCAAACACACTGATGTTGTTGTAGGAGACCCAAGACCGCCCACGGCCCCCAAATACAAACATCTTTGTCCCAATGATGGTGGCAGAGTGATGTGATGAAGCATGTGGTCGAGTTCCTCTGGTGTTAATTAAAGTCCAGACCATTGTGGTGGAGTCCAACTTGTAGATGTCATTATTGCGTTCATTCATTTGGTTGCATCCTCCATAGACATACATGACCTTCTCCAAGACACAGGCTGAATGGTAGCTCCTCCCTTCAGGAACAGTCCCAGAAGCCTTGGTTCTGACCCACAGATGGGTGTCCACATCAAATGCATAAAGCATGTTACAGTACTCCACTCCACGGTAGCCTCCCCAGATGTAGACAACATCTTCTATCAGCACAGCTGTGTGGTCTCGGCGATAGGAGGGACCCTCAAGGTGACCTTCTCCTCTTCCATTTGTCTCTGGGGTCAACTTCCTCCAGCGCAGAGACACTGTGTTGAAGACGTTCACATCCATCTGAACAATATAAGCATAGCTTATATTGGTTCGGCGGAGCAAATGTCACACAAGGTTTGGCCAATCCACAAAGCCGACATGTTGAGTTGGCCAATCAGGGAAGCCGAAGACTGTTGATCTTCCTAATATGGCAAATTGATCACTGGCGCAATCAATCACGCATTGCAACAAAATAATATTGATAACGTCAGTAGTCCCAGAACGTTGGCAATTGTCACACCATCACTAACTTTCACTATATTTTACCCGACATGATGAATTCCCTAACATGCTGTATGATTCATCAAAATATATTAAACCAGTAAGACGCCTTGAGGGTGAGAGGGGTGAGGGTCACGCTGAAACAACAGGTCTGGAATGCCCATATATGGACCGAAAAAAAAGAGGAAAAAAAAAAAGAAAAATACGTTTTCTCGCCGGGTAGAGCATACAATTGGTGCTAATTAGTAAGGCCAGGCAGGGCCTTGGGCCAGCCATTTAGGGCCCAGTTAGGACCCAGGTAGGACCCAGTTAGGACCCAGGTAGGGCCGGGCCTTAATTTCCAGGGCTGTTGAGAACTGTAGTTTTCATCGGCTGCCTGGGCACGGCTGCACTAATAACTTTGGGGCAGGCCCGTCTGGAGTTTGTTGCTGGAGAGTTAGTTTTAACCTGCCACAGATTAGTTTGAACCTGCCACGGGTTAGTTTTAACCTGCCACGGGTTAGTTTTAACCTGCTACGGGTTAGTTTTAAACTGCCACAGGTTAGTTTCAACCCCCTGCAGCCATCCCTGAGTAAGAGGCAATCAATCATCATTCTTATGAATGGTTCCACTGTCACATACAATAGAGCATCATGTACTGTGGTCAGGTGATCTGTGCTTTATCACTATTTTATATGGTTTCTATTTTATTTTTACCTTTTTCTGGTCTTTACTACTGTACTCATGGCTGCCAGTTCCCACCTGGCGTTGTGTGGGAGTCCAGACTGCTCCAGTCCGTACTGAATAACTGCCAGCTTGCATAGCGTCTTAAGACTGGGACTCATGTCTAAGACGAACAGGTCATTGGGTGTGTTCTCTCCTCCAAAGAGGAAGACACCATCTCCCACCATGCAACAGCCCATGCGATATGTCCAAGGTGGGCGTTTCCCCGCTGGTTTGACATTCTTCCAGGAGAATGACTCTAGATTGTATTTCCACAGATCATTGAAGGTCTGGTTCCAGGTGTGACCACCAGATATGTACAGCTCTCCATTGAAGGTAAAGGCTGAATGACACCAGCGTTCTTCTGGAAGAAGCTGTGCAGAAGGCGTGCTAAGCCAACAGCTGGTCTCTGTGTCAAACACACTGATGTTGTTGTAGGAGACCCCAGACCACCCACAGCCCCCAAATACAAACATCTTTGTCCCGATGATGGTGGCAGAGTGATATGATGAAGCATGTGGTGGCGTTCCTCTGGTGTTAATTAAACTCCAGACCATTGTGGTGGAGTCCAACTTGTAGATGTCATTATTGCGTTCAGACATTTGGGTGTATCCTCCATAGACATACATGACCTTCTCCAAGACACAGGCTGAGTGGTATCTCCTCCCTTCAGGAACAGTCCCAGAAGCCTTGGTTCTGACCCACAGATGGGTGTCCACATCAAATGCATAAAGCATGTTAAAGTACGCCAATCCACAGGAGCCTCCCCAGATGTAGACAACATATTCTATTAACACAGCTGTGTGGCCGTGGCGATAGGAGGGACACTCAAGGCAACCTTCTCCTCTTCCATTTGTCTCTGGGGTCAACTTCCTCCAGCGCAGAGACACTGTGTTGAAGACGTTCACATCCATCTGATCAGGGTTTACATCACAACGTCCTCCAAAGGTGAACACCTCATGCTTCACTGCAACAGCAACACAACCTGATGTGTTTGGTCCTCCACTCAGATGTACTGTCCAGCAGAACATTGCTCACTCTGTATATCAGCTCAGATCCTTAAATTCTCACTCTAGAGTCCCAGATGTCTTCTTCTTCGTGGGGTTTTATGGCAGTTGGCATCTAAATAGTTGCTTTACCGCCCCGTCCCAGATGTCTGCGTTATGCATAGCTTATATTGGTTCGGCGGAGCAAATGTCACACAAGGTTTAGCCAATCCACAAAGCCGAAAAGTTGAGTTGGCCAATCAGGGAAGCCGAAGACTGTTGATCTTCCTAATATGGCAAATTGATCACTGGCGCAATCAATCACGCATTGCAACAAAATAATATTGATAACGTCAGTAGTCCCAGAACGTTGGCAATTGTCACACCATCACTAACTTTCGCTATATTTTACCCAACATGATGAATTCCCTAACATGCTGTATGATTCATCAAAATATATTAAACCAGTAAGACGCCTTGAGGGTGAGAGGGGTGAGGGTCACGCTGAAACAATAGGTCTGGAATGCCCATATATGGACCGGGAAAAAAAAGAAAAACTTTGGTGCAGGCCCGTCTAGAGTTTGTTGGCGGAGAGTTAGTTTTAACCTGCCACGGGTTAGTTTTAACCTGTCACAGGTTAGTTTTAACCTGCTACAGGTTAGTTTTAACCTGCTACAGGTTAGTTTTAACCTGCCACATGTTAGTTTTAACCTGCTACAGGTTAGTTTCAACCCCCTGCAGCCATCCCTGAGTAAGACGCAATCAATCATCATTCTTATGAATGGTTCCACTGTCACATACAATAGAGCATCATGTACTGTGGTCAGGTGATCTGTGCTTTATCACTATTTTATATGGTTTCTATTTCATTTTTATTTTTACCTTTTCCTGGCCTTTACTACTGTACTCATGGCTGCCAGTTCCCACCTGGCGTTGTGTGGGAGTCCAGACTGCTCCAGTCCGTACTGAATAACTGCCAGCTTGCATAGCGTCTTAAGACTGGGACTCATGTCTAAGACCAACAGGTCATTGGGTGTGTTCTCTCCTCCAAAGAGGAAGACACCATCTCCCACCATGCAACAGCCCATGCGATATGTCCGAGGTGGGCGTTTCCCCTTGGGCTCGACCTTCTTCCAGGAGAATGACTCTAGATTGTATTTCCACACATCATCAAAGTTGTAACCACCATATATGTACAGCTCTCCATTGAAGGTAAAGGCTGAATGACCCCAGCGTCCTTCTGGAAGAAGCTGTACAGAAGGCGTGCTCAGCCAACAGCTTGTTTCTGTGTCAAACACTCTGATGGTGTTGTAGGAGACCCCAGACCCCCCAAATACAAACATCTTTGTCCCGATGATGGTGGCAGAGTGACTTGATGAAGCATGTGGTGGCGTTCCTATGGTGTTAATTAAAGTCCAGACCATTGTGGTGGAGTCCAACTTGTAGATGTCATTATTGTGTTCAAACATTCGGCATCCTCCATAGACATACATGACCTTCCCCAAGACGCAGGCTGAATGGTAGCTCCTCCCTTCAGGAACAGACCCAGAAGCCTTGGTTCTGACCCACAGATGGGTGTCCACATCAAATGCATAAAGCATGTTACAGTACTCCACTCCACGGTAGCCTCCCCAGATGTAGACAACATATTCGATTAACACAGCTGTGTTGCCGTGGCGATAGGAGGGACCCTCAAGGTGACCTTCTCCTCTCCCATTTGTCTCTGGGGTCAACTTCCTCCAGCGCAGAGACACTGTGTTGAAGACGTTCACATCCATCTGATCACGGTTTACATCACAACGTCCTCCAAAGGTGAACACTTCATCCTTCACTGCAACAGCAACACAACCTGTTGTGTTTGGTCCTCCATTCAGATGTACCGTCCAGCAGAACATTGCTCACTCTGTATATCAGCTCAGATTCTTAAATTATCACTCTGGAGTCCCAGATGTCTTCTTCTTCTTCTTCTTCTTGGGGTTTTATGGCAGTTGGCATCTAAATAGTTGCATTACCGCCCCGTCCCAGATATCTGCGTTATGCATAGCTTATATTGGTTCGGCGGAGCAAATGTCACACAAGGTTTGGCCAATCCACAAAGCCGAAATGTTGAGTTGGCCAATCAGGGAAGCCAAAGACTGTTGATCTTCCTAATATGGCAAATTGATCACTGGCGCAATCAATCACGCATTGCAACAAAATAATATTGATAACGTCAGTAGTCCCAGAACGTTGGCAATTGTCACACCATCACTAACTTTCACTATATTTTACCCGACATGATGAATTCCCTAACATGCTGTATGATTCATCAAAATATATTAAACCAGTAAGACGCCTTGAGGGTGAGAGGGGTGAGGGTCACGCTGAAACAACAGGTCTGGAATGCCCATAATTTATATTGACCGAAAAAAAAGAGAAAAACTTTGGTGCAGGCCCGTCTAGAGTTTGTTGGCGGAGAGTTAGTTTTAACCTGCCACAGGTTAGTTTTAACCTGCTACAGGTTAGTTTTAACCTGCCACATGTTAGTTGTTACTGGCCACGCATGTCAGTAACCATATGTGAGTTTTAAAATGCCACACATGTCGGGAGCTACGGGTTAGTTTTAACCTGCCACAGGTTAGTTTTAACCGGGTAACCGGCCAGGCATGTCGGGAGCTATGGGTTAGGGCCGATTCATACTCCTATTTTACCACTTTTTCGGCGCTGTAGTGCCGAAATGATTTTGGCTCGTCAGAAATTGTCAGTAGCACCGAAGAGACGACTTTAGGACGGTACCCCCCCCCCCCCCCCCCCCCCGAACCTCAAATGACGTCACATTGTAGGCTCTACAGAGCCAAATGACGTCACATTGTAGGCTCTACAGAGCCAAATGACGTCACATTGTAGGCTCTACAGAGCCAAATGACGTCACATTGTAGGCTCTACAGAGCCAAATGACGTCACATTGTAGGCTCTACAGAGCCAAATGACGTCACATTGTAGGCTCTACAGAGCCAAATGACGTCACATTGTAGGCTCTACAGAGCCAAATGACGTCACATTGTAGGCTCTACAGAGCCAAATGACGTCACATTGTAGGCTCTACTGAGCCAAATGACGTCACATTGTAGGCTCTACAGAGCCAAATGACGTCACATTGTAGTCTCTACAGAGCCAAATGACGTCACATTGTAGGCTCTACAGAGCCAAATGACGTCACATTGTAGTCTCTACAGAGCCAAATGATGTCACATTGTAGGCTCTACAGAGCCAGATGACGTCACATTGTAGGCTCTACAGAGCCAAATGACGTCACATTGTAGGCTCTACAGCGCCAAATGACGTCACATTGTAGGCTCTACAGAGCCAAATGACGTCACATTGTAGTCTCTACAGAGCCAAATGATGTCACATTGTAGGCTCTACAGCGCCAAATAGACGTCACATTGTAGGCTCTACAGCGCCAAATGACGTCACATTGTAGGCTCTACAGAGCCAAATGGCGTCACATTGTAGGCTCTACAGAGCCAAATGACGTCACATTGTAGGCTCTACAGAGCCAAATGACGTCACATTGTAGGCTCTACAGAGCCAAATGACGTCACATTGTAGGCTCTACAGAGCCAAATGACGTCACATTGTAGGCTCTACAGAGCCAAATGACGTCACATTGTAGGCTCTACAGAGCCCAATGACGTCACATTGTAGGCTCTACAGAGCCAAATGACGTCACATTGTAGGCTCTACAGAGCCAAATGACGTCACATTGTAGGCTCTACAGAGCCAAATGACGTCACATTGTAGGCTCTACAGAGCCGAACCGACTTTTATTCGGCTCTAAAATAGGAGTATGAATCGGCCCAAAGTTTTAACCGGCAGTGCATTGTTTGGAGTGACGGTGTTGCCGGACAAAATGTCTGTTGGGCTGTTATGTTATGTCTTATGTCGGCAGTAAAACCTAGAGGACAGAACACATTGGTGTTACTGTACGTGTACACCAGCGTACGTTATTACGTTTCACACACGGTGCGTCCATGGAGATAAAAGTATGTCGGGACTCTGGAGGGTACGGTTGATCTCGTCTCACGAGACAATAAGCCACGATGAGATGAGTTAATGTAGACACTGAGTGAATGCTAAGTGGATGCTATGTAGAATGATAAGTGGATACTATATGTCAGTCTATGGGAATGCTAAGTGGATTCTATAAGCGGATCACACCCGCTGTATAGCCGAGCCCCCTCCTCAACCCTCTGATCATGCACGTCCATAAATTAGGTGAAGTGCGTGGCCTTGAGATGTCTGAGTTCACAGTGGTGCCGGCACGTGCACGTGCATGCGTACGTGCGTGTGTGTGTGTGTGTGTGTGCGTGCTGGTTGTCCTGTTTTACATGATGCCTTCTGAAACCTATACGGCCGTTGTAGTAAAGACACCCGTAAACCTGTAGAAAATCTGTAGTATTATATTTCATACCATACAGGAGAGTAAATGTGCACGGCAGACAGACGAGATGAGCTTTCATGAGGTTGTTTATCCCATCCTGACCTGAGATCAGATTCATAACGAGGTTTCCACTGGACACACACTGGTCTGATGATTAACCCATTCTGACCTGAGATCAGATTCTAGAAATGTCAGTCGCTCTTCGATTTAAAAAAAATAGCAGACCTACAAGCTCGTATCGCGCCACTCGGTGGCGCGATACGAGCTTGTAGATCTGCTAAAGCATATAGTCAGAATGGGTTAATGGGTTCTTAAGCAATAGCTAAAGCATAACATGATGCTGACACCAAAATGGGTTCCCGTTCAGAATGGGTTATTTCAACGAAGTACAGCATACAGCATAAAGTCACGCCAGCCAGCAGAGTGGCTGACGTCTCCACATAGGCTTAATGCGCCCCAACTGACAAAGTGATCGTATTCTAGGTGACTACTTAAGCATTTTACATTGGTGTAGGGTGTCGACATTTATTGCTCATTGGTTGATCAAAAGTCCTTTGATCAACCAGTCTGTTTTCTGGAACTATAGTGGCCCTCTGGAGTGAGTGTGGAACTATAGTGGCCCTCTGGAGTGAGTGTCGAACTATAGGGGCCCTCTGGAGTGAGTGTGGAACTATAGTGGCCCTCTCCATCGTCAAAGTTGCCCACCCCTGCTCTAAGATATTCCATCAGCCTAAACATTGATAAATCTCCTAACCAGTCCCGGCTGTTCGCCGTATTCAGGTTTAAACATCGTTTTAACAGCAGCCTCAGGCCGTTGTTGGAACCAGATATGGATAATTACATTTTGCAAAGTGTAATCAAGCCCATTTAGCACCTGTGGACCTCTGCAAAACAATACTAAAGCTCCGTATACGTTCAACTTTTAAATGTAAATCTCTATCCTTAATGGGTTTTTTTCGCTAAGGCGGAAAACACGACAAATTCGACTGTGCAGCGCGAGCGGGCAATTAGCGAGTTTTCTTTCAACACATTAAAATATGCAGTCACTTGTTTTTTCTCCCTAAAACAAGTTTGACGCTAACCTCACACTACGCCTGGTTAAGCACAGACTGCATTATGTATAAGCGCGACATTTTGATAAGGCATATCTTTCTACTATTTTAATGTTCTCTCCCCCCCTCCTCCTCCTCCCCCGTCCCCCTGCCGAGTGAACTAGAATAACCCATTCTGACCCGAGATCAGATTCATACGAGGTTTCCACTGGGACACACACTGGTCTGATTAACCCATTCTGACCTGAGATCAGATTAAAAAAAATGTCAGTCGTTCTTCGATTTTTCAAAAAATAGCAGACCTACAAGCTTGTAGCTTGTAGATCTGCTATTTTTCAATAGCTAAAGCATAACATGATGCTAACACCAAAATGGGTTCCCGTTCAGAATGGGATAAAGTGTGCTTAATTTTGTTCGGTTCTAGATATATCCATGTTCACACCGTCGGAACGTAAAAGTACGGAATTTAAACTGTACTTGAGTGAAAGTACAAAAGCATCGGCATCAAGGTGTACTGAAAGTATTCATATTGCAGAATGTGCCATTTCACAAGTTCAAAATGTGTGGAAAATATATTGAAAATAGCAGATCTACAAGCTCACAATGCGTCGTAGGCGCCGCTACAATAACAAAGATGATTAGCCCATTTTCGACCTGAGAACGATTCTACAAAAGTTTATTTTTTATTTTTTATCCTGACAGTTTTCTGAAAAACCTCTCAAACTATTTAATGTGAAGGACCTCAAAAATGATATGAAACTGGCCACCGACCCCATCTGAAAATATGTTGTTCCAGGGACCTCCCCAGACACAAAGATTTTAGTTAAAGGTATATTCAGTGATTTCACTCAAAAAACCTTAGGTTTCGTTTTTGGCTGGGACCTAAGCCTTTCATCCAATCAGGATAGAGAGTCAAAAACGAAACCTAATGTTTTTTGACCCCCAGGGGTTAACTGGGGACAGGGAGGAGGAACTCCTTATATGGTCAGCACACTCTATAGTAGAGAGGATTATCACAACAAAACAAACAAATAAGTCATATTTGAATTAAGTGAAATCACTGAATATACCTTTAAAGACTTTCGCTCTGAAAGAATATATATCCAAAGATTTACAACACATTTTGACGATAAAAAAATAAATAGAATAGATAAATGGCATCTTAGAGACAGGGTGGGAAGTTCATCTCCCTTAGAGATAGGGTGAGAAGTTCATCTCCCTTAGAGACAGGGTGAGAAGTTCACCTCCCTTAGAGATAGGGTGAGAAGTTCATCTCCCTTAGAGATAGGGTGAGAAGTTCATCTCCCTTAGAGATAGGGTGAGAAGTTCATCTCCCTTAGAGATAGGGTGAGAAGTTCATCTCCCTTAGAGATAGGGTGAGAAGTTCATCTCCCTTAGAGATAGGGTGAGAAGTTCATCTCCCTTAAAGACAGGGTGAGGAGTTCATCTCCCTTAGAGATAGGGTGAGAAGTTCACCTCCCTTAGAGATAGGGTGAGAAGTTCACCTCCCTTAGAGATAGGGTGAGAAGTTCACCTCCCTTAGAGATAGAGTGAGAAGTTCATCTCCCTTAGAGATAGGGTGAGAAGTTCATCTCCCTTAGAGGTAGGGTGAGAAGTTCATCTCCCTTAGAGATAGGGTGAGAAGTTCATCTCCCTTAGAGATAGGGTGAGAAGTTCATCTCCCTTAGAGACAGGGTGAGAAGTTCATCTCCCTTAGAGATAGGGTGAGAAGTTCATCTCCCTTAGAGATAGGGTGAGAAGTTCATCTCCCTTAGAGACAGGGTTAGAAGTTCATCTCCCTTAGAGATAGGGTGAGAAGTTCACCTCCCTTAGAGATATAGTGTATAAGAAGTTCATCTCCCTTAGAGATAGGGTGAGAAGTTAATCTCCCTTAGAGATAGGGTGAGACGTTCATCTCCCTTAGAGATAGGGTGAGAAGTTCATCTCCCTTAGAGATAGGGCGAGAAGTTCATCTCCCTTAGAGAGAGATAGGGTGAGAAGTTCATCTCCCTTAGAGATAGGGTGAGAAGTTCATCTCCCTTAGAGATAGGGTGAGAAGTTCACCTCCCTTAGAGATAGGGTGAGAAGTTCACCTCCCTTAGAGATAGAGTGAGAAGTTCATCTCCCTTAGAGATAGGGTGAGAAGTTCATCTCCCTTAGAGGTAGGGTGAGAAGTTCATCTCCCTTAGAGATAGGGTGAGAAGTTCATCTCCCTTAGAGACAGGGTGAGAAGTTCATCTCCCTTAGAGATAGGGTGAGAAGTTCATCTCCCTTAGAGACAGGGTGAGAAGTTCATCTCCCTTAGAGATAGGGTGAGAAGTTCATCTCCCTTAGAGATAGGGTGAGAAGTTCATCTCCCTTAGAGACAGGGTTAGAAGTTCATCTCCCTTAGAGATAGGGTGAGAAGTTCATCTGCCTTAGAGGTAGGGTGAGAAGTTCATCTCCCTTAGAGATAGGGTGAGAAGTTCATCTCCCTTAGAGATAGGGTGAGAAGTTCATCTCCCTTAGAGATAGGGCGAGAAGTTCATCTCCCTTAGAGATAGGGCGAGAAGTTCATCTCCCTTAGAGAGAGATAGGGTGAGAAGTTCATCTCCCTTAGAGATAGGGTGAGAAGTTCATCTCCCTTAGAGATAGGGTGAGAAGTTAATCTCCCTTAGAGATAGGGTGAGAAGTTCATCTCCCTTAGAGATAGGGTGAGAAGTTCATCTCCCTTAGAGATAGGGTGAGAAGTTCATCTCCCTTAGAAAGAGATAGGGTGAGAAGTTCACCTCCCTTAGAGAGAGATAGGGTGAGAAGTTCACCTCCCTTAGAGATAGGGTGAGAAGTTCATCTCCCTTAGAGATAGGGTGAGAAGTTCATCTCCCTTAGAGATAGGGTGAGAAGTTCATCTCCCTTAGAGATAGAGTGAGAAGTTCATCTCCCTTAGAAAGAGATAGGGTGAGAAGTTCATCTCCCTTAGAGATAGGGTGAGAAGTTCATCTCCCTTAGAGATAGGGTGAGAAGTTCATCTCCCTTAGAAAGAGATAGGGTGAGAAGTTCACCTCCCTTAGAGAGAGATAGGGTGAGAAGTTCACCTCCCTTAGAGAGAGATAGGGTGAGAAGTTCATCTCCCTTAGAGATAGGGTGAGAAGTTCATCTCCCTTAGAGATAGGGTGAGAAGTTCATCTCCCTTAGAGATAGGGTGAGAAGTTCATCTCCCTTAGAGAGAGATAGGGTGAGAAGTTAATCTCCCTTAGAGATAGGGTGAGAAGTTCATCTCCCTTAGAGAGAGATAGGGTGAGAAGTTCACCTCCCTTAGAGATAGGGTGAGAAGTCCATCTCCCTTAGAGAGAGATAGGGTGAGAAGTTAATCTCCCTTAGAGATAGGGTGAGAAGTTCATCTCCCTTAGAGAGAGATAGGGTGAGAAGTTCACCTCCCTTAGAGAGAGATAGGGTGAGAAGTTCACCTCCCTTAGAGATAGGGTGAGAAGTCCACCTCCCTTAGAGAGAGATAGGGTGAGAAGTTCATCTCCCTTAGAGATAGGGTGAGAAGTTCATCTCCCTTAGAGATAGGGTGAGAAGTTCATCTCCCTTAGAGACAGGGTGAGAAGTTCATCTCCCTTAGAGACAGGGTCAGAAGTTCATCTCCCTTAGAGAGAGATAGGGTGAGAAGTTCACCTCCCTTAGAGAGAGATAGGGTGAGAAGTTCATCTCCCTTAGAGATAGGGTGAGAAGTTCATCTCCCTTAGAGATAGGGTGAGAAGTTCATCTCCCTTAGAGATAGGGTGAGAAGTTCATCTCCCTTAGAGATAGGGTGAGAAGTTCAGTCACGTGAGAGAGACTCGGAGTGGAGCCGAATGCGTCTTCGCCTGGTGGTTCGTATTCTTTGGGCCAATACGATTTTTTACCCAAGCGGTGCAAATTAATTTAAAGGACCTATAACATAAAATTCAACTTTTTCAATTTATTTTGTGTTTTTGGGGCTCCCATGTGTGTTTTCTATCCCCACAAATAACCAATTTTGAACAATCAGGCCTTCATGTCATATGGGTGTTTTAATGGAAATTGCTCTCAGAAACAGCTCGACTGATTTTGGCCTCATCGTGATGTCATCAATGTCACCCTACTTTGTATAATTCCTCCCTGCTTCTCCCTGCTTGGCACTCAGCATCAAGGGTTGGATTGGGGGGGTAAGTCCCTGCGACATACTAGCGTCATGTCCAGGGGGTGTACTTGTACATCAAGCTGCCTCACGCTACAGAAACAGGGGATAGGCTCCTGCCCCTATGGGCCTCATGGCTACAGAAACAGGAGATAGGCTCCTAGCCTATGGGCCTCATGGCTACAGAAACAGGAGATAGGCTCCTGCCCCTATGGGCCTCATGGCTACAGAAACAGGAGATAGACTCCTGCCCCTATGGGCCTCATGGCTACAGAAACAGGAGATAGGCTCTTGCCCCTATGGGCCTCATGGCTACAGAAACAGGAGATAGGCTCCTGCCCTATGGGCCTCATGGCTACAGAAACAGGAGATAGGCTCCTGCCCTATGGGCCTCATGGCTACAGAAACAGGAGATAGGCTCCTGTCCCTACAATTTACAATTTACAATTTAGGCATTTAGCAGACGCTCTTAATCCAGAGCGACTTACATTTAAGCAAGAACAAAAGCATGGGAATACATCACATAAAAGCATTTATCATGAAACATGCGTAAGCTAAGAAAGTAACAGTGGAATATCTATATAATGAAACTATACATACATATAATGAAACTATGGGCCTCATGGCTACAGAAACAGGAGATAGGCTCCTGCCCCTATGGGCCTCATGGCTACAGAAACAGGAGATAGGCTCCTGCCCCTATGGGCCTCATGGCTACAGAAACAGGAGATAGGCTCCTGCCCCTATGGGCCTCATGGCTACAGAAACAGGAGATAGGCTCCTGCCCCTATGGGCCTCATGGCTACAGAAACAGGAGATATGCTCCTGCCCCTATGGGCCTCATGGCTACAGAAACAGGAGATAGGCTCCTGCCCCTATGGGCCTCATGGCTACAGAAACAGGAGATAGGCTCCTGCCCCTATGGGCCTCATGGCTACAGAAACAGGAGATAGGCTCCTGCCCCTATGGGCCTCATGGCTACAGAAACAGGAGATAGGCTCCTGCCCCTATGGGCCTCATGGCTACAGAAACAGGAGATAGGCTCCTGCCCCTATGGGCCTCATGGCTACAGAAACAGGAGATAGGCTCCTGCCCCTATGGGCCTCATGGCTACAGAAACAGGAGATAGGCTCCTGCCCCTATGGGCCTCATGGCTACAGAAACAGGAGATAGGCTCCTGCCCCTATGGGCCTCATGGCTACAGAAACAGGAGATAGGCTCCTGCCCCCTATGGGCCTCATGGCTACAGAAACAGGAGATAGGCTCCTGTCCTATGGGCCTCATGGCTACAGAAACAGGAGATAGGCTCCTGCCCCTATGGGCCTCATGGCTACAGAAACAGGAGATAGGCTCCTGCCCCTATGGGCCTCATGGCTACAGAAACAGGAGATAGGCTCCTGCCCCTATGGGCCTCATGGCTACAGAAACAGGAGATAGGCTCCTGCCCCTATGGGCCTCATGGCTACAGAAACAGGAGAAGGGCTCCTGCCCATAGACTGTAAAAAAAAATATGGACAAAGCGTTCGCCGGGTCTGATATGGACATAAAATCAAACCAGTCAGTCCTTGTATTGTAAATCGCCATCTTTCTAGATCCGTTTTGGCCCAGCTGGCCATTGGCTGGCCCAGACGACGAGGCGGGACTTCCCCCCTTCTTCTTAGTTGGTTTTTATTTTGACTCGAACGGGGGGTGGCTCCCGTTTATAGACTGTAACGGTAGCCACGCCCCTCAGAACATACGCGACTTTATGGTCATTTTTTAAATAAATGGGACAATAATTTTCCGGTCCTCATGGCTCGGCAAGGCTACTTACTTGTCTTGTTTGGAACATTTCCAAAGAGAGATCAGACTTATTAGCGCCAGGTAGTCATGGAACATTATAGCCTACCTCCCGGTTTTGAGGGGGAAATGGAAGGGCTTGGCTTTTTCAGAGTAAAATCTCCCTCATCTGCTGGCCACTCTAGCGCCTTTATTTTGAAAAATCCCGGGACATATGAAGTGTTAAAAACCCGGAAGAGACGTTCAAGGCGCTTTCTTGACGCTATACACCATGGGTTCCCAAAGTGGGTTCCGGGGATCCCTAGGGGTACCTGAGCGAGTTCCAGGGGGTCCCTATAGCTCAATTAGAGATACAGTATTTAGGAACCAAATGGACCCTTATGGGTCTGTAACTCAGAGAGTGTACACATGGAACCAAATGGACCCTGAAGGGGTCCATAATGCGTGGGTGTCCATGAAATTAATATATTTCTGAATCACTGCTAGAGCCGTAAAAATCCTCCCTTATCGGGGGTCACTGACATGTGTTTTCAAATGGGGGGTCTGTGGCCTAATGAATGTTCATTTGGGGGTCCTCCTTGGGAATGGGGGGTCTGTGGCCTAATGAATGTTCATTTGGGGGTCCTCCTTGGGAATGGGGGGTCTGTGGCCTAATGAATGTTCATTTGGGGGTCCTCCTTGGGAATGGGGGGTCTGTGGCCTAATGAATGTTCATTTGGGGGTCCTCCTTGGGAATGGGGGGTCTGTGGCCTAATGAATGTTCATTTGGGGGTCCTCCTTGGGAATGGGGGGTCTGTGGCCTAATGAATGTTCATTTGGGGGTCCTCCTTGGGAATGGGGGGTCTGTGGCCTAATGAATGTTCATTTGGGGGTCCTCCTTGGGAATGGGGGGTCTGTGGCCTAATGAATGTTGATTTGGGGGTCCTCCTTGGGAATGGGGGGTCCGTGGCCTAATGAATGTTCATTTGGGGGTCCTCCTTGGGAATGGGGGGTCTGTGGCCTAATGAATGTTCATTTGGGGGTCCTCCTTGGGAATGGGGGGTCTGTGGCCTAATGAATGTTCATTTGGGGGTCCTCCTTGACACCAAAAAGTGTGGTAACCACTGCACTACACTGTCTGGATGTGCAGCCTGTGTGCACTAATTAAATCCTCATCAGAGTCATTAAGCAGAATCAGACTAAAACTATTCAGGGAATTTGAGTCACAGTCTGTTAAAAAAAAAGGAAAGAAAAGAAAAGAAAAAAAAAACACATTAAAATCTATAATTAATTAAATTGCATCGTTATCCACGGGCGTTCCGACAGTGACATTTAATCCATTTAGACCTGAGGAGGATTCTATACAAAATGTCTTCTAAATCCTGACAAACCCTATTTTTCAGTCGTTCTCAAACATTTTCAAGTCAAGGACCCCCAAAATTATATGTAATTGGCCGCCGACCCCCAAGTGAAAATATGTTGTTCCAGGAAATCCCCCTCCCCCCCCCTCGCCAGAAGCAAAGATTCAAGTTAAAAACGTTGAAAGAATAGATTATCCAAAGATTTGCGCCACGTTTTCACGATAAAAAAATAAATAGCGCGGCACAGAGTGCCGCGCTATGAGCTTGTAGATCTGCTATTTTTTTCAATAGCTAAAGTAATAACACAATGCTTAAAACACCAAAAGGGGTTCCCGACCAGAATGGATTAACCCATTCTGAACGGGAACCCATTTTGGTGTCGGCATCATGTCGTGCTTTAGCTATTGAAAAATAGCAGACCTACAAGCTCGTAGCGCGCCACCGAGTGGCGCGCTACGAGCTTGTAGGTCTGCTATTTTTGGAAAAATCAAAGAACGACTGACATTTTTTAGAATCTGATCTCAGGTCAGAATGGGTTAAAATCAGACCAGTGTGTGTCCAGTGGAAACCTCGTATGAATCTGATCTCAGGTCAGAATGGATTAATAGCTTGTGTGTCACATCTCCATCTGTTGATTGCAATGGAAGCCAGACAGAGTGAGGGCATTTCCAAATGGTCCATTCTTTTTCCTCTTCTCTTCACCCACAAATGATCCTTTTGTTTAGCGTATATAACCCATTCTGACCTGAGATCAGATTCATACGAGTTTTCCACTGGACACACACTGGTCTGATTAACCCATTCTGACCTGAGATCAGATTCTAAAAATGTCAGTCGTTCTTCGATTTTTCAAAAAATAGCAGACCTACAAGCTCGTATCGCGCCACTCGGTGGCGCGATACGAGCTTGTAGGTCTGCTATTTTTAAATAGCTAAAGCACAACATGATGCTGACACCAAAATGGGTGCCCGGTCAGAATGGGATAAGCTGGGATGGGAGCTGGAACCCCACCCGGACGGACCGGCGGCTCATTCATGCCGGATAGAATGCTCTTTATATCCCATTGATGCCTGGAACGCATCTGTGTCACCTAATAGCTTTTATATCCAATATCTTTTTTAGAACTTTTGCTGTTTAAGAAATAGCAGATCTAAACAAGCTCTTGTAGAACAACATATCTTCAGATGGGGAGGGGGGGGGGGGGGGGGGGGGTCAGCGACCAAATTCATATACTTTTGGGGTCCGTGACATGAAAATGGTTTGAGAACCACTGATATAGAAACATGAGGTTTATCAGAAAATTCTCATGATATATGATATGATATAGTAGTTTATTGTCAGTTCACACTGAAATGTGTCTTGCGCCCCAGCAGCAGAAGTATGCAGAAACACATATACACACATTTGACATAAACACAAAGAACAAGACAATATTACATACATTAAGACATGAAGACAAGAGCAATATAGATTACCCCGTGGCAAATGGTAAATGGTGCATTTATATAGCGCCTTTATCCAAGGCGCTTTGCATAGATTGTGCATTACATTCACCCCATTCATACACCGATTGAGGCGGAAGCCATGCAAGGCACCAACCAGCACATCGGGAGCAATTGGGGGTTCAGTGTCTTCTTGCCCAAGGACACTTCGACATGTAGACAGGAGGAGGAGCCGGGATTCGAACCGCCAACCCATGGATCATTGGACGACCTGCTCTACCTCCTGAGCCACAGTCGCCCCCGTGGCTTTACTACAACTCCTGATTAAGCCTCAAGGTCGACTGGTGGACAAAAAGGACCTCTTCAGTCTGACCTTATTGTATGCTGGTACACCATATCTCCTTCCTGAAGGCAGCAACCTATATTCTCCATAAACAACACATGCTTATTTATAGAAGACATATTTAGCCCATTCTGAACGGGAACGCATTTTGGTGTCAGCATCATGTTATGCTTTAGCTATTGAAAAATAGCAGATCTACAAGCTCATAGCGCGCCACCGAGTGGCGCGCTACGAGCTTGTAGGTCTGCTATTTTTTGAAAAATCAAAGAACGACTGACATTTTTTAGAATCTGATCTCAGGTCAGAATGGAAAACTGTCAGGATGTAGAAGACATTTTTAGAATCTGATCTCAGGTCAGAATGGGTTCATCAGACCAGTGTGTGTGTGTCCAGTGGAAACCTTCGTATGAATCTGATCTCAGGTCAGAATGGGATAGTATAGAATGTGGTCTCAGTGGGTTATGTGGAGCTCTGCAGTGGCCGTGATGATGATGGGTCTCTATTACACTAATCTATGTAACAATGCCTCTGGCAAAGACCCCACGGCCTGGGCAGCCTGCTCTGTGTGTGTGTGTGTGTGTGTGTGTGTGTGTGTGTGTGTGTGTGTGTGTGTGTGTGTGTGTGTGTGCGTGTGCGTGTGCGCGCGTGTGTGTGTGTGTGTGTGTGTGTGTGTGTGTGTGTGTGTGTGTGTGCGTGTGCGTGCGCGCGCGCGTGCGTGCGTGCGTGTGTGTGTGTGCGTGCCTGTTCTCAATTTCAACTGAGTGGATTAATGCAGACCCACAAATGACACACACACACAAGCGCACACACACGCACAAGCACACACACACATTCCACAAACCCCATTTTCTTCTTGTGGTGGTAAATGGCTCTCTCTACTCGCTCTCTGGCCGGGCGACATATAGATTCAGTGGGTTTAACCCCTTAACCGAACCCTGAACCTTGTCAGTGTTGTTTTTGGCAGCAAAGTCTCCTGAATATAGTTTTCATTATTTTAGTTTTAGTCACATTTCAAGTTCAGTCACCCGGAATGTTAATTAGTGTTTTAGTTTTTGTCGACTAAATATCATAAAGATGTTAGTCGACTAAATCTATACACGTGGTTTTGTCGACTAAAATGTATTTTGTCGGTGACTATATATATATATATATATATATAGGTTTTTTTTGTCAGTGAAAAAGGTAGTCTATAGATAATAGCAGTAGACGAAAGCGACACTGCCACCTGGTGGTGTTTGTGGTCATGACACCATTAACCCATGGCCAGAACTAAAGGCTGTTGTTTGTTGTTGTCTGACTCCTGGCAGATTGGAACGTTCACAGTGACTCGTCCATCTGGCTGCTGCCAGATGCCCCCTAGGGGGATGGGATGGGGAGGAGGGGGGAGGGGGGGGGGCTTAACGAGGGGGGGCTTAACGAGGACGTTCGATTATCACTTTTAACGAGGAGATCTATGGGGACGACGGGCTCTAAGGAGACATACCAGGGACACGGGGAGGACACATGTACACAAACATTAGAGTATATATATGAATAGAGACGGCACCGGATTCCTCCTCCCATCCACTTGCATTAACCCATTCTGACCTGAGATCAGATTCTAAAAATGTCTATTACATCCTGACAGTTTCATTATTAACCCATTCTGACCTGAGATCAGATTCTAAAAGTGTCTTCGATTTTTCAAAAATAGCAGACCTACAAGCTCGTATCGCGCCCCTCGGTGGCGCGCTACGAGCTTGTAGATCTGCTATTTTTCAATAGCTAAAGCATAACATGATGCTGACACCAAAATGGGTGCCCGGTCAGAATGGGTTAAGTTGCTCAAAAGCGCATGAGGCGATTTCACTCCTAGGAACAAGTGCATTCTGGGATGGATTGCCCCCAATAACATGAACGCGCTGGTCGTTGACTGTCGTCGTGCCGTTTGTGCGCGTTCACGTATGAAACATTCGTTCACGTGTCATGGCCCCAAACACATGAACGCGCTTCAATGATAGTCAACGGAGCAGCGCTGGCGCCTCCAGCTGCAATGCCAAATGTACTACATTTACTTCAGTAGATGCAGAGTTTAGTTTTTTTCCGCTGCAGTATTGCTTCGATTTCCAGATTTACGGAAAAAAACTAAAAGATTGAATATGGAGATAAGAGGTATTCTGCAGGACAGCGACGAAATGGACTCTAACCCATTCTGACCTGAGATCAGATTCATACGAGGTTTCCACTGGACACACACTGGTCTGATGAACCCATTCTGACCTGAGATCAGATTTAAAAAAATGTCAGTCGTGTCAAAAATAGCAGACCTACAAGCTCGTATCGCGCCACTCGGTGGCACGCTACGAGCTTGTAGATCTGCTATTTTTCAATAGCTAAAGCATAACATGATGCTATAACACCAAAATGGGTTCCCGATCAGAATGGGCAAATGGACTCGTACAGACTCTTACAGTGTGTATGATAGGAGAGGAAAAAAAAGAAGAAGCTATTGCGTTTGTGATTTATTTTTTCATCTATATTTCCGTCCCCCGCCTTTGGAAAAAAGGGTTCTACTCCATTCTATACTTGTCTATACTTTTCAATTGTCTCTTTTTGTTTTTCTCTTCTCGCTTCATTCAGCAGAAAGTTCCTGAAGTTTGTGTGAAGAGGCGATCCAAAGGTCACCTCGCAGACAGGACTGTGTTTTCCAATATATATATATAGCTTTATTTGTATTCAGTCAACGACTGTTCCTCACTTCATTCCTCTCTCTTCTACCCAGACTTACACTTTTGAATAATTCATTCATTTTAGTTTTGTTTTTTCTCAGTTTGGGTATTTCAGTATGGGGCATAAACTTAGTATGTATTAATAGAGACGGCGCCGGATTTCTCCTCCCGTCCACTTGCATTAAGTTGCTCAAAAGCGCATGAGGTGAATTCACTCCTCATTCCGCGTAGGAACAGAGTGCATTCTGGGATTGATTTGGCCCAAACACATGAACGCGCTGGCCGTTGACTATCATTGCACGCGTTCAGCGTTCATGTGTCATTCATCATGAACGTGCGCAATGATAGTCAACAGACCAGCGCGTTCATGTGTTTGGGCCCATCGCTGCAATACCAAATTCAGCCACTATGTCCATTTCGCCTCAGGGTTTCCTCTGGGTGCCGTCTCTATTAATATATACTCTATTCATATATACTCTAAGGGTTAAGAGTAAGGGGTGGTGAGGGGTGCGTTAAAACGACCGGATTAAGGTTGGTGAGGGGTGCGTTAAAACGACCAGATTAAGGTTGGTGAGGGGTGCGTTAAAACGACCGGATTAAGGTTGGTGGGGGGTGCGTTAAAACGACCGGATTAAGGTTGGTGGGGGGTGCGTTAAAACGACCGGATTAAGGTTGGTGAGGGGTGCGTTAAAACGACCGGATTAAGGTTGGTGAGGGGTGTGTTAAAACGACCAGATTAAGGTTGGTGAGGGGTCCGTTAAAACGACCAGATTAAGGTTGGTGGGGGGTGCGTTAAAACGACCAGATTAAGGTTGGTGAGGGGTGTGTTAAAACGACCGGATTAAGGTTGGTGGGGGGTGCGTTAAAACGACCGGATTAAGGTTGGTGAGGGGTGCGTTAAAACGACCGGATTAAGGTTGGTGAGGGGTGCGTTAAAACGACCGGATTAAGGTCGGTGAGGGGTGCGTTAAGACGACCGGATTAAGGTTGGTGAGGGGTGCGTTAAAACGACCGGATTAAGGTTGGTGAGGGGTGCGTTAAGACGACCGGATTAAGGTTGGTGAGGGGACCGTTAAAACGACCGGAATAAGGTTGGTGAGGGGTGCGTTAAGACGACCGGATTAAGGTTGGCGAGGGGTGCGTTAGGACGACCGGATTAAGGTTGAAGTTGACCTGAAGTTGCTGTTCTTTTAGCCTGTTTGCCTGTTATTTTTTTGTGCTTCATTTTTGGACAGTCCATCACTGTGAATATTGCACTGCCTGGTTGACGTTTGGAGACTTTGGGGTAAATAAATAAAAACCAACAAAATGCCATTCTTGGACAGTTGTCTGATTCTTGGATGCTTTGGCCTTCCGTTCAGCCTTCACAAATATAGTTCCCATTTTGACAGATCGAAAATAACTTTTTATGTAACCACTTGAACTGCAGCGTGCGTCTCTATTCTGGTGGGGAACATTCCACACACGCACGTACGAACGAACGCAGCCACGCACGCACACACCAGTGTTGTTTTTGGCAGCAATTTTTTATTTTAATTTTAGTCATAGTCTTTTGAATAGTTTTCCTTTAGTTTTTGTCACATTTTAGTAACCAGGAATGTCTTAGTGTTTAGTCTAGTTTTAGTCGACTAAATGTCATACGATTTTAGTCGACTAAATCTACAGTTGATTTAGTCGACTAAAATGTGTTTTGACAGGCCTTGATGTCGTTGTAATGACATATTTTACACTTTGGTTGCATGCTGAAAATAGCAGATATACAATCTCACTACGCGACGTTGTGAGCATAAAACTGGATCTCTTGTCCACTAGTCCCTTCCTAACATTTTAGTCTAGTTTTTATTTGTTGATGAAATTGTCAGTATATTTAGTCTTAGTTTTAGTCACCATAGATTCGTTTTTATTTAGTTTTAGTCAGTGAAAAAAGGTAGTCGACGAACATTTGTCGTCAACACTGATGCACTCACGCACGCACGCACGCTTAGAGAGATAGACACTAACCCTGCTTCTCTCTCTCTCCCCCCCCCCCCCCCCCCCCCCCCTCCCCTCACAGGATGATCCCGCCCACCAGTAAGAACTTCCTGGTGAACAACCTGGCGGCGGGCACGGCGTACGACCTGTGCGTGCTGGCCATCTACGACGACGCCGTGACGTCGCTGACGGCCACGCGCGTGGTGGGCTGCGTGGCCTTCGTCACGCAGACAGAGTACCTGCGCTGCCACTTCATGCAGTCGCAGTTCCTGGGCGGCACCATGATCATCATCATCGGGGGCATCATCGTGGCCTCCGTGCTCGTCTTCATCATCATCCTGATGATACGATACAAGGTATATACCCGTCTGTCTGTCTGTCTGTCTGTCTGTCTGTCTGTCTGTCTCTGTCTCTGTCTCTGTCTCTGTCTGTGTCTGTGTCTGTGTCTGTCTGTCTGTGTCTGTCTGTCTGTCTGTCTGTGTCTGTGTGTCTGTCTGTCTGTCTGTCTGTCTGTCTGTCTGTCTGTCTGTCTGTCTCTGTCTCTGTCTCTGTCTCTGTCTGTGTCTGTGTCTGTGTCTGTCTGTCTGTGTCTGTCTGTCTGTCTGTCTGTGTCTGTGTGTCTGTCTGTCTGTCTGTCTGTCTGTCTGTCTGTCTCTGTCTCTGTCTCTGTCTGTGTCTGTGTCTGTGTCTGTCTGTCTGTGTCTGTCTGTCTGTCTGTCTGTCTGTGTCTGTGTGTCTGTCTGTCTGTCTGTCTGTCTGTCTCTGTCTCTGTCTCTGTCTCTGTCTCTGTCTGTGTCTGTGTCTGTGTCTGTCTGTCTGTGTCTGTCTGTCTGTCTGTCTGTCTGTCTGTCTGTCTGTCTGTCTGTCTGTCTGTCTGTCTGTCTGTCTGTCTGTCTGTCTGTCTGTGTCTGTCTGTGTCTGTGTCTGTGTCTGTGTCTGTGTCTGTGTCTGTGTCTGTGTCTGTCTGTCTGTCTGTCTGTCTGTCTGTCTGTGTCTGTGTCTGTCTGTCTGTGTCTGTGTCTGTGTCTGTCTGTCTGTCTGGTGTTCATCATCATCCTACGATACGATACAAGGTACCGTCTGTCTGTCCGTTTAAAGGACAACTTTAGTTTTTTTCAACCAAGGTTCATGTTTCAGGTTGTTATTAGGGCGGCGGTGGCTCAGGGGTAGAGTGCCTGGATGGTAACCGTAAGGTTGCCAGTTCGAACCCGGGCTCCCCCAGAATTACTGTTGAAGTGTCCTTGAGCAAGACACTGAACCCCTAATTGCTCCCGATATGCTAGTTGGTGCCTTGCATGGTTTCCGAATGGGTGTGTGAATGGGTGAATGTAATGCACAATCTCTGTAAAGCGCCTTGGATAAAGGCGCTATATAAATGCACCATTTACCATTTAAAAGGTGAGTGTTAATTTTCTTTCATTTGCTGCTTTCTTTCGTTTTGGGGATTTTAGCAGTTTTTGACAGGGGGGCGGGGGCATTCGAGCATGGGGCTAAATATGTATTTCTTTACAATTTTGTATGGCGATTTTATTTATTTATTATTTACTATAGTCCTACTAGACCCCAAGAAATTACATCTGACCACAAAAGATCACAGGATCTACTGAATGTTACAAACTGACATATTGAGCCTATACACACATAAGCCTTCCCCCAGTAGGCTACCTTCACATTCAGTAGATCCTGTGATCTTCTGTGGTCAGATGTAATTTCCTGGGGTTTATTAGGACTATAGTAAATAATAAAAAAAGAAATTGCCATAACATTTTGTAAAAAATACATATTTAGCCCCATGCTCGAATGCCCCCGCCCCCCTGTCAAAAACAACTAAATTCCCTAAAACGAAAGAAAGCAGCAAGTGAAAAAAGATTAACACTCATCTTTTACTTTATCTAATAACAAACTAAAACATGAACCTTGGTTGAAAAAAACTAAATTTGTCCTTTGCTCCCGGCGGAACGTTCCGTCAGACGGAATCCAACCGGCAACTGCTTCTGGTGTAATGTTCCGTCTGATAAGCTTTATTATTGATATCAAACCGGATCGCTGATTTCTTTTTATTATTATTATTATTATTATTTTGGCTTGGCCTTTCCCTTCTTTAGTGGTCCTAGACCGGATGGCGAAACCACGCTCCCGTCCACCTCCAGGCTGAACAAAAAGCTGAATAACTCTCCGTTGGTTCGGATAAAATGTGCGATGTTCGGAGGTCTTTGCTGATCATTATTCGGTGGTTTAGATGGAAACTGATTGGCAAGAATATATGGCAAGAATATTATATTCTCTGTTCATATACAATCCCCTTTATTTTTCATTTTAACATGTTGCTCTATAACACAATGTTCCTAAACTCCATAATGCTTGCTTGCACAGCTGCGTGCTTAACTGCTGTGCTGCCTCTGGGCGACTGTGGGGATAATTATTTTGTTTATACATCCTCTCTCTCTCTCTCTCTCTCTCTCTCTCTGTCTCTGTCTGTCTGTCTGTCTGTCTGTCTGTCTGTCTGTCTGTCTGTCTGTCTGTCTGTCTGTCTGTCTGTCTGTCTGTCTGTCTGTCTGTCTGTCTGTCTGTCTGTCTGTCTGTCTGTCTGTCTGTCTGTCTCTCTCTCTCTCTCTCTCTCTCTCTCTCTCTCTCTCTCTCTCTCTCTCTCTGTCTCTGTCTCTGTCTCTGTCTCTGTCTCTGTCTCTGTCTCTGTCTCTGTCTCTGTCTCTCTCTGTCTCTCTCTGTCTCTGTCTCTGTCTCTGTCTCTGTCTGTCTCTCTCTCTCTCTCTCTCTCTCCCCCTCGCCGTGTCTCAAGGTGTGTAACACGGGCGACAGCGACAAAGGCGGCGGTGGCGTTGGCGGCGGTGGCGGCGTGTCCCTGTCGATGACCACCGTCCACTCCCAGACCAACGGGCAGCAGTCTGGCGGCTGCAGCGTGACGCCCAGCTCCTCCAAACACGGCTCCATCGGCCCCGCCGACGCCCTCTCGTCTGGGGGAGGAGGAGGGGGAGGAGGAGGGGGAGGAGGGGGAGGAGGGGGCAAGAGGCGCAGCGGAGCATCAGGTACAGTATAGTACAGTAGGCCCTGTATGTGTGTCGCATTCGCTGCGTAATCCCTGTGGGTCCCCAAACGTTTTCATGTCAACAAGGACCCCCCAAAATGGACATCGTAATTAGCTCCCGCGCTACGAGCTTGTAGATATATGCCTTTTTTTTTTTTATATATATATATTTTTTTTTATCCCACGATTTTGTAACCCATTTTTTTTTTTTTTTTTTTTTTTTTTTTAATTTTCTTTTTTTGCGGCTTACGCCTTTTATTGATTTTTGAAGGGACAGACAGTAGGCTGACAGGAAACGGGAGAGAGATGGGGGGATGACATGCAGTAAAGTCCGTGTCGGGTCCGGGAGTCGAACCCGCGGCACACTGCGACTGGATTACCAGTCCGGTGCCCAGACCGTTACGCTACGGCCTGGGCCGTAACCCATTTTTCACCCCTGTGTCAATCATCTAATGTGATCCTGGGCTCTACACACCCTCCACCAACCTAGTCCCCGTATATGGGGGACAAGAGGAGACCAACCTAGTCCCCATATATGGGGGACAAGGGGAGACCAACCTAGTCCCCATATATGGGGGACAAGGGGAGAGCAACGGACTTGAACTCATGCTTCCTTCATGCCTGAGTGTCCAAGTTTCTCCTTTTCACCTGACAGGGGGGAGTTTCCCTGGTTGGACGTAGCGTGTGGAAGGAACACGTTATTCCAACCAGTTCCTTTCCCCTCCATCAGGCGCCCCGGCTGGCCAGGGGGAGGCAGTATAGAGACCAGGATTACTGCATGTTTTTTGTGAGGGTACCTACCCTAGGGGACACGGGAAGAACATGCAAACTCCACACAGAAAGGCCCTTTCACCAACCCTGCCTGAAAAATCGTGAAAATGTGGCTTTGAATCTGTATATCCTTTCAGAGCAAACGTTTTTAACTCAAATATTTGCTTCTGCATGGGAGGTCACATATTTTCAGATGGGGGTCGGCGGCCAATTAGGCCTAAATATAATTCTGGGGGTCCTTGACATGAAGAAAGTTGAGCGCCACTGACATTTTCAGAAAACTGTCAAGATTTAGAAGACGTTTGTGTAGAATGAAGTGCTCATGTGAAAGCAGGGAATCATAGCTTCAAATTGAAGCTATCAAAGCTATCAAATATTGGTTGTTCAGTTTGACCCACCGGTTCTGGAGACATGGCTTATAGAGTAAATGTCTTGCAGAGAAACAGCGAGTTGAGAAAACAAGCTTGAAAGGTTCACTTGGTTCTGTGGACTCCGACATTACACCTAGCTACAACATCGACGTCGATTTCAGCCCTGACATTTATTTCAGAAATGCTCCAGTATGTGAAGAGTCTGCCTGTTGCTATTAAAAGTTTTTCTCCTCTGGTTTAAAAGCTGGAATTTGTGCGATGGCAGGCTCTTTAGGTTTATTTATTTAGCATGTAGTACAAAAAATAGACAATAACACATCAAAGAACAAAAATACAATGCAAGGAAGGGAAGAAGCCAGAAGGCTTATTTGGAATCCTTTCCTGTAAGAAGAGGTCATTGGTTTAAACAGATTAAAAGTTCATAAAGAACAGTACATAAGTCTTCAAGTTGGCAAAGGGGGGGCAGCTGTGCAGTAAATAAATAAAAACACAGACTGCACAAAAATCGGAAATAAACAATACAACAAGAAACACACAAAAGAAAATATGTTAAAACAGTTTTACTGCCAGGAATGGTTTACTCCAGGTTACTGTCGCTGCGATATACGACATACCCGCCTTCTGTTTTATGTGTTTAATCCGCCGTATTGTAATGAATAAAAATAAAATCCTTCTTCGCCGCGGGGATAGAGACTAAGATGGTTTTGTTTTGATGACGAAACCGGAAATCGTCACATGCAGTGGGCTGCTAGGGCTTCTGGGAAATTGAGGCCAATGCGAACGAATGGGGTACAACGCCTCATGGAGGCGGGTCTTGTGTGCGTCTTCCGGGGTGCACCAAGATGGTGGATGGGTGCGATCGAATCATAACAAACCGAGGAAACCTTTTTTCGCTGGATTTTCGCGGATTAAAAGCCCAAATAATTCAGCGTATGCTCTCAAGGTAATACAACAATCTCGGCAGTGAAGGGGGGTTGATTAAAATGCGGGTTAAGCGTGTAAAACAGTCAAACTGTTAACGTAGCATTACATCGTGCTTTAGCTATTGAAAAATAGCAGATCTACAAGCTCATAGCGCGCCACCGAGTGGCGCCCTACGAGCTTGTAGGTCTGCTATTTTCTGAAAAAAAAACGAAGAACGACTGACATAGAAACATAGCTTTTTCAAGAAAACTGTCAGGATGTAGAAGACAGTTATGAATCTGATCTCAGGTCAGAATGGGTTAAAACAGTCAATGTCAACCTGTGTCATTGTGTCCTGGTTACAGCCATGGCGTCTGGAGGAGGAGGAGCCCAGGCGCTCTCGTCAGACACCTCCTCGCTGCCCGACTGCTCCACGTCCACCTCTCTCCTCAGCCAGGGCGGGGCGGCGGGAGGGGGAGGGGGAGGAGCCTGGGGGGGTCCGGGGGGCCCCTCCCTCCTCGCCAGTCCCAGCGCCACCGGTGGTCCCCTGGGAGGAGGAGGGGGAGGGGGAGGGGTGGACTTCCTGACGGGCGAGCGTTCGACCAGCAGCGCCAGTTCGACGTCCAACGCCTCCTCGTCGCTGCCCAAGCCCAAGAGGAAGCCGGCGCCCGGAAAGCCCCCCCTCGGAGGGGGCGGCGGCCCCCCCGAAAACCCTCCTCGCCCCCCCTCCTCCTCCTCCTCCTCCTCCTCCACCAATGCCTCCGTGGTCGCCATGCCGACGACCGTGACCCACCTGGAGAACCTCAACACCAACCGCAACAACTCCACCTCCCTCAACCAGCCGCCGCCACCGCACGTCTTCGTCCCCGCCTACTTCCCTGGCCCCTCCCCCTCCCCTTCCCCGAGCCCCCTCCTCCTCATGACCGCCTTCCCTGGCCCCTCCCCCTCCTCCCCGAGCCCCCTCCTCCTCCTCACCTCGCCGCGGTTCAGAAACACGCTCCCACACGGCGGTCTTGGTCTTCGTCGCGGCGGCTCCTCCTCCCCCGGGGCCAAGTACCAGACTCTCCCCTCCCCCTCCCCCACAGCCCCCCCTCCTCCTCCTCCCCTCCACGCGGAGGAGGAGGAGGGGGAGGGCCCCCCCCCAAGGGGGGGAGCGGCGAGGTGGGGGGGGCCCACGGCGGGGGACGACGGCAGCAGCAAGGCGGCGGCGTTCTCCTCCTCCTCCCCCTCCCGGAGGTACTCGCTGAGCGAGGAGGAGTGGGGGGGCGCGGGCGGGGGAGGAGGCTCCTCCCCCAAGACTCATGGGGGTGGGGGCGCCAGGTTGGGGCGCCTGCTGCGGAGCAAGCGGAGCAAGTCCATGAGCGGCTCTATGCTCCTCCCTAAAGACCACCACGGAGAGGGGGCGGAGTCAGACAGAGGCGGCGCCGCGGCGGCCGGCACCGATTGGATCCTGGAAAGCACAGTTTGAAACAAACAAACAAAACAAAACAAACAAAACAAAACAAGCAAAAAAAAAGACAAAAAAAAAAGAAACAGACACGGTTGTTGTTTTACCTTTTGTTTGTTGGCGTTTTTAGGTGTGCGTGTGCGTGTGCGTGTGCGTGTGCGTGTGCGTGTGCGTGTGTGCGTGTGCGTGCATGTGTGTGCGTGTGCACGCATGTGCGTTTATACATGTGTTGCTGCGAGAGGACTTTACAAATATGTCTGCGTGAGTTTCCCCTCAAAGCGATGTTGTACTATCTATAGTTGCCTGGTTGGATGGAAGGATGGATGTCGCACCCCCCCCCCCGTCCCCCGCCCCCCCCCCGTCCGAAATAGCAGATCTATAAGCTCACACAACGTGTCACACTGTGACGCGTTGTGTGAGCTTTAGAGATCTACTATAGGTTAGTTTGCGCGACAACGACCGGCGCGCAAGAGAGTTCAACAAATCTGACAGTTTACCACTTGTGTGTGCGTGTGTGTGTGTGTGTGTGTGTGTGTGTGCGTGTGTGTGTGTGTGTGTGTGTGTGCGTGTGTGTCAGTGTGTGCGTGCGGGGGGGGGGGGGGGGGATCTCTTAATTTTCTACTATCATTTATTTTCTTTCTTTCTTTCTCAGCAGTTGTTTTTAAGTTTTTAAGTTCGTAGGGACTTACAGTGCGTTTTTAACAGCGGACAGACAGCCTGGCTTATTTTCCAGAAGCGTGCGTTTAAGCAATAAGCCACGAGAGGTCTGCCGGTAAGCTGGGGCCTCGAGTGGCTTATTGCTTTTCTAAAACGGTTACAAACATATAGCAATATTAACCTAATAAAACGATTTAATTCACAAAAGTAGCTACGCTTTGCGCCACCAGATTGAGCCACATCACTTCCTTGTTTTGCTCGGCAAGTAGGCTATGTGACGGGAGAATATAGCGCTTGATGTCTTTACGGGGCTGCCTGGAGCCACACATTCACAGTCATATGAGCCGGGCGGTGCTTAGATAGACGCCCGCACGGCATGTGTTTGTAAAGCAATCAAGCGCTCCCCTTCCCCAGTACAGCTGGAATCAGCTGCGAATTATATAAAGTGATTGAAGGAGTGGGTTATCGGTGGAATTTACACCGGTCACGTGACGGTAACCAGCCAATCAGAATCAAGTATTGGGACTACCCGTTTTAGAATATTAATTTGTCCATCGACGGGACCCGACGGCAACTACTGGCAATAGCAGGGGAAGAGTTAATGATTAAGATAAATGTGGGCGGAGGAACGTTGCAACGTGGGACGAAAACATGAATCTTTTTTGGACGACATCGTCTTCGCCAATCGAATTCATGCATTGCTTGGTTTTTTTACACACAAAACAGTAATATGTTTACATTGCGTGAAAAGAGGAGTTAATTATGGGCAATTATGGGCACTAGATTTTCCCCGTAAACCTCAAGTTGAGCAGCATATACAGTTAATATACGGTAAAATACAGGTGTGATGGTACATATACAGTTAATATACGGTAAAATACAGGTGTGATGGTACATATACAGTTAATATACGGTAATATACGGGTGTGATGGTACAATTTCGGGAGTTCACCGGAGTTTGTTGGGACAGTTTAACGGGAGTTTCCTGTAATATACACATCCGTATTCCATGCTGTTTGCGCAGTGGCATGCGGTAATGATGGACGGCAGGAACGCCCGCTATAGGACAAATTATGTTACAGCAGTGGCTTTTTAACCCATTATTTATTCTGCATTTGAGCCACGGACCCACCACCGTTTGATGGAGAGATTTAGCCTCTCGGACTAAAAACTTTGAATATTTTGTTTTGTCGTTGGATAATATTGTGTCCACAATTCCATGCTGTATACTATACAGCATATACAGCGTGTAGGTAGGCTAGATGTTGGAACTATAGGTGTGATCTCTAATTGTTGTAGACTTCTTGTAAATTAAAGTAATGCAGTAACAATAATTTAAGTCTTGAGAGCGTATAAGGGACTGCCCTTAAGTCAGACATCCCTGTTGGTCCGGCCTGTGCTGGTTACAAATCGCCCGTACTGCGGGTTACAAATCGCCCGTGCTGCGGGTTACAAATCGCCCGTGCTGCGGGTTACAAATCGCCCGTACTGTGGGTTACAAATCGCCCGTACTGCGCGTTACAAATCGCCCGTGCTGCGGGTTACAAATCGCCCGTGCTGTGGGTTACAAATCACCCGTGCTGTGGATTACAAATCACCCATACTGCGGGTTACAAATCACCCGTGCTGTGGATTACAAATCACCCATACTGCGGGTTACAAATCACCCGTGCTGTGGATTACAAATCACCCATACTGCGGGTTACAAATCACCTGTGCTGCAGGTTACAAATCACCCATGCTGCGGGTTACAAATCACCCATGCTGCGGGTTACAAATCACCCGTGCTGCGGGTTACAAATCGCCCGTCTGCGGGTCACAAATTGCCCGTGCTGTGGGGTTAAAAATCGCCCGTACTGCGGGTTACAAATCGCCCGTGTTGAGGGTTACAAATCGCCCGTACTGCGGGGTTACAAATCACCCGTGCTGTGGGGTTACAAATCGCCCGTACTGCGCGTTACAAATCGCCCGTACTGTGGGGTTACAAATCACCCGTGCTGCGCATTACAAATCACCCGTGCTGCGGGGTTACAAATCACCCGTGCTGCGGGGTTACAAATCGCCCGTACTGCGGGTTACAAATCACCCGTGCTGTGGGGTTACAAATCGCCCGTGCTGCGGGTTACAAATCGCCCGTGGCTTCCTGTGAGGTTAGGGCTTGTTAATGGTTGAACTATAGCGGGAGGTCGGACCGATGCCACGCTACCCCAGAGTCGCCGCTGTCCGCCCGCTGTTAAAACGTAAGGATTTATTTTTTTATTTTTTTCAGTTACACCTTGTGACCAACGGTTGTATTCCATTGTTTTGACCAACGGTTGTATTCCATTGTTTTGACCAACGGTTGTATTCCATTGTTTTGACCAACGGTTGTATTCCATTGTTTTGCAGTCAGTCATTCAGTCCAGTCAGTGGATGTCTGCAGCCTTGTTGTCTGTCTCTCATTTTGCATCCACCGTTATAGCACAAAAGACCACGGAAGGGGTCTCCCACGGGACAATGCAGGGACCCCCACACACATGTCCACTTCCCGAGCCTCGCACACACACACACACACACACACACACACACACACACACACACACACACACACACACACACACACACACACATAGACACACACACACACACAGACACACACACACACACACACACAGACACACAGACACACACACAAACAACACGACCCCTCGAAAATAACCCAGACAAAAAAAAGGGAAAAAAGGAAAGAAAACGCAAAGACACTGAGAAAGTACACAATTCCTCTGTACCACAAACAGACACGCTCCAAACGTGTGTGTTTTATTTCCCCCTCCAACAGTGGCCAGAGAACAGCATTCGGTGCCTCTCTTTTGCGCTCGCATTCCTTCAGTCTATCAAATCTTCTTTCTTTTTCGGCCCAAAGCCGTTCGAACAGGATTTTACAGGACCGTGTTATTACCGCAAAGGAAATGGATTTGGAGACACGGAGGCCGAAGGAAAAAATCACACACACAAAAAAAAAAAAAACCCAACAAGAAACAGAGAGATTTCACACATAGCCTTTCTTACCTAACGAGAGAAAATGACGAACGAACAAAAGAAGACATTTGATACACGTATAAACACAGAGAAACTGAAGGTGTACGTATTACACGACAACAACATCAACAACAACAACAACAACAACAACTCTTTACTGGACCTCTTATGAAATTGATATTTTTTAAAGGACAATAACAAAAAGAGAAAATACAAAAAAAAAAGAAAGAAAGAAAGAACGAGACATCTGAGCTTTTCACGGACGTTATTGTCTTTTGACGGAGTTTAAAAAAAAACAAAGCTCCTGTGGGGAAAGAAAGCTGATCTGTACAGAAAAAGGACAACATGTATACCGTGTTGTTACGTTGTGTAAAATAATAAAAAATAAAAAAAAGGAGAAAATCACAGGTGTTTTGCTTTTGTTTTCTGGAATGTTGTGGTGGTTTGTTTGGTGGAATGTGGTGGTTAGGGTGACCGGGGGTAACCTGCCAGATGGTGGCAGTATTGAGTTCACCAGTTTCCTCCTCCTGACTGCATCTGGGCTCTCTCAAGCAGAAACGATGAACCGGAAGCAGAGGGACAACAATCTGATATCTCCATAATACTTTTGATTGATTGAAAACTTTATTTCAGACACAATGGGTCCATATATACCAGGGTTCCCCAATAGGCGGCCCGCGGGCCATTTGCGGCCCACAGAGCGCCCCCTTGTGGCCCATGAAAGAAAAAAAAAAAAATGTTTTTTTTTTTTTTTTAAGGGTCCCAGATATAAATGGCATTAAATGGGGGTCAGTAGCCTCTGCATGTCAAACTGGGCATCCTTTTCAAATGGGGTCTTGCCCTGAAAATTAATTTTCAGGGCAAGACCTCGACCTCGCGCGTGCAGACTCGGCCCCCAGCCTGGTACGCTAGTCAAAATATGGCCCTTGAGGAAAATTAATTGGGGAACCCTGATATATACAAACAACAGGGAAAAACATGACAGTAAATACAAAACAACAACCCAGAGATAGCCTATATGTATCAGGCTATTTTCACTCCAGGCAGTCCTTATTAGTCCTATTTGAAAAGCATCATTGTATGCCACCTGAAGTTTTTTTCATTTTCACTTTGTTATATCGGCACCACAAGTGAGCTGTATAAAGTGTGCAGTAGGTTTTAAAAAGTGCTAGAGAGAAGGGGCCAGGCGTACAGAGAAATCATGTCAAAAATCATGAATTCAACATGCTATACACTTCATGTTCGCTTAATTCTCTGTTGCCCCATATAGCCTTAACGTTTCTGTATTAACTTCCATATTCTTTATTTCTGTTTAATGTAACGCTGTTACATGCTGCATTCTGTTTAATGCCTACTGTCCATTCTGAGAGAATTACGAACACGTCCTCAGTACTAGACTAGAGACCCACGACGGATCAGAACCGATAACAGAATGGATTCGAACCAAGAAGTGGTGCTGGCGCTGGGGTAGATCACACGTAGCTGCCCGGTGTGATCTCTGCAGGAAGCCCTGTATAGCCTGCTGTGCAAAGTAAAACACCTGCTGTGCAAAGTAAAACACCTGCTGTGCAAAGTAAAACACCTGCTGTGCAAAGTAAAACACCTGCTGTGCAAAGTAAAACACCTGCTGTGCTAAAGTAAAACACCTGCTGTGCAAAGTAAAACACCTGCTGTGCTAAAGTAAAACACCTGCTGTGCAAAGTAAAACACCTGCTGTGCAAAGTAAAACACCTGCTGTGCAAAGTAAAACACCTGCTGTGCAAAGTAAAGCACCTGCTGTGCAAAGTAAAGCACCTGCTGTGCAAAGTAAAACACCTGCTGTGCAAAGTAAAACACCTGCTGTGCAAAGTAAAACACCTGCTGTGCAAAGTAAAACACCTGCTGTGCAAAGTAAAACACCTGCTGTGCAAAGTAAAACACCTGCTGTGCAAAGTAAAACACCTGCTGTGCAAAGTAAAACACCTGCTGTGCAAAGTAAAACACCTGCTGTGCTAAAGTAAAACACCTGCTGTGCAAAGTAAAACACCTGCTGTGCTAAAGTAAAACACCTGCTGTGCAAAGTAAAACACCTGCTGTGCAAAGTAAAACACCTGCTGTGCAAAGTAAAACACCTGCTGTGCTAAAGTAAAACACCTGCTGTGCAAAGTAAAACACCTGCTGTGCTAAAGTAAAACACCTGCTGTGCAAAGTAAAACACCTGCTGTGCAAAGTAAAACACCTGCTGTGCAAAGTAAAACACCTGCTGTGCAAAGTAAAGCACCTGCTGTGCAAAGTAAAGCACCTGCTGTGCAAAGTAAAACACCTGCTGTGCAAAGTAAAACACCTGCTGTGCAAAGTAAAACACCTGCTGTGCAAAGTAAAACACCTGCTGTGCAAAGTAAAACACCTGCTGTGCAAAGTAAAACACCTGCTGTGCTAAAGTAAAACACCTGCTGTGCTAAAGTAAAACACCTGCTGTGCAAAGTAAAGCACCTGCTGTGCAAAGTAAAGCACCTGCTGTGCAAAGTAAAACACCTGCTGTGCAAAGTAAAACACCTGCTGTGCAAAGTAAAACACCTGCTGTGCTAAAGTAAAACACCTGCTGTTTAAAGTAAAACACCTGCTGTGCAAAGTAAAACACCTGCTGTGCAAAGTAAAACACCTGCTGTGCAAAGTAAAACACCTGCTGTGCAAAGTAAAACACCTGCTGTGCAAAGTAAAACACCTGCTGTGCAAAGTAAAACACCTGCTGTGCAAAGTAAAACACCTGCTGTTTAAAGTAAAACACCTGCTGTTTAAAGTAAAACACCTGCTGTGCAAAGTAAAGCACCTGCTGTGCAAAGTAAAACACCTGCTGTGCAAAGTAAAACACCTGCTGTGCAAAGTAAAACACCTGCTGTGCAAAGTAAAACACCTGCTGTGCAAAGTAAAACACCTGCTGTTTAAAGTAAAACACCTGCTGTTTAAAGTAAAACACCTGCTGTGCAAAGTAAAACACCTGCTGTGCAAAGTAAAGCACCTGCTGTGCAAAGTAAAACACCTGCTGTGCAAAGTAAAACACCTGCTGTGCAAAGTAAAACACCTGCTGTGCTAAAGTAAAACACCTGCTGTGCAAAGTAAAACACCTGCTGTGCAAAGTAAAACACCTGCTGTGCAAAGTAAAACACCTGCTGTGCAAAGTAAAACACCTGCTGTGCAAAGTAAAACACCTGCTGTGCAAAGTAAAACACCTGCTGTGCAAAGTAAAACACCTGCTGTGCTAAAGTAAAACACCTGCTGTGCAAAGTAAAACACCTGCTGTGCTAAAGTAAAACACCTGCTGTGCAAAGTAAAACACCTGCTGTGCAAAGTAAAGCACCTGCTGTGCAAAGTAAAGCACCTGCTGTGCAAAGTAAAACACCTGCTGTGCAAAGTAAAACACCTGCTGTGCAAAGTAAAACACCTGCTGTGCTAAAGTAAAACACCTGCTGTTTAAAGTAAAACACCTGCTGTGCAAAGTAAAACACCTGCTGTGCAAAGTAAAACACCTGCTGTGCAAAGTAAAACACCTGCTGTGCAAAGTAAAACACCTGCTGTGCAAAGTAAAACACCTGCTGTGCAAAGTAAAACACCTGCTGTGCTAAAGTAAAACACCTGCTGTGCAAAGTAAAACACCTGCTGTGCTAAAGTAAAACACCTGCTGTGCAAAGTAAAACACCTGCTGTGCAAAGTAAAGCACCTGCTGTGCAAAGTAAAGCACCTGCTGTGCAAAGTAAAACACCTGCTGTGCAAAGTAAAACACCTGCTGTGCAAAGTAAAACACCTGCTGTGCTAAAGTAAAACACCTGCTGTTTAAAGTAAAACACCTGCTGTGCAAAGTAAAACACCTGCTGTGCAAAGTAAAACACCTGCTGTGCAAAGTAAAACACCTGCTGTGCAAAGTAAAACACCTGCTGTTTAAAGTAAAACACCTGCTGTTTAAAGTAAAACACCTGCTGTGCAAAGTAAAACACCTGCTGTGCTAAAGTAAAACACCTGCTGTGCAAAGTAAAACACCTGCTGTGCAAAGTAAAGCACCTGCTGTGCAAAGTAAAGCACCTGCTGTGCAAAGTAAAACACCTGCTGTGCAAAGTAAAACACCTGCTGTGCAAAGTAAAGCCAAACACCTTGAAGTCCTGCTTCAAGGTGAACAGATAGACTCAGAGAGAGACACCCAGAGAGGAGAGCTGTCTGGTGAATTAACACCATGCACTGCCACACCGAGGTGCTCTACCTCGACAAGCCAGTTGACCAGAAAAAGACCTCCTACTAACTAGGCTGTGCTCCGACCCAAAGAAAAAGACCTCCTACTAACTAGGCAGTGCTCCGACCCAAAGAAAAAGACCTCCTACTAACTAGGCTGTGCTCCGACCCAAAGAAAAAGACCTCCTACTAACTAGGCTGTGCTCCGACCCAAAGAAAAAGACCTCCTACTAACTAGGCTGTGCTCCGACCCAAAGAAAAAGACCTCCTACTAACTAGGCTGTGCTCCGACCCAAGAAAAATACCTCCTACTAACTAGGCCGTGCTCCGACCCAAAGAAAAAGACCTCCTACTAACTAGGCTGTGCTCCGACCCAAAGAAAAAGACCTCCTACTAACTAGGCTGTGCTCCGACCCAAAGAAAAAGACCTCCTACTAACTAGGCTGTGCTCCGACCCAAAGAAAAAGACCTCCTACTAACTAGGCTGTGCTCCGACCCAAAGAAAAAGACCTCCTACTAACTAGGCTGTGCTCCGACCCAAGAAAAAGACCTCCTACTAACTAGGCTGTGCTCCGACCCAAAGAAAAAGACCTCCTACTAACTAGGCTGTGCTCCGACCCAAAGAAAAAGACCTCCTACTAACTAGGCTGTGCTCCGACCCAAAGAAAAAGACCTCCTACTAACTAGGCTGTGCTCCGACCCAAAGAAAAAGACCTCCTACTAACTAGGCCGTGCTCCGACCCAAAGAAAAAGACCTCCTACTAACTAGGCTGTGCTCCGACCCAAAGAAAAAGACCTCCTACTAACTAGGCTGTGCTCCGACCCAAAGAAAAAGACCTCCTACTAACTAGGCTGTGCTCCGACCCAAAGAAAAAGACCTCCTACTAACTAGGCTGTGCTCCGACCCAAAGAAAAAGACCTCCTACTAACTAGGCTGTGCTCCGACCCAAGAAAAAGACCTCCTACTAACTAGGCTGTGCTCCGACCCAAAGAAAAAGACCTCCTACTAACTAGGCTGTGCTCCGACCCAAAGAAAAAGACCTCCTACTAACTAGGCTGTGCTCCGACCCAAAGAAAAAGACCTCCTACTAACTAGGCTGTGCTCCGACCCAAAGAAAAAGACCTCCTACTAACTAGGCTGTGCTCCGACCCAAGAAAAATACCTCCTACTAACTAGGCTGTGCTCCGACCCAAAGAAAAAGACCTCCTACTAACTAGGCTGTGCTCCGACCCAAAGAAAAAGACCTCCTACTAACTAGGCTGTGCTCCGACCCAAAGAAAAAGACCTCCTACTAACTAGGCTGTGCTCCGACCCAAAGAAAAAGACCTCCTACTAACTAGGCTGTGCTCCGACCCAAGAAAAATACCTCCTACTAACTAGGCAGTGCTCCGACCCAAAGAAAAAGACCTCCTACTAACTAGGCTGTGCTCCGACCCAAAGAAAAAGACCTCCTACTAACTAGGCTGTGCTCCGACCCAAAGAAAAAGACCTCCTACTAACTAGGCTGTGCTCCGACCCAAAGAAAAAGACCTCCTACTAACTAGGCTGTGCTCCGACCCAAAGAAAAAGACCTCCTACTAACTAGGCTGTGCTCCGACCCAAGAAAAAGACCTCCTACTAACTAGGCTGTGCTCCGACCCAAAGAAAAAGACCTCCTACTAACTAGGCAGTTCTCCGACCCAAGAAAAAAGACGTCCTACTAACTAGGCTGTGCTCCGACCCAAAGAAAAAGACCTCCTACTAACTAGGCTGTGCTCCGACCCAAAGAAAAAGACCTCCTACTAACTAGGCTGTGCTCCGACCCAAAGAAAAAGACCTCCTACTAACTAGGCTGTGCTCCGACCCAAAGAAAAAGACCTCCTACTAACTAGGCTGTGCTCCGACCCAAAGAAAAAGACCTCCTACTAACTAGGCTGTGCTCCGACCCAAAGAAAAAGACCTCCTACTAACTAGGCTGTGCTCCGACCCAAGAAAAAGACCTCCTACTAACTAGGCTGTGCTCCGACCCAAAGAAAAAGACCTCCTACTAACTAGGCTGTGCTCCGACCCAAAGAAAAAGACCTCCTACTAACTAGGCTGTGCTCCGACCCAAGAAAAAGACCTCCTACTAACTAGGCTGTGCTCCGACCCAAAGAAAAAGACCTCCTACTAACTAGGCAGTTCTCCGACCCAAGAAAAAAGACGTCCTACTAACTAGGCTGTGCTCCGACCCAAAGAAAAAGACCTCCTACTAACTAGGCTGTGCTCCGACCCAAAGAAAAAGACCTCCTACTAACTAGGCTGTGCTCCGACCCAAAGAAAAAGACCTCCTACTAACTAGGCTGTGCTCCGACCCAAAGAAAAAGACCTCCTACTAACTAGGCTGTGCTCCGACCCAAAGAAAAAGACCTCCTACTAACTAGGCTGTGCTCCGACCCAAAGAAAAAGACCTCCTACTAACTAGGCTGTGCTCCGACCCAAGAAAAAGACCTCCTACTAACTAGGCTGTGCTCCGACCCAAAGAAAAAGACCTCCTACTAACTAGGCAGTTCTCCGACCCAAGAAAAAAGACGTCCTACTAACTAGGCAGTGCTCCGACCCAAGAAAAAGACCTCCTACTAACTAGGCCGTGCTCCGACCCAAAGAAAAAGACCTCCTACTAACTAGGCCGTGCTCCGACCCAAGAAAAAGACCTCCTACTAACTAGGCCGTGTCTCCGACCCAAGAAAAAGTGCCTAGAAAATGATTTTTCGTTCCCACGTCTTTGGCACTACTCATTCAATGCATTTTTGCATAGACAATACCCTTCTGGACTTTGGGTCTCCATCATGAAATGTAGTAAATTTGTTAACGAAACGCTTCACCTTAAGTGACGGGCGCCCAGCACAATGAAGCATACACATTAGTAAATTTAGCCAATAGCTAATGTTTCATAATATAAACCATTTGCTCAACATACTGTGTAATGAAAGGCCCCTTGGCCCAAAATGACTGATGATCTATCAAAAATGTTACCACACCCCCTAAATTGGAAGAATGCAAAACAATGCACAAAGACTACAAATTAATGCACTAAAGGTCTGAATTATTACAACATTATGGTAATGAAACATTTATTCAAAAACCACAAAGTGTCAACAGCATCTTCATTCTCTGTACGTTTGTGTTCAGCTTGGCTTAACCTCGGTTGACTCTGTCGTGTATGATGGATGAGGCAGCCTGTCTAACAGTTTATCTGCTGTTAATGTTTCAAACAAAAACAAACATTAATTTTCAGAGATGTTGCGCTTTGCAGGGCAGTGAAACGCCCGCTGAGGGGAAATCACAGGCCAACAGCCTTTTCAGTTTAAAATGCCTGCAAAATATCATTATTGAGAAAGACGAGCACCAAGTGTATAAATAAATTGATTTTTTTCACAATGAGAACCATAAATCCATCAATCTTCAACCTCTTATCTGTAGTCGGGTGGCGTTGAACAATGAGAACCCATTTAGTTTAAAGGAGAATTCCATGCTAGAATGCTTTCTTATCTTTCTTAGTAGTTTCTTTGTAGTTGTGACGTCCCCACCAAAGAGGTCCAGGTGTTTTTTTGTGCAAAAACTCCTTATTGGCTATTTTCCCCTACCATAAGCCCTCAATGAATTGCATTGCATTGAATGGGAATTGAATGGGGCTATGGGGTGTTATGCTAGTTCGCTTATTTCCATCGAAATAAGTAGTAAACTGTGCCGCTTGGGATATTATTTACATTATGAAGAGAGGATATATACAAAGAAATTATAATTTTGAGCGATGGAAATAAGCGAATTAGCACAACACCCCATAGCCCCATTCAATTCCCATTCAATTCAATGCAATTCATGTAGGGCTTATGGTAGGGGAAATAGCCAATAAGGAGCTTTTGCACAAAATAACACCTGGACCTCTTTGGTGGGGACGTAACAACTACAAAGAAAGGTAAGAAAGCCTTTTAGTATGGAATTCTCCTTTAAGCATACTGTCAGAGCCTTTCCTGTGACAGAATAAATCACTGAAATGTAAACTTTCGGTATGAAGATGTTTTTTGTTTTGAACTGTCAAAGTCACACCTGGTGTTTCAGTTACCTGCAGTCTGAAGCATCCTCAGTCTTCTTAACTGTCTATATGAACTCTCTCCTTAGCTGGATCAATCCCAGGATCTCTTGGTTATCTGTAATCCTTTGACGGATGAGACTCACTGAGACTCACAGAAGATGTTATAGCTGTCAGCAAAATGTTGTGTTGATTTCTGAAAACGCACACACGCACACACGCACGCACGCACGCACGCACGCACGCACGCGCAGAGTGAAATATGAAAGTTGCATGAGGGTTTGTCCGTAATGTTTTTTTCCAGTAAACTGAAGCAGGCCACTTCCACGCGGACCACGGGGGATGGGCTGTTTTCCATGACCTCTGCACCCCTCCAGAAAGCTTGTTTTCCTTGACCTCTGAACCCCATGTTTTCAAATGCTACAGAACGCTACACACATGACCTCAGGCACTGAACTCCCATGTGAAAGCTTCTCAGGGGGCTGTAGAGTACACAGAGTGAACAGAATACAAGATACACTTAGGCTACTGCAGGTATGTCACTGTATGGCAGTGTATGCTGTGCCATGCCGTGCCACACGCGTCTGTCTGTCTGTCTGTCTGTCTGTCTGTCTGTCTGTCTGTCTGTCTGTCTGTCTGTCTGTCTGTCTGTCTGTCTGTCTGTCTGCCCATCAAACAGGGACTTGTATCAGCTGATGAAGACCTACTATGGCCGAAACGTTGTGTTTCTGTGTGTGGATGTCAGGGTTTGAACACAGGGACGTGTTCAAACAAAGCTCTCAACGCGCCGCGCTGCGACGCGTTGAGATCGTCTTGTAGATCAGCTATTGTTGGAGGGCAACCCAGCACTGTTTAGCTATAGTTAAGATGCAGTTGTAATGACATGGATTTCTAAACAAATTTGTTCAACGCAGAATACTGTGTTCAAGTTCAAGAGACCTCGGGGGGGAAAAAAGCAACTCTCTTGAATGCTGCCTAACCGGTATGGCATGGGAGTGGAGTGGCATTTGCATTTCTTTCACCATAATTAAATGCTGCATTCGCATGGTCTTCTGGAGAGGGCAGTTGTTTTACAGACGGGTAAAAAGGCAGAGGCTGGATCCCCATTTGATGTCTATGTGTGTGCACGTCCCTGCTTGAACCTAAATTAAACACCATGAGGTCTGGAGCTCTCTGGTGGAGCTGTTGCCCCCGCGACCCGACTACGGATAAGCGGTTGAAGATGGATGGATGGATGTGGAGCTGAGCCTGTTTGGACGTCCCTCTTTTTAACTTCTTTTGAAATGTCTCCATTCTACGAACTGAATAAAATCAATCAATCAAACCCAACGTGCATTATAATGTGACGACTGTATAATCCAACACACTGTATCTCCTTTTCAGGCTCATGAAATGAAGGAAACTGACCCCATGTTTGGTATATTGTGTATATTGTATTTGAATCATTTTGTTGCTGTCCGAAGGCATAAATCAGTGCTATTGAACCCTTTACGGCTGTGTGTTGTTTCAAAAATATTGAACCAATGGAAAGTATAGTAAAAGGTGCTTTGGACAAAACCTCTTAACTCCATTGGACCCTCAAAATGTCTGCTATAGAGCAACTAACTCCACCACCTCTCTCCCTCTCATGGAAGTAATTGACAATATATAAAGTTACAACACCAACTTTGATGAGGCTGTATTGCTTTGTTTTAAAAAATATAAAGGTTTTCTTAATATCCTGAAATTTTTTATATTTTCCATTTCCTGAAACATTTTGGAGTTATGAGGTTTCCTCCCGACAGCAGAAATATATTGCAAGACATGGTGAAGCATGACTGATCTGTCCACTGTACCAAGACATCAGAGACACATACTTCCCACTGATTACAGCCACACACAGAGATTTTGAAAACATGACCAATGACAAAAAAATCCCATATCTGCTGGGCGAAGTACAACAATGTGCAAACACAGCAGCAAGATTTGTGAGTTGCTGTGATAGGAGAAGGATATCAAATGGAACACAACCACCCTAAAGACTAATCATTGTGTATATTCCTGCACTATACCTGCATCGAGTGACCTGGGTACATAGAATTTGATCTATTGAAGATTCTGATCCTCAAATGTACATACTTTTTGTATTGATTGTATTGCTGTATTGTTGTATTGTTCTTTCTGCTTTGGCAATGTAAACGTATGTTTTCTCATGCCAATAAAGCCCTTTGAATTGAATTGAATTGACTGATATGGACACGCATGACCCTGACATGGTGAAGCATGACCCTGACATGGTGAAGCATGACCCTGACATGGTGAAGCATGACTGATATGGACACGCATGACCCTGACATGGTGAAGCATGACCCTGACATGGTGAAGCATGACTGATATGGACACGCATGACCCTGACATGGTGAAGCATGACTGATATGGACACGCATGACCCTGACATGGTGAAGCATGACTGATATGGACACGCATGACCCTGACATGGTGAAGCATGACTGATATGGACACGCATGACCCTGACATGGTGAAGCATGACTGATATGGACACGCATGACCCTGACATGGTGAAGCATGACTGATATGGACACGCATGACCCTGCTCGTTTAACCCATTCTGACCTGTGATCAGATTCATACGAGGTTTCCACTGGACACACACTGGTCTGATTAACCCATTCTGACCTGAGATCAGATTCTAAAAATGTCAGTCGTTCTTCGATTTTTCAAAAATAGCAGACCTACAAGCTCGTAGCGCGCCACTCGGTGGCGCGCTACGAGCTTGTAGATCTGCTATTTTTCAATAGGTAAAGCACGACATGATGCTGACACCAAAATGGGTGCCCGTTCAGAATGGGTTAGATCATGATTTTTTTGACGTGCCAAAATCTGCCATTGACCCCCATTATACATTTCTGAAATTTGAAAGCACCATCATTCTAAAACTACAAAACATTTCAAAGTAAAAAGTTCCAGCATGTCTCTCCACAGTAAGCTGAATTATAAAAAGTGTGAAGGGAGTTTCTAGGTGAAAGTGATTTTTTTGACGTGCCAACATCTGCCATTGACCCCCATTATACATTTTCTGAAATTTGAAGGGACAATATTTCTAAAACTATGGAACATTTCAAAGATTAATTTAAAAGTTTGAATGGGGTATGTAGGACTATAGTAGCGTGCCAAAGTTTGTGCTATTGCCATTGACAATGCAAACATTTCAAAGTAAAAAGTTCCAGCATGTGTGTCCACAGTATAAGCTGAATTCTAAAAAGTGTGAATGGAGTTTCTAGGGGGAAATCATTTAGCTGGGGACCCCCTGGAATCCTCCCCAAGGACATCTGCCCTGCTGGGGTCCCCTGGAACCTCCCAAGGACCCCCTGGAACCCCCCTAAGGACCCCCTGGAACCCCCTAAGGACCCCCTGGAACCCCCCTAAGGACCCCCTGGAACCTCCCTAAGGACCCCCTGGAACCTCCCAAGGACCCCCTGGAACCCCCCTAAGGACCCCCTGGAACCCCCCTAAGGACCCCCTGGAACCCCCCTAAGGACCCCCTGGAACCCCCCTAAGGACCCCCTGGAACCCCCCTAAGGACCCCCTGGAACCTCCCAAGGACCCCCTGGAACCCCCCTAAGGACCCCCTGGAACCTCCCAAGGACCCCCTGGAACCCCCCTAAGGACCCCCTGGAACCCCCCTAAGGACCCCCTGGAACCCCCCTAAGGACCCCCTGGAACCTCCCTAAGGACCCCCTGGAACCCCCCTAAGGACCCCCTGGAACCCCCCTAAGGACCCCCTGGAACCCCCCTAAGGACCCCCTGGAACCCCCCTAAGGACCCCCTGGAACCCCCCTAAGGACCCCCTGGAACCCCCCTAAGGACCCCCTGGAACCCCCCTAAGGACCCCCTGGAACCCCCCTAAGGACCCCCTGGAACCCCCCTAAGGACCCCCTGGAACCCCCCTAAGGACCCCCTGGAACCTCCCTAAGGACCCCCTGGAACCCCCCTAAGGACCCCCTGGAACCCCCCTAAGGACCCCCTGGAACCCCCCTAAGGACCCCCTGGAACCCCCCTAAGGACCCCCTGGAACCCCCCTAAGGACCCCCTGGAACCCCCCTAAGGACCCCCTGGAACCCCCCTAAGGACCCCCTGGAACCCCCCTAAGGACCCCCTGGAACCCCCCTAAGGACCCCCTGGAACCCCCCTAAGGACCCCCTGGAACCCCCCTAAGGACCCCCTGGAACCCCCCTAAGGACCCCCTGGAACCCCCCTAAGGACCCCCTGGAACCCCCCTAAGGACCCCCTGGAACCTCCCAAGGACCCCCTGGAACCCCCCTAAGGACCCCCTGGAACCCCCCTAAGGACCCCCTGGAACCCCCCTAAGGACCCCCTGGAACCTCCCTAAGGACCCCCTGGAACCCCCCTAAGGACCCCCTGGAACCCCCCTAAGGACCCCCTGGAACCCCCCTAAGGACCCCCTGGAACCCCCCTAAGGACCCCCTGGAACCCCCCTAAGGACCCCCTGGAACCCCCCTAAGGACCCCCTGGAACCCCCCTAAGGACCCCCTGGAACCCCCCTAAGGACCCCCTGGAACCCCCCTAAGGACCCCCTGGAACCCCCCTAAGGACCCCCTGGAACCCCCCTAAGGACCCCCTGGAACCTCCCAAGGACCCCCTGGAACCCCCCTAAGGACCCCCTGGAACCCCCCTAAGGACCCCCTGGAACCCCCCTAAGGACCCCCTGGAACCTCCCTAAGGACCCCCTGGAACCCCCCTAAGGACCCCCTGGAACCCCCCTAAGGACCCCCTGGAACCCCCCTAAGGACCCCCTGGAACCCCCCTAAGGACCCCTTGGAACCCCCCTAAGGACCCCCTGGAACCCCCCTAAGGACCCCCTGGAACCCCCCTAAGGACCCCCTGGAACCCCCCTAAGGACCCCCTGGAACCCCCCTAAGGACCCCCTGGAACCTCCCAAGGACCCCCTGGAACCTCCCAAGGACCGCTGGTTCATATTGACTCCAACATGTGTCCATTGATACTGCAGGTTTCAAATAGACCTATTCAAATAATTATAGCCTACCCTACAAAAATGCATGAAATGTAAAATTGCCATAATAATAATTGATTGATTGATTGACAGTTTGCAGAATTACAGTGCATTTCAAGTACAAACTCATTACAAAAACTGTTAACTGTGAGTGGACGACACCATATAAAGCATTACACTTGTTTACAAGAGGACCAATGCATCAAAACATTTAGAGACGTACAAATATATACACAACTATAATATAGTGAAAACAGGGCCTTCTGCACAGCTGCCCCTGAACTGTGGAACGCTCTCCCTGCACAGTAGTCCAGTAATAATGTAATTTGACCTCAAACTAATTGCAACAAAAACAAACTCAGCTGATTTTGTATCTTACATATGTCCTGAATAACATACAAAAAGTCCCCTGAAATTGTCTGAGGGGAAAGGGTTGAAAATGACCTGTACAGTATGGCCACCATAGACATCCAATATAAGGCAATGGACTCAGCATCGTGAAAACACCCTAGTTTGACATGTCACATGCTACTTAAAGCAAAAGGACATTTTGAAATTATTTGCCTTATATTGGATGTCTATGGTGGCCATACTGTACAGGTCATTTTCAACACTTTCCCCTCAGACAATTTCAGGGGACTTTTTGTATGTTATTCAGGACATATGTAAGATACAAAATCAGCTGAGTTTGTTTTTGTTGCAATTAGTTGGAGGTTGACCCCTTTTTTCCCATATAATGCCTGTACTACAGCTGAGAGCGCCACAGTCACTCGACTGCTTCAAGAGAGGACTAAAGACCTATATAGGCTAGCTTTTCAATAAGGCCTTCCCCCAAACACACTGGTTTTATTCCCTGACCAATAACACAGTTTTTGTTATGCGAAACTGTGTGCTTTTAATCGTGTAACGCAATTTTTATTTCTGTATTTTACCTATTGTTTCATATTTTTGCCTAATGCCTACTGTAGCACTTTGAGATTCCGAGGAATGTAAAGTGCATTATAAATAAAATCCATTATTATTATTATTATTATTATTATTATTAAAACAGCAAATCATCGTAGAGGAGGTAAAAAGGGGGGTAAAAAACATATACAGTGAGGGGGAACAGTGGTGGGGGGGGGGGGGGGGCACAATCTCACAATAGGCTATCATACTGCATCTTGTCCAAACTATTCTAGATCTGTCTGTCTGTCTGTCTGTCTGTCTGTCTGTCTGTCTGTCTGTCTGTCTTATAAGATATAAGGTACGTTTTTCAGGAAATTAAAGAAAACCTTATATTTATCATTTATTCTTGATAATATAATATAATATAAAACGTTTTTGAGAGTGCAGGGCAGGCTACTCCAGGTTCCACCACTCGTGCCTGTGCGTGTGTGTGTGTGTGTGTGTGCGTGCGTGCATGCCTCCGGTTGTAACAGTCAGTATATGCAGTGCCGGTTGGTTCCACAGGGTGGTGCACTGCTCCTTTTTGTTTTGCTGACTGTGTGTGCAAGATCTGACGTCACTTCCACTATATGTCCGTGTTGTGTTTTGGCGCACAGAGTGACTGTTTGTTCTGTGTGTGTGTGTGTGTGTGTGTGTGTGTGTGTGTGTGTGTGTGTGTGTGTGTGTGTGTGTGTGTGCGTGCGTGGTGCACACAGCTGCAGTGGATTCATTGATCCGTTCACTCTGAAGGACCAATGACGGACGGCCTTTCAGGATCCAGTGGGCGTGGCTTTAGATTTAAATAGGAACGGTGGACATGCGCAGAGCAGTGGTTCTCATGGCGTCCTGTTTCAAGGTAAGAATTGTTTGTTTGAGAAGCACATGGTTTTATCCTCCTAACATTATTGTTTAAACATTAGTGTTTGTTTGAGAAGCACATGGAGGGTGTTAGCCTCCTAACATTATTGTTTAAACAATAGTGTGTGTTTGAGAAGCACATGGTTTTAGCCTCCTAACATTATTGTTTAAACATTACTGTTTGTTTGAGAAGCACATGGTTTTAGCCTCATGAACATTGTTGTTTAAACATTAGTGTGTGTTTGAGAAGCACATGGTTTTAGCCTCATGAACATTATTGTTTAAACATTAGTGTTTGAGAAGCACATGGTTTTAGCCTCCTAACATTATTGTTTAAACATTAGTGTGTCTTTGAGAAGCACATGGTTTTAGCCTCCTAACATGGCTACTGTTTAAACATTAGTGTTTGTTTGAGAATCACATGGTTTTATCCTCATTGACATTATTGTTTAAACATTAGTGTGTCTTTGAGAAGCACATGGTTTTAGCCTCCTAACATGGCTACTGTTTAAACATTAGTGTTTGTTTGAGAAGCACATGGTTTTAGCCTCATTGACATTGTTTAAACATTAGTGTTTGTTTGAGAAGCACATGGTTTTAGCCTCCTAACAATGTTTAAACATTAGTGTTTGTTTGAGAAGCACATGGTTTTAGCCTCATGGACATTATTGTTTAAACATTAGTGTTTGTTTGAGAAGCACATGGTTTTAGCCTCCTAACAATGTTTAAACATTAGTGTTTGTTTGAGAAGCACATGGTTTTAGCCTCCTAACATTAATGTTTAAACATTAGTGTTTGTTTGAGAAGCACATGGTTTTAGCCTCCTAACATTATTGTTTAAACATTAGTGTTTGTTTGAGAAGCACATGGTTTTAGCCTCCTAACATGGTTACTGTTTAAACATTAATGTTTGTAGGACTGTTTACTGTTTGTTGTGACAATCTGAGGAATGTTTGAGAAGGAAACAAACTAAACATTGTTCTAAACAGTGGTGACAAAGTATCTGCATCAAAATGTACTTGCAGTAGGCTACTCATATTGCAGAATGTCCCACTTCACAAGTTCAAAATGTGTACAATTGAAAATGGCAGATCTACAAGCTCCCAATGGTTTGCGATGTATTTTGAGCTTGTAGATCGGCTATTTTCAAAATGTTTTTATAATGGGGTGAATCTCTAGAGTTGCAATACCCTCTGACTCACCACTCGTCCAATTTGCGTTTGCAATCTGCTTGTATTAAATTACTCTAAACTCTAACATTGCAGCTCTAGGCCAAGCTTGGATTATCCTCTCAATCTGCTGAGCTTTTGTGTTAAAAAAAAAAAAAAAAAAAAAAAAAGATTCAAACCCCTGTGAACTGAGTGGTGCAACTCCCCTCTTCAGTTTTGCACAAAATATACTCCTTGGGCTAAAAACAGCCAGACATCATGACAAATGTGATGAGGTCAGCTCATTTTGGGCAACTGGCTATGGCTGCTTTGTAGATTTGATTCTTTTTAAATATTATGAATTCTACAATGTGTAAAATCTGGAAATGGAGTGTAATGTTGGTTTATGTATGTGTCTTGCAGGTTAATCATGTGACCTTGGTGTCATGCGGTGACCTTGGATGCAGTCATCAGGAGATGGCTGGTATTGGTAATAGAGTGTCTACTCGGCTGAGCTGAAACGTATAACGGTGTCAACGAACGCTCCCTGAGATTACGAGGCGTACGGTGCTCGGGACGTATTGTGCCATACAACCTACGCGGCTCTATTAATACCGGCTGTCTTCAACCGAGCGACGGAAGGCCCCCCACGGTACGTACCTGGATTACATGTGGCTGTAGTAGAAACCAGGGCTGTGTCACCATCACAACATGTTAAGTTTACTATTTCATTGTCATACAAATGATTGTGTTTGACGTTGAACATATTAGTACATGCATGGCTTTAATTTTTTTTTTTTTGCATGAGGCAGATATGACTCATTATATACACTAGCCCTTACCCGCTGTGAGATATTGCCGCAGGGGGTACTGCGCTCTGGGTGTGTTTCCGCATTTTTAATTCACTAATAAATTAATTATTAATTTATAATTTGTTAAATTGGAAAGAGGGTTTTGTTAAGACCTCCATGTTATTATAGTCAATGCCTGTGTGACAAGTGAGAGCGATTGGTGAGGAGATACGGCGGTGTTTCTGACAGACACATTCAGACATTGACTGAATTATAGTATGATATGATTTTCCAAAAATAAATTAAAGGGACACTTCACCCCTTTTGCAACCAGATTTGAATGATGTTTCCTGGGGGTTTTATGTGGGTAATGTGTCCATGATGTCATGGACACTGGGCTCTCTTCCTTCCCAGACTACAATTCCCATAGTGTGTGTGTGTGTGTCATCTTCCCAGCAAGGTGCAACTTCCCATAGACAGACAGCCCATTCATCCAAACGGAACAGTCCTCTCTGATCGTATTAAACTACATCAAACTCACCAGCATTGCAGCTGTACGGAAAGCTTGAATTATCCTTTCTCTCTGCAAAGTGTTTGTTTCATAAAAATCCACCGTAGACATGTTTTGAGCTACTTCCTGTCAAGAAATGTGATTGAATGTTTTTATGTGTTAGAGTTTGGAAGCGCTCGTTGAATATCACTCAACGTCCCATGCGTACCACCTGTTTTGACTGTGCACATCATGCAGGAGGCAGCAGGAGGTTGCTTTACTGATAACGAGTGCTTCCAAACTTCTGATACTTAGAAAATAATCACATGGAAGTAGCTCATAACATGTCTACGGTGGATTTTTATGAAACAAACACTTTGCAGATAGAGGATAATTCAAGCTTTTTGTACAGCTGCAATGTTGAGTTTGACATTGTTTAATGCAATTGGATAGGACTTTTTCTGTTTGGATGAATGGGCTGTCAATGGGAAGTTGCACCTACTTGGCACCTTGCTGGGAAGATGGCTGAGGTTTGAATATAGTCAAATTAGCAGAGTGGAAATAGCCGATGTACAAGCTAAACACTTGAGCGGGTAGATCTGCTATTTCCATCTGTTTTTAATGTTTGAGAATACCTTGCCTTTAAAGGCTTATAATTCAGAGTATACAAATTGAACCACAGATCTGTAACTCTGTGTACAATTGGAACAAAGTTACAGGTCCATTTGGTGTCACAATTAAATGAGAATTGTCCCTTTTTTTTTTTAAAGGGACATTGATTGACTGCAATTTCTTCCAGCAGTGAATAGTATTTTTAGTAGATAACCATAGCACAATTTGAAATGTGCACGCTATGGCCAGAGTGTGTTTGACTGGATTGCTGAATTCCTATAATGCTTTAGTGCACTTTCCCTCCTTGTGGAGGCTGCATGGAGTGTGAATTTGTAGTCCAGGAAGGAAGTGAGACCACATTTCCTGTTATGTTTTTGGTCATGAACATGGCATGACCTGACAAAGAAACGTAATGCACATATATATACAAACCCCAGGAAAGTGTCTTGTGTCCTAAACATTAAAATAAGCTCTGGTTGCCAAAGGGGTGTAGTGGCCCTTCGTTAATCACAATTTGACACTTTTAATACAGTAAAATAATGGTGACACAGCCCTGTCAGTGACTGTTATTAATACAGTAAAATAATGGTGACACAGCCCTGTCAGTGACTGTTTTTAATACAGTAAAATAATGGTGACACAGCCCTGTCAGTGACTGTTATTGATACAGTAACATAATGGTGACACAGCCCTGTCAGTGACTGTTATGACTTCCAAAATGTCATCCTGTAGGCCGACAACTAAATTTGTTTATTTTTTTCCCTGTCATTTCAGAACGTGAAGGTGACAGTTAACACCCTAATACCGATGTCTTCCTCTGCTGCTGCTGCTTGCTGTTAACTGAAGGTTAGTATTTAACCTTTTTATTCCTGCTGCTTGTGTAAGTGGGCTACATGCTACCATACCGTATGTTGTCATTCGCTCCATGTATCGTTTCACACCATTTGTGTGTGTGTATAATGCCTAGGACCCTAGGCATTATACACATTATACAAACACTTCACTTTCATCTTTTCTTTGCTTATAATAAAGTTATCCATTTCAGTTGTCTGAGTTTTTAATCGCATTTTGCTTTATATTTTTTTATAAGTAATGTCTTTCTTCTTGCCTATCTATTGCCCTAGTTCTTCACTAGTGGACTGTGTGATTTATGTCTGTATCATTATGGTAGCATGTAGCCTGCTCAACACTGTTCACTAGGGGTGTAACCATATAGTAACTGCATCGAAAACTTTAATTTCAAGAATCTAAGCATATCTAAATGAAAACGGCAAAACATTGACTATATATTGTTTTGCAATGGAAATGATCGGTATAGAATCGTTTTGCTATGCAATTAATCTATTGTATCAATGCTACATATCTGTGTGGTATTACTTGATTAAAAAAAAATATATTTTTTAAATGGTTACTGTATCGTGATTCATATCGCTGTTACAATGTATCGTTACACCCCTACTGTTTACAGCCTTCTATGCTGTAGATCTGTGCTAACAGGAACAAAATGATGGCCGATGTGTCATTCTGTTCCTTGGTTAGTGTGTTTTGTTTTTAGTGCTGATATTGAAGGTAAGTGATCGTAGTTTATTATCTTTGGCTGTCGGGCAGAAACCTTATATCTCCATATACCGTAGTTCAACCTTTTGTAAATTAACTTCCTTACTTGGTCATGCTACAGTGTCAAACACTAAAGTAGCAAAAATGGCCGATCTACAAGCTCACGATGTAAAGATAATCCATTATTGAATATTTAGTTTATAACATGTTGTATTTAATATATTGAACCGGTGAAGTATCAACAAGAGCTTGTAACTAAATAGTAACATTGAAACACAACAGATTATATTAATAATAAATATCATTGGATCACAGGTCCTTTTGTTTTTGTCCAGAAAATTAACTATTTTGGTCGTACAAGGTTTCTACCCAACCTTCATCTTTTCTCTTCTCTATTCTTTGCTTTAATAAAGTCATTTGTTTTTGTGGTCTGAGTTTTTATTTTATTCGCATTTTATTTTTAAATGAGTAATTTCTTTCTTCTTTCCTTTCTATCACTAGTTCTTCACTAGTGTATGTGGTGCGTGATTCGGGTCGCGTCTCGCGTACAGTTTCTTAATTGATTGGAACTGTATCGTTTTACATTTCGTCATCCCATCGGTTCACATCACATATGAACACAGGCCGGTATGTGATGTGCATTTATGTGGTTTTATTTTGGTGATTATTTCACAGCAAATGCGGATAGCTCGCCATTCACCTCGGTCTGCCTCATTTTATTTAGGTGAGGTACAGAACGCGAAATGATCTGACATTTGTTTATTGCTGTTGTGTTCTGATGTCATCCATAGTGTTGTGTGTTGTGTACTAATGTTCATAGTGTTGCTGTATTGTATACCTGTGCCCCTGTATACAAATACAGGGGCACAAAGAACATTAAGCAAATAAGAATGCTGCTGCCATTGCATAATTTGCACCTTGTATAATTCATGTCAATCGTCCACAAATGGCATGAATTCTTTCTCTCTTTCTCATTCACTTATTTCTGTGAATGTTATTTTTAAAATTGATATGTAGGAAACATGGGACAACTGGCTGGAAGATACTCGTGCCATGAAAACCTAATGACGACTACTTGGGCAGAGACCAAGAAAATCTATTAATTCTATTGTTTATGTTCAAAAAGCGCTCGAAGTGCTCAAAGTCAACAGTGCAGCAGCAAACATCTAGGTCATAAGACCATTGTCGGTGCTATATCATCAGATCTAATTTGTGTAAAGCTTCGTCACGTCATCCCCACATCACATAATGCACGCAGGGTTAGGGTAGGGTTAGGTATGTGATGTGGATTGATGTGATGTATGTCTTTTTATAATGTGCGAGTGAAGCTTCATTGCGTCTTTACACATACCATATGAACACAGGCCCAATATGTGATGTGTATTGATGTGATTTATGCTTCTATTTGCAGTTAAAACTTAATCATTCACGCCGGTCAGTAGGCGAGGCACTGACGATGGGCCGATGACCCAAACGTTTTCTGCTGCACTTTTCACTTTTAGCACTTTGCAGCACTTTATGAGCATGAACAAATACAATTAATATATTTTCTTAGTTGACGTCTAGGAGTTTTCCTTAAGGTATTTGTGGAGTGAGTCTTCCAGTTTTCAACAACAGTCTCATGGTAATGATAAAAATAAACACAAAACGAGGCACAGGCATGGCGCTTCTGGTTTACTGGAATGGGGTTCGATTCCCTGCTGCGCTCTAAGCATTGTGTTTTGGCATTTACAAACTGTCAAATGTCTTGCATCTCATGAACGAGCTTAAACACAGACAACGTAATGGGAGTCACCGCCTGACAACTATACAGCTGATACACGGTCTCCATTAACACATTGATTGCTAACGCTTGAAATTCTACTCGGGATTGCTTGTGCTACGCGATTAACATTGGACTTTTGAACTTTTTAGGGGCCCACAGCGAGGGGCCTCTTATAGCACATCGCACATCGCATAAATCAAAAGAACGCCAAACTAGTCCACTTCAATTAAAAAAAAAAAATATGATTCTACCATCTTCCATTCTGGAGATATTGACCTTTTTCTAAAACCTGCTTTTCGCTGCACGCTGCTCTTTTGAAAAAACAGCAGAGATATGGAAGGTTGAAGTTGACAGACATTGACAGACAGATATAAAAATGAACACAAATAATATCATATACATACTACACACTGAATGAAAGCCCTGAATGTCTACTTTTAGGAGGAAAACAAATACACATGGTCCCATGTATAGTTTGTCAGTAATTGGCTGTTGAATGCAGCTTGCGCCCACCAGAGAGGATTTCAGAAAATGCATGGACCTGAAGAACCATTATTCACAAAATAAGGCCTATAGCGACATGTACATACTATATACCGTAAAAATCACACCCATGTGAAGTGAGCAGTGCAATGTTGTGCAACATTGCACTGCTCACTTCACAGGGGTGTGATTTGTATTATTACAGTAGAAGTATGTTTCTTATGAAAGCAGAGAGTCTTATGTTTCATACGGTATGTATATGTCGCTATAGGCCTTATTTTGTGAATATTGAGCAGTTCAGGTCCATGCATTTTCTGAAATCCTCTCGTATTTTAAACAAGACATGGACCCGACAACTAAATATTCACAAAATAAGGCCTATAGCGACATGTACATACTATATACCGTAGCAGAGAGTCTTATGTTTCATACGGTATATAGTATGTACATGTCGCTATATGCCTTATTTTGTGAATAATAGTTCTATAGGTCCATGCTTTCTCTAAAGTTCTCTCTGAAAAAGAGAATTTTATGCCTGAACTGGATTCAATAGCCTAGTACTGACAAACAGTATATGGGATATGTGTATTTTATTTGTTTTCCTCCTAAAATTAGACATTTAGGGCTTTCATTCAGTGTGTAGTATGTATATGATAATAATTTACATGTCTGGACATGAACCACAGGAGCGATAAGCGATAGACAATCCCGGCTGGCTGTGATTTCGACAAAATGACAGACAACTCGATGGCTTCCGCAGTTTGGATTGTATTCGTTATCCATTACAAACGGGTCGATTACGTCCCAGACGCCTTATCACTGCAATTGGCTGGCGAAGGCGCTATGGCGATTATGGTGATCAACTGCCGAGAATCTTTTTTCCGAGAATGAGAGAGATGCATTGCAAACTGCAAAGCGATCGATCGCAACTCGCAGTGTGGGGGGGGTTCCACGGTGTGATATCTGCTAGTATACTGCTTCTTTGTCCAAACATGGCTGACGCGACGGCGACAAAAAGACAGTTGATCATATATATACTGCTTCTCCTATGGCGGTCCTTCGAGAATACGTCATTCGTTTCGCGTATACCTGTCCGTGTGCGTGAAATGGCGATCGACCGTTGGAGATTATTCTTGGTTTATATACGGGTTTATATTTCCGAGAATGAGGCGGCAGACCGGCTAGTTGTCGTTGGAATGGAGACACACACACAGCCAGACTGGCTGTGTCGAGTGGATCTGTGAGTGAGTGGGGGGGGGAATGAAACTGTAATGCGATGGAGAGATGCCTCGGGAGAAACCATGTAGAAACAGGAGGGGAGGGGGAATCGAGTGTATTCACACACACTAGAATATGGGTAGCTCCATTTTAGATCCCGACATCTGCGTTGGTTTATGCCGTGTTGCCGTGCAGACTCCAGTACGTCGTAATGGAGGCCTTGGGGAGGAGGGAGCTTGCTCGCCAGTCCATAGACCAGACCTCTTTTCAGGAGGGGGGGGCTTTTAACTCCCGGATCACATACCGGACCTTCCCAGAGACGATCGGTGTTACTTTCTTTGTTGTCCCGGCGCATAGGAAGTTGATGTACAGTAATCAATAAAAAACGTATAAAACGTATAGATACGCTTCGCGCGTACGGCGTTCGATATTAATAAAGCGTATGGATACGTTTCCAGCATTTTTTGTGTTAAGTTATGCTCATGTCATAACTTAACCTAATGAAGAATCTGTTGTTCACACTTTTAGAACATGCGAGGATTATATCCATCACTGGATGCCCCAATAATTACCTTGTAGATCTGCTATTTTATTTATTAGTAGTATGCTGGTGAATGATACAATTTAGGCATTTATCAGACACTCTTAATCCAGAGCAATTTACATTAACCCGGATTAATTTCTACTTGCAAAAAAGATTTCAACCTTACTACTAGGACAAATCAGAGGAAATTATTATTTTTTGCAAATGTTATGCATATTTATAATTATTATAATCAATTTAATCATTTACATTTGGGGGTTATCTTTCACAATAATAAATAACATGTTCTAGACGTTCTAATCACAACTTACAGTTTTACTTTTATCAGGGTTTATCATAGGTTAAATTGTCCAGCAATTTTTAATTTGTGTGAATTTCAGCCTGTATTTATATGCAAATATCATGAACATCAATGATGACGTTTAGGTGAAAAATATCATAGAAATTAATTATTTATTAAAATGTTTTATTGCAACACTGTTACAGGGTTAAGCAATAACGGAGCATGGCAATACATCACATACATAGAAAGTAGTCGTCATGAAACATGCATAAGCTAAGAACACAACTGTGTGTGTGTGTACACACACACACACACACACACACACACACACACACACTAAAGTGTTAGGACTACATAAAATGCAATTATAGTGCTGTCTGTAACATGCTAGTAGTCTTTAAGGGGCCATGATTGGCTTATTTTAGTTTCATTCCACCACGGGACTGCAGTCGACTAAAAGACTTTGCGTTTTTTACGCCCAACTCTAATCCCCGTCACTCTGACACGTCACCTTGTGCTGGGTCACAACCAGGGGGGCAGTGATGTATATTTAACCAGGGGGGCAGTCAGACAGATATTTAACCAGGGGGGCAGTCAGACAGATATTTAACCAGGGGGGCAGTCAGACAGATATTTACCCAGGGGGGCAGTCAGACAGATATTTAACCAGGGGGGCAGTCAGACAGATATTTACCCAGGGGGGCAGTCAGACAGATATTTAACCAGGGGGGCAGTCAGACAGATATTTAACCAGGGGGGCAGTCAGACAGATATTTAACCAGGGGGGCAGTCAGACAGATATTTAACCAGGGGGGGCAGTCAGACAGATATTTAACCAGGGGGGGCAGTCAGACAGATATTTACCCAGGGGGGCAGTCAGACAGATATTTAACCAGGGGGGCAGTCAGACAGATATTTAACCAGGGGGGCAGTCAGACAGATATTTAACCAGGGGGGCAGTCACACAGATATTTAACCAGGGGGGCAGTCAGATATTTAACCAGGGGGGGGGGGGGGGCAGACAGATATTTAACCAGGGGGGCAGTCAGACAGATATTTAACCAGGGGGGCAGTCAGACAGATATTTAACCAGGGGGGCAGTCAGACAGATATTTAACCAGGGGGGGCAGTCAGATATTTAACCAGGGGGGCAGTCAGACAGATATTTAACCAGGGGGGGCAGTCAGACAGATATTTAACCAGGGGGGCAGTCAGACAGATATTTAACCAGGGGGGCAGTCAGACAGATTCTGTGAAGCTACTAAGGAAATCGGGATTTCCTGAAAGTTCATATAATGGCCTGTTGTGGCGCTGTCGTTGGGCCCAAAAAACCCCATAGCTCCATAGAAGTCCATGTATTTGGGCCCAACTTTGCACCTAGTTGTATTGCCTTAATAAACATGGTCATGAATACTTTCTGCTTCCAGTCACTAGTTTAAAGTCTATCCGACAGACTCAGCAACAAACAAGACTTTAACTAGATTAAACACGCATAGGCTGAACTAAAACGTTCCAATAATCGCTTCTCACAAACGCATGCTTTTCATAAGGTTTTATTCACTCGTTATTACACATACACTGTTTGTTTCCCCCTCCCGCTGACACAGGTGGATACAGCCCGTTCCTATCCTATCTGTCGGCTGGGAGTTCAGCTCTCATTGAAACATTCTAAGCTGACCCAGACCGGCCCCTTTAGAGCCATTATTTGCTCTATCGATCTGGTACAACTTAGCTTATTACAGATTAGTTCAACACTACCACCTTTGCATCACCTATGCTCATGTTTTACCTATGGTTGGTATTTTACCTATGGTATACATGTTTTTAAATCTGATTGTTTGGGAGACAAAACAAGAGGCACAATACATACTCTGTTACAATCTGAACATCATACACCACAACATTAATAATGCACATTAATATGTATATTCACTAGGGATGCACCGAAAGGGAAATTCTTGGCCGAAACCGAATACCAAATATAGGAAACAGTTGGCAGAAAACCGAATACCGAATATCCGAATATGATTAATATTATATATAGTTTTTCCTACCATTGCTGTCATGGCCGTACCTTAAAGCTACCTAATTTATGGCAAAAGAAATGGTTATGGCAAAACTTAACTTAAATAATAATCACTATTATGGGTCCATAAAACATTTATTCAGCTCTTTTGAATGCATTAATTGCATACACTATTCGGCGATATATTTTCTGCCTATTCGGGCCGAAACCGAATAGGCCGAAAATGCATTTTTAGCCATTTTCTGCCGAATATTTTCTGCAGCCGAATATTCGGTGCATCACTAATATTCACCATTGGCCTTCTCGCCTGTTGCCTCTCACGATCTTCTTGAATCTAACCCACCGCTAGTTTACACACATGAATACAGCAGAGTGAGGTCTCACCTCCGTGGCAAAGTTGTCAGCCAATCGAAAGCCCAGACTGCTCCTTCTTTGCCTGAGAGCGGTGGTTCTAAACCCATGCCTGTCCACCACACGTCCTGTGCTGTAAGGCTAGCTGCTATTTCAGACTAGCTTAAACTGGTCGACTCTTAGATATTATACAGGTGTTTTGCAAACCCAATATCTAAGTATGGATTCTAGAACACGTATCGATCAAGGTTATAATAGTTAACTAAAACTAACTAAAAAACGAAAACTAGAATTAAAAAAAAAAATTAGTTAACTGAAACTAATAAAAAATAAAAATAAATTAAAAAATGATAACTAAACTGAAACTGTATTGTGTCCTCAAAACTAACTGAAATTATAGACAAAATACGCTTAGTTTTAGTTTTTATCAATATGTATATGCCTTTCGGATATTTATAATATAATCCTTTTAAATTCATTAGATTAATTTCCTCATTTCTCCAACAAGTTTTACGACAGTTTTCAGCACCGTACGGCAGCATGTAGCCACGCTAACTCTAAACCAAAGTACGAAAAAAACTAAAACTAAACTACAACTAAACTTAAACTAAACTAAAACTAAGCATTTTCACCAAAATAAAAACTAGCGAACCCGCTCTAAAAACTAACTAAAACTAACTGAATTAGAAAAAAATATGTCAAAACTAACTAAAACTAAACTATAATGAAAAAAACAAAACTATTATAACCTTGGTATCGATACGCATTACAGGAATTGAAATGGTACTTCATACATTGCTCCCCTGCTATCAACATGTGTGTACTCAGTGAGTCAGCACCCCTTCCCCTGTATGTGTCGTAAAACACCCCTCACTCTACAGCAGGGGTAGGCAACCTTAGGCACGGGTGCCAACATTGGCACAGCAGAGGGTGGTCACTGGCACACTGGCACAAGTGTGAGAGAGATGATTTTTCTTTTAAATTTAAATGTATATAAATAGGTTTAAAGTTAAAGTGAGTCCACTCACATCTGTATACAAATTACATCCTGCACATAATTCTACTTTCATTTAAACTCACATTCATTGAACTCTGACTGGGGAGACAGTGGTACAAATACAAATTTAGTCTAAAAATCATACATGCTGATGTGAAAGAAAAAAATGTAAAGAAGGAGAAAAATGTAAGGTTGCTATGTGTGTATGAACAATCATGGGATGGAAATATATAATTTGAATGTGGTGTCATAATTAAACGTAATGTCGATATGGCACGCTCACTATCGAGAAAATAAAGACACGGCACTTCATGTCGAAAAGGTTGCAGACCCCTGCTCTACAGGAAGGTAGCCTACCACCCAACCCCACAGGAGTTGCATGCAGCCTCTTTATTGCCCCACGGAATGTGGTCAGAGACCTTATCTACTGACAGTTCCCTCTTCTCTCTCCCTGATGAGAGGACACGTCTAGATCACATGATGCATCCCCAATTTTGATCATGATCTCGTCCATCCATAATTTGACAATACAGTGATGGTTCTGATCACATGGTTCTGTATTTAACCAGGAGCCAGTGATGGTTCTGATCACATGGTTCTTCCTCAGCGTTGGTACAGAGGAGTTCCAAATCTTTGATTGCAACTTTTTTTCATTTAGTATTCATTCATTCGTTCATATCGTTAATGTAATAAATAAATCCATCCATTTTTCATTTATGTATTTATTACATTAACGACATCAACCCTAGAATCACTATTCCGAGGAACATTAGCAAAACAAATCAGATCTACAAGCTCACAAGCTAATGATTTTGGAGGTTTTGAAAATAGATGAAAATCATGAAAGAACGACATACTATAGATAGCCCATGGTTTCAGACCGCATGCCGTTTTTCATGATTTTGCAGGATTTGAGGAAAAAGTGTAAAATAATTGACCTGTAAATTACAACAAAACAAACTAAGGCACTGGTGTGGTACTCCTGGTTTACCAGAACGGGGTTCAAGTCCCTGCAGTGCTCTGCTCAATTTGTTGTATTTACATCGTTTATTAAAATGTTCTGCTCATTGTGTTGCCTTTTCATAGATGATAGCCCCCAGGTTCTCTACTGTTTTTGTACTACAGTTTGGTTACCAAGTCTATTTATTACTTATGATTTATGTTCACTCCGAGACCATGGACTATATATATAGCGTTTCACTTTTGCATGATTTTCATGTTTTTTCAAATCGTTTAAATCCTCAAAAATTATGAAAAACGGCGTGCTATAGTATGCCGTACGGTAGAGGCTAAAAATGATGAAAAACTAGGTTAAATTATTTTTTCAAAATTTAAAAAAATGATGGGCTATAACCCATGTTTTTTGAAATTTAGATTTTTTTTCAAATCCTCAAAAATGATGAAAAACGGCGTGCTATAGTATGCAGTACGGTAGGGGCTATAGCCCATGTTCAAAAATGATGAAAAACGAGGTTAAAAAAAAATCAAAATTTCAAAAAACGATGGGCTATAACCCATGTTTTTTGAAATTTTGAATTTTTTTCAAATCCTCAAAAATGATGAAAAACGGCGTGCTATAGTATGCCGTACGGTAGGGGCTATAGCCCATGTTCAAAAATGATGAAAAACGAGGTTAAAAAAAAATCCAAATTTCAAAAAACGATGGGCTATAACCCATGTTTTTTGAAATTTAGATTTTTTTTCAAATCCTCAAAAATGATGAACAACGGCGTGCTATAGTATGCCGTACGGTAGGGGCTATAGCCCATGTGCAAAAATGATGAAAAACGAGGTTAAAAAAAGTTTCAAAATTTCAAAAAACGATGGGCTATGACCCCTGTTTTTTGAATTATTTATTTTTTTTTCAAATCCTCAAAAATGATGAAAAACGGCGTGCTATAGTATGCCGTACGGTAGGGGCTATAGCCCATGTTCCAAAATGATGAAAAACGAGGTAAAAAAAAAAAAGAAAAATTCAAAAAACAATGGGCTATAACCCATGTTTTTTGGAAATTTTGATTTTTTTTCAAATCCTCAAAAATGGTGAAAAATGGCGTGCTATAGTATGCCGTACGGTAGGGGCTATAGCCCATGTTCAAAAATGATGAAAAACGAGGTTAAAAAAAAACAAAATTTCAAAAAACAATGGGCTATAACCCATGTTTTTTTTAAATTTTGATTTTTTTTCAAATCCTCAAATATGATGAAAAACGGCGTGCTATAGTATGCCGTACGGTAGGGGCTATAGCCCATGTTCAAAAATGATGAAAAACAAGGTTAAAAAAATCTAAATTTCAAAAAACGACCCATGTTTTTTGAAAATTAGATTTTTTTTTTTATCCTCGTTTTTCATCATTTTTGACCATGGGCTATAGCCCATACCATACGGCATATTATAGCACGCCGTTTTTCATAATTTTTGAGGTTTTGAAAAAAAAAAAAAAAAAAAAAAAAAACATGGGTTATAGTCCATCGTTTTTTGAAAAAAAAAAAAAAAAAAAAAAAGTAACCTCGTTTTTCATCATTTTTGACCATGGGCTATAGCCCATACCATACGGCATATTATAGCACGCCGTTTTTCATCATTTTTTAGGTTTTGAAAAAAAAAAAAAAAAAAAAAACATGGGTTATAGTCCATCGTTTTTTGAAAAATTGAAAAAAAATGTTAACCTCGTTTTTCATTATTTTCGACCATGGGCTCTAGCCCCTACCGTACGGCATACTATAGCACGCCGTTTTTCATCATTTTTGAGGATTTGAAAAAAAAAAAAAAAAAAAAACATGGGTTATAGTCCATTGTTTTTTGAAATTTTGAAAAAAAATGTTAACATCGTTTTTCATCATTTTCGACCATGGGCTATAGCCCCTACCGTACGGCATACTATAGCACGCTGTTTTTCATCATTTTTGAGGCTTTGAAAAAAATGAAAAAAATAAAAAACATGGGTTATAGTCCATCGTTTTTTGAAATTTTGAAAAAAAATGTTAACCTTGTTTTTCATCATTTTCGACAATGGGCTATAACCCCTACCGTACGGCATACTATAGCATGCCGTTTTTCATCATTTTTGAGGATTTGAAAAAAAAAAAAAAAAAAAAAAACATGGGTTATAGTCCATTTTTTTAAATTAAAAAAAAAATGTTAACCTCGTTTTTCATCATTTTCGACAATGGGCTATAACCCCTACCGTACGGCATACTATAGCACGCTGTTTTTCATCATTTTTGAGGATTTGAAAAAAATGAAAAAAAAAAAAAAACATGGGTTATAGTCCATCGTTTTTTGAAAAATTGAAAAAAAATGTTAACCTCGTTTTTCATCATTTTCGACAATGGGCTATAGCCCCTACCGTACGGCATACTATAGCACGCCGTTTTTCATCATTTTTGAGGATTTGAAAAAAATGAAAAAAAAAAAAAAAAAAACATGGGTTATAGTCCATCGTTTTTTGAAATTTTGAAAAAAAATGTTAACCTTGTTTTTCATCATTTTCGACAATGGGCTATAGCCCCTACCGTACGGCATACTATAGCACGCCGTTTTTCATCATTTTTGAGGATTTAAAAAAAAAAAAAAAAAAAAAACATGGGTTATAGTCCATCGTTTTTTGAAATTTTGAAAAAAAATGTTAACATCGTTTTTCATCATTTTCGACCATGGGCTATAGCCCCTACCGTACGGCATACTATAGCACGCTGTTTTTCATCATTTTTGAGGCTTTGAAAAAAATGAAAAAAAAAAAAAACATGGGTTATAGTCCATCGTTTTTTGAAAAATTGAAAAAAAATGTTAACCTCGTTTTTCATCATTTTCGACAATGGGCTATAGCCCCTACCGTACGGCATACTATAGCACGCCGTTTTTCATCATTTTTGAGGATTTGAAAAAAAAAAAAAAAAAAAAAAACATGGGTTATAGTCCATTTTTTTAAATTAAAAAAAAAATGTTAACCTCGTTTTTCATCATTTTCGACAATGGGCTATAACCCCTACCGTACGGCATACTATAGCACGCTGTTTTTCATCATTTTTGAGGATTTGAAAAAAATGAAAAAAAAAAAAAACATGGGTTATAGTCCATCGTTTTTTGAAAAATTGAAAAAAAATGTTAACCTCGTTTTTCATCATTTTCGACAATGGGCTATAGCCCCTACCGTACGGCATACTATAGCACGCCGTTTTTCATCATTTTTGAGGATTTGAAAAAAATGAAAAAAAAAAAAAAAAAAACATGGGTTATAGTCCATCGTTTTTTGAAATTTTGAAAAAAAAATTTAACCTTGTTTTTCATCATTTTCGACAATGGGCTATAACCCCTACCGTACGGCATACTATAGCACGCCGTTTTTCATAATTTTTGAGGATTTGAAAAAAATGAAAAAAAAAAAAACATGGGTTATAGTCCATCGTTTTTTGAAAAATTGAAAAAAAATGTTAACCTCGTTTTTCATCATTTTCGACCATGGGCTATAGCCCCTACCGTACGGCATACTATAGCACGCCGTTTTTCATCATTTTTGAGGATTTGAAAAAAAAAAAAAAAAAAAAACATGGGTTATAGTCCATCGTTTTTTGAAATTTTGAAAAAAAATGTTAACATCGTTTTTCATCATTTTCGACCATGGGCTATAGCCCCTACCGTACGGCATACTATAGCACGCTGTTTTTCATCATTTTTGAGGCTTTGAAAAAAATGAAAAAAAAAAAAAACATGGGTTATAGTCCATCGTTTTTTGAAAAATTGAAAAAAAATGTTAACCTCGTTTTTCATCATTTTCGACAATGGGCTATAGCCCCTACCGTACGGCATACTATAGCACGCCGTTTTTCATCATTTTTGAGGATTTGAAAAAAATGAAAAAAAAAAAACATGGGTTATAGTCCATCGTTTTTTGAAATTTTGAAAAAAAATGTTAACCTTGTTTTTCATCATTTTCGACAATGGGCTATAACCCCTACCGTACGGCATACTATAGCACGCCGTTTTTCATCATTTTTGAGGATTTGAAAAAAATTAAAAAAAAAAAAAACATGGGTTATAGTCCATTTTTTTAAATTAAAAAAAAAATGTTAACCTCGTTTTTCATCATTTTCGACAATGGGCTATAACCCCTACCGTACGGCATACTATAGCACGCCATTTTTCATCATTTTTGAGGATTTGAAAAAAATGAAAAAAAAAAAAAACATGGGTTATAGTCCATCGTTTTTTGAAAAATTTAAAAAAAATGTTAACCTCGTTTTTCATCATTTTCGACAATGGGCTATAGCCCCTACCGTACGGCATACTATAGCACGCCGTTTTTCATCATTTTTGAGGATTTGAAAAAAATGAAAAAAAAAAAAAAACATGGGTTATAGTCCATCGTTTTTTGAAATTTTGAAAAAAAATGTTAACCTTGTTTTTCATCATTTTCGACAATGGGCTATAACCCCTACCGTACGGCATACTATAGCACGCCGTTTTTCATAATTTTTGAGGATTTGAAAAAAATGAAAAAAAAAAAAACATGGGTTATAGTCCATCGTTTTTTGAAAAATTGAAAAAAAATGTTAACCTCGTTTTTCATCATTTTCGACCATGGGCTATAGCCCCTACCGTACGGCATACTATAGCACGCCGTTTTTCATCATTTTTGAGGATTTGAAAAAAATGAAAAAAAAAAAAACATGGGTTATAGTCCATCGTTTTTTGAAAAATTGAAAAAAAATGTTAACCTCGTTTTTCATCATTTTCGACAATGGGCTATAACCCCTACCGTACGGCATACTATAGCACGCCATTTTTCATCATTTTTGAGGATTTGAAAAAAATGAAAAAAAAAAAAAACATGGGTTATAGTCCATCGTTTTTTGAAAAATTGAAAAAAAATGTTAACCTCGTTTTTCATCATTTTCGACCATGGGCTATAGCCCCTACCGTACGGCATACTATAGCACGCCATTTTTCATCATTTTTGAGGATTTGAAAAAAATGAAAAAAAAAAAAAACATGGGTTATAGTCCATCGTTTTTTGAAAAATTGAAAAAAAATGTTAACCTCGTTTTTCATCATTTTCGACCATGGGCTATAGCCCCTACCGTACGGCATACTATAGCACGCAGTTTTTCATCATTTTTGAGGATTTGAAAAAAATTAAAAAAAAAAAAACATGGGTTATAGTCCATCGTTTTTTGAAATTTTGAAAAAAAATGTTAACCTTGTTTTTCATCATTTTCGACAATGGGCTATAACCCCTACCGTACGGCATACTATAGCACGCCGTTTTTCATCATTTTTGAGGATTTGAAAAAAACAAAAACAAAAAAAAAACATGGGTTATAGTCCATAATTTTTTGAAATTAAAAAAAAAATGTTAACCTCGTTTTTCATCATTTTCGACAATGGGCTATAACCCCTACCGTACGGCATACTATAGCACGCCATTTTTCATCATTTTTGAGGATTTGAAAAAAATAATAAAAAAAAAACATGGGTTATAGTCCATCGTTTTTTGAAAAATTGAAAAAAAATGTTAACCTCGTTTTTCATCATTTTCGACCATGGGCTCTAGCCCCTACCGTACGGCATACTATAGCACGCCGTTTTTCATCATTTTTGAGGATTTGAAAAAAAAAAAAAAAAAAAAACATGGGTTATAGTCCATCGTTTTTTGAAATTTTGAAAAAAAATGTTAACATCGTTTTTCATCATTTTCGACCATGGGCTATAGCCCCTACCGTACGGCATACTATAGCACGCTGTTTTTCATCATTTTTGAGGCTTTGAAAAAAATGAAAAAAATAAAAAACATGGGTTATAGTCCATCGTTTTTTGAAATTTTGAAAAAAAATGTTAACCTTGTTTTTCATCATTTTCGACAATGGGCTATAACCCCTACCGTACGGCATACTATAGCACGCCGTTTTTCATCATTTTTGAGGATTTGAAAAAAATTAAAAAAAAAAAAAACATGGGTTATAGTCCATCATTTTTTTAAATTAAAAAAAAAATGTTAACCTCGTTTTTCATCATTTTCGACAATGGGCTATAACCCCTACCGTACGGCATACTATAGCACGCTGTTTTTCATCATTTTTGAGGATTTGAAAAAAATGAAAAAAAAAAAAAACATGGGTTATAGTCCATCGTTTTTTGAAAAATTGAAAAAAAATGTTAACCTCGTTTTTCATCATTTTCGACAATGGGCTATAGCCCCTACCGTACGGCATACTATAGCACGCCGTTTTTCATCATTTTTGAGGATTTGAAAAAAATGAAAAAAAAAAAAAAAAAAACATGGGTTATAGTCCATCGTTTTTTGAAATTTTGAAAAAAAATGTTAACCTTGTTTTTCATCATTTTCGACAATGGGCTATAACCCCTACCGTACGGCATACTATAGCACGCCATTTTTCATCATTTTTGAGGATTTGAAAAAAATGAAAAAAAAAAAAAACATGGGTTATAGTCCATCGTTTTTTGAAAAATTGAAAAAAAATGTTAACCTCGTTTTTCATCATTTTCGACAATGGGCTATAGCCCCTACCGTACGGCATACTATAGCACGCCGTTTTTCATCATTTTTGAGGATTTGAAAAAAATGAAAAAAAAAAAAAAACATGGGTTATAGTCCATCGTTTTTTGAAATTTTGAAAAAAAATGTTAACCTTGTTTTTCATCATTTTCGACAATGGGCTATAACCCCTACCGTACGGCATACTATAGCACGCCGTTTTTCATAATTTTTGAGGATTTGAAAAAAATGAAAAAAAAAAAACATGGGTTATAGTCCATCGTTTTTTGAAAAATTGAAAAAAAATGTTAACCTCGTTTTTCATCATTTTCGACCATGGGCTATAGCCCCTACCGTACGGCATACTATAGCACGCCGTTTTTCATCATTTTTGAGGATTTGAAAAAAATGAAAAAAAAACAAACATGGGTTATAGTCCATCGTTTTTTGAAATTTTGAAAAAAAATGTTAACCTTGTTTTTCATCATTTTCGACAATGGGCTATAACCCCTAACCGTACGGCATACTATAGCACGCCGTTTTTCATAATTTTTGAGGATTTGAAAAAAATGAAAAAAAAATAAACATGGGTTATAGTCCATCGTTTTTTGAAAAATTGAAAAAAAATGTTAACCTCGTTTTTCATCATTTTCGACAATGGGCTATAACCCCTACCGTACGGCATACTATAGCACGCCATTTTTCATCATTTTTGAGGATTTGAAAAAAATGAAAAAAAAAAAAAACATGGGTTATAGTCCATCGTTTTTTGAAAAATTGAAAAAAAATGTTAACCTCGTTTTTCATCATTTTCGACCATGGGCTATAGCCCCTACCGTACGGCATACTATAGCACGCAGTTTTTCATCATTTTTGAGGATTTGAAAAAAATTAAAAAAAAAAAAACATGGGTTATAGTCCATCGTTTTTTGAAATTTTGAAAAAAAATGTTAACCTTGTTTTTCATCATTTTCGACAATGGGCTATAACCCCTACCGTACGGCATACTATAGCACGCCGTTTTTCATCATTTTTGAGGATTTGAAAAAAACAAAAACAAAAAAAAAACATGGGTTATAGTCCATCATTTTTTGAAATTAAAAAAAAAATGTTAACCTCGTTTTTCATCATTTTCGACAATGGGCTATAACCCCTACCGTACGGCATACTATAGCACGCCATTTTTCATCATTTTTGAGGATTTGAAAAAAATGAAAAAAAAAAAAAACATGGGTTATACTCCATCGTTTTTTGAAAAATTTAAAAAAAAAGTTAACCTCGTTTTTCATCATTTTCGACAATGGGCTATAGCCCCTACCGTACGGCATACTATAGCACGCTGTTTTTCATCATTTTTGAGGATTTGAAAAAAATGAAAAAAAAAAAAAACATGGGTTATAGTCCATCGTTTTTTGAAAAATTGAAAAAAAATGTTAACCTCATTTTTCATCATTTTCGACAATGGGCTATAACCCCTACCGTACGGCATACTATAGCACGCCATTTTTCATCATTTTTGAGGATTTGAAAAAAATGAAAAAAAAAAAAAACATGGGTTATAGTCCATCATTTTTTGAAATTAAAAAAAAAATGTTAACCTCATTTTTCATCATTTTCGACAATGGGCTATAACCCCTACCGTACGGCATACTATAGCACGCCGTTTTTCATCATTTTTGAGGATTTGAAAAAAATGAAAAAAAAAAAAAAACATGGGTTATAGTCCATCGTTTTTTGAAAAATTGAAAAAAATGTTAACCTCGTTTTTCATCATTTTCGACAATGGGCTATAGCCCCTACCGTACGGCATACTATAGCACGCCGTTTTTCATCATTTTTGAGGATTTGAAAAAAAAGAAAAAAAAAAAAAAACATGGGTTATAGTCCATCGTTTTTTGAAAAATTGAAAAAAAATGTTAACCTCGTTTTTCATCATTTTCGACAATGGGCTATAGCCCCTACCGTACGGCATACTATAGCACGCCGTTTTTCATCATTTTTGAGGATCTGAAAAAAATGAAAAAAAAAAAAAACATGGGTTATAGTCCATCATTTTTTGAAATTAAAAAAAAAATGTTAACCTCATTTTTCATCATTTTCGACAATGGGCTATAACCCCTACCGTACGGCATACTATAGCACGCCGTTTTTCATCATTTTTGAGGATTTGAAAAAAATGAAAAAAAAAAAAAACATGGGTTATAGTCCATCGTTTTTTGAAAAATTGAAAAAAAATGTTAACCTCGTTTTTCATCATTTTCGACAATGGGCTATAGCCCCTACCGTACGGCATACTATAGCACGCCGTTTTTCATCATTTTTGAGGATTTGAAAAAAATGAAAAAACAAAAAAAACATGGGTTATAGTCCATCATTTTTTGAAATTAAAAAAAAAATGTTAACCTCATTTTTCATCATTTTCGACAATGGGCTATAACCCCTACCGTACGGCATACTATAGCACGCCGTTTTTCATCATTTTTGAGGATCTGAAAAAAAAAAAAAAAAAAAAAAACATGGGTTATAGTCCATCATTTTTTGAAATTAAAAAAAAAATGTTAACCTCATTTTTCATCATTTTCGACAATGGGCTATAACCCCTACCGTACGGCATACTATAGCACGCCGTTTTTCATCATTTTTGAGGATTTGAAAAAAATGAAAAAAAAAAAAAACATGGGTTATAGTCCATCGTTTTTTGAAAAATTGAAAAAAAATGTTAACCTCGTTTTTCATCATTTTCGACAATGGGCTATAGCCCCTACCGTACGGCATACTATAGCACGCCGTTTTTCATCATTTTTGAGGATTTGAAAAAAATGAAAAAACAAAAAAAACATGGGTTATAGTCCATCATTTTTTGAAATTAAAAAAAAAATGTTAACCTCATTTTTCATCATTTTCGACAATGGGCTATAACCCCTACCGTACGGCATACTATAGCACGCCGTTTTTCATCATTTTTGAGGATCTGAAAAAAAAAAAAAAAAAAAAAAAACATGGGTTATAGTCCATCATTTTTTGAAATTAAAAAAAAAAATGTTAACCTAATTTTTCATCATTTTCGACAATGGGCTATAACCCCTACCGTACGGCATACTATAGCACGCCGTTTTTCATCATTTTTGAGGATTTGAAAAAAATGAAAAAAAAAAAAAACATGGGTTATAGTCCATCGTTTTTTGAAAAATTGAAAAAAAATGTTAACCTCGTTTTTCATCATTTTCGACAATGGGCTATAGCCCCTACCGTACGGCATACTATAGCACGCCGTTTTTCATCATTTTTGAGGATTTGAAAAAAAAGAAAAAAAAAAAAACATGGGTTATAGTCCATCGTTTTTTGAAATTTTGAAAAAAAATGTTAACCTCGTTTTTCATCATTTTCGACCATGGGCTATAGCCCCTACCGTACGGCATACTATAGCATGCCGTTTTTCATCATTTTTGAGGATTTGAAAAAAATGAAAAAAAAAAAACCATGGGTTATAGTCCATCGTTTTTTGAAATTTTGAAAAATAATGTTAACCTCGTTTTTCATCATTTTCGACCATGGGCTATAGCCCCTACCGTACGGCATACTATAGCACGCCGTTTTTCATCATTTTTGAGGATTTGAAAAAAAAAAGAAAAAAAAAAACATGGGTTATAGTCCATCGTTTTTTGAAAAATTGAAAAAAAATGTTAACCTCGTTTTTCATCATCTTCGACCATGGGCTATAGCCCCTACCGTACGGCATACTATAGCACGCCGTTTTTCATCATTTTTGAGGATTTGAAAAAAATGAAAAAAAAAAAACCATGGGTTATAGTCCATCGTTTTTTGAAATTTTGAAAAAAAATGTTAACCTCGTTTTTCATCATTTTCGACCATGGGCTATAGCCCCTACCGTACGGCATACTATAGCACGCCGTTTTTCATCATTTTTGAGGATTTGAAAAAAAAGAAAAAAAAAAAAAACATGGGTTATAGTCCATCGTTTTTTGAAATTTTGAAAAAAAATGTTAACCTCGTTTTTCATCATTTTCGACAATGGGCTATAGCCCCTACCGTACGGCATACTATAGCACGCCGTTTTTCATCATTTTTGAGGATTTGAAAAAAATGAAAAAAAAAAAAAAACATGGGTTATAGTCCATCGTTTTTTGAAATTTTGAAAAAAAATGTTAACCTTGTTTTTCATCATTTTCGACAATGGGCTATAACCCCTACCGTACGGCATACTATAGCACGCCGTTTTTCATCATTTTTGAGGATTTGAAAAAAATGAAAAAAAAAAAAAACATGGGTTATAGTCCATCATTTTTTTAAATTAAAAAAAAAATGTTAACCTCATTTTTCATCATTTTCGACAATGGGCTATAACCCCTACCGTACGGCATACTATAGCACGCCGTTTTTCATCATTTTTGAGGATAAAAAAAAAGAAAAAAAAAAAAAAAACATGGGTTATAGTCCATCGTTTTTTGAAAAATTGAAAAAAAATGTTAACCTCGTTTTTCATCATTTTCGACCATGGGCTCTAGCCCCTACCGTACGGCATACTATAGCACGCCGTTTTTCATCATTTTTGAGGATTAAAAAAAAGAAAAAAAAAAAAAAAACATGGGTTATAGTCCATCGTTTTTTGAAAAATTTAAAAAAAATGTTAACCTCGTTTTTCATCATTTTCGACAATGGGCTATAGCCCCTACCGTACGGCATACTATAGCACGCCGTTTTTCATCATTTTTGAGGATTTGAAAAAATTAAAAAAAAAAAAAAAACATGGGTTATAGTCCATCATTTTTTTAAATTAAAAAAAAAATGTTAACCTCGTTTTTCATCATTTTCGACAATGGGCTATAACCCCTACCGTACGGCATACTATAGCACGCCATTTTTCATCATTTTTGAGGATTTGAAAAAAATGAAAAAAAAAAAAACATGGGTTATAGTCCATCGTTTTTTGAAAAATTGAAAAAAAAGGTTAACCTCGTTTTTCATCATTTTCGACAATGGGCTATAGCCCCTACCGTACGGCATACTATAGCACGCCGTTTTTCATCATTTTTGAGGATTTGAAAAAAATGAAAAAAAAAAAAAAAACATGGGTTATAGTCCATCGTTTTTTGAAATTTTGAAAAAAAAGTTAACCTTGTTTTTCATCATTTTCGACAATGGGCTATAACCCCTACCGTACGGCATACTATAGCACGCCGTTTTTCATCATTTTTGAGGATTTGAAAAAAATGAAAAAAAAAAAAACATGGGTTATAGTCCATCGTTTTTTGAAATTTTGAAAAAAAATGTTAACCTTGTTTTTCATCATTTTCGACAATGGGCTATAACCCCTACCGTACGGCATACTATAGCACGCCGTTTTTCATCATTTTTGAGGATTTGAAAAAACAAAAAAACAAAAAAACATGGGTTATAGTCCATCGTTTTTTTTAATTTTGAAAAAAAATGTTAACATCGTTTTTCATCATTTTCGACCATGGGCTATAGCCCCTACCGTACGGCATACTATAGCACGCTGTTTTTCATCATTTTTGAGGCTTTGAAAAAAATGGAAAAAAAAAACATGGGTTATAGTCCATCGTTTTTTGAAAAATTGAAAAAAGATGTTAACCTCGTTTTTCATCATTTTCGACAATGGGCTATAGCCCCTACCGTACGGCATACTATAGCACGCCGTTTTTCATCATTTTTGAGGATAAAAAAAAAAAAAAAAAAAAAAAAAACATGGGTTATAGTCCATCATTTTTTGAAATTAAAAAAAAAATGTTAACCTTGTTTTTCATCATTTTCGACAATGGGCTATAACCCCTACCGTACGGCATACTATAGCACGCCGTTTTTCATCATTTTTGAGGATTTGAAAAAAAAAAAAAAAAAAAAAAACATGGGTTATAGTCCATCATTTTTTGAAATTTTGAAAAAATATGTTAACATCGTTTTTCATCATTTTCGACCATGGGCTATAGCCCCTACCGTACGGCATACTATAGCACGCTGTTTTTCATATTTTTTGAGGCTTTGAAAAAAATGAAAAAAAAAAAAACATGGGTTATAGTCCATCGTTTTTTGAAAATTTGAAAAAAAATGTTAACCTTGTTTTTCATCATTTTCGACAATGGGCTATAACCCCTACCGTACGGCATACTATAGCACGCCGTTTTTCATCATTTTTGAGGATTTGAAAAAAATGAAAAAGAAAAAAAACATGGGTTATAGTCCATCGTTTTTTGAAAAATTGAAAAAAAATGTTAACCTCGTTTTTCATCATTTTCGACAATGGGCTATAACCCCTACCGTACGGCATACTATAGCACGCCGTTTTTCATCATTTTTGAGGATTTGAAAAAAAAAAAAAAAACATGGGTTATAGTCCATCGTTTTTTTAAATTTTGAAAAAAAATGTTAACATCGTTTTTCATCATTTTCGACCATGGGCTATAGCCCCTACCGTACGGCATACTATAGCACGCTGTTTTTCATCATTTTTGAGGATTTGAAAAAAATGAAAAAAAAAAAAAAAACATGGGTTATAGTCCATCGTTTTTTTAAAAATTGAAAAAAAATGTTAACCTCGTTTTTCATCATTTTCGACCATGGGCTCTAGCCCCTACCGTACGGCATACTATAGCACGCCGTTTTTCATCATTTTTGAGGATTTGAAAAAAATGAAAAAAAAAAAAAACATGGGTTATAGTCCATCGTTTTTTGAAAAATTGAAAAAAAATGTTAACCTCGTTTTTCATCATTTTCGACCATGGGCTATAGCCCCTACCGTACGGCATACTATAGCACGCCGTTTTTCATCATTTTTGAGGATTTAAAAAAAAAAAAACAAAAAAAACATGGGTTATAGTCCATCGTTTTTTGAAATTTTGAAAAAAAATGTTAACCTTGTTTTTCATCATTTTCGACAATGGGCTATAGCCCCTACCGTACGGCATACTATAGCACGCCGTTTTTCATCATTTTTGAGGATTTGAAAAAAAAAAAAAAAAAAAAAACATGGGTTATAGTCCATCGTTTTTTGAAATTTTGAAAAAAAATGTTAACCTTGTTTTTCATCATTTTCGACAATGGGCTATAACCCCTACCGTACGGCATACTATAGCACGCCGTTTTTCATCATTTTTGAGGATTTGAAAAAAATGAAAAAAAAAAAAACATGGGTTATAGTCCATCGTTTTTTGAAATTTTGAAAAAAAATGTTAACCTTGTTTTTCATCATTTTCGACAATGGGCTATAACCCCTACCGTACGGCATACTATAGCACGCCGTTTTTCATCATTTTTGAGGATTTGAAAAAAAAAAAAGAAAAAAAAACATGGGTTATAGTCCATCGTTTTTTGAAAAATTGAAAAAAGATGTTAACCTCGTTTTTCATCATTTTCGACAATGGGCTATAGCCCCTACCGTACGGCATACTATAGCACGCTGTTTTTCATCATTTTTGAGGCTTTGAAAAAAATTGAAAAAAAAAACATGGGTTATAGTCCATCGTTTTTTGAAAAATTGAAAAAAGATGTTAACCTCGTTTTTCATCATTTTCGACAATGGGCTATAGCCCCTACCGTACGGCATACTATAGCACGCCGTTTTTCATCATTTTTGAGGATTTGAAAAAAATGAAAAAAAAAAAAACATGGGTTATAGTCCATCGTTTTTTGAAAAATTGAAAAAAAATGTTAACCTCGTTTTTCATCATTTTCGACCATGGGCTCTAGCCCCTACCGTACGGCATACTATAGCACGCCGTTTTTCATCATTTTTGAGGATTTGAAAAAAAAAAAAAAAAAAAAAAACATGGGTTATAGTCCATCATTTTTTGAAATTTTGAAAAAATATGTTAACATCGTTTTTCATCATTTTCGACCATGGGCTATAGCCCCTACCGTACGGCATACTATAGCACGCTGTTTTTCATCATTTTTGAGGATTTGAAAAAAATGAAAAAAAAAAAAACATGGGTTATAGTCCATCGTTTTTTGAAAATTTGAAAAAAAATGTTAACCTTGTTTTTCATCATTTTCGACAATGGGCTATAACCCCTACCGTACGGCATACTATAGCACGCCGTTTTTCATCATTTTTGAGGATTTGAAAAAAATGAAAAAGAAAAAAAACATGGGTTATAGTCCATCGTTTTTTGAAAAATTGAAAAAAAATGTTAACCTCGTTTTTCATCATTTTCGACAATGGGCTATAACCCCTACCGTACGGCATACTATAGCACGCCGTTTTTCATCATTTTTGAGGATTTGAAAAAAAAAAAAAAAACATGGGTTATAGTCCATCGTTTTTTTAAATTTTGAAAAAAAATGTTAACATCGTTTTTCATCATTTTCGACCATGGGCTATAGCCCCTACCGTACGGCATACTATAGCACGCTGTTTTTCATCATTTTTGAGGATTTGAAAAAAATGAAAAAAAACATGGGTTATAGTCCATCGTTTTTTTAAAAATTGAAAAAAAATGTTAACCTCGTTTTTCATCATTTTCGACCATGGGCTCTAGCCCCTACCGTACGGCATACTATAGCACGCCGTTTTTCATCATTTTTGAGGATTTGAAAAAAATGAAAAAAAAAAAAAACATGGGTTATAGTCCATCGTTTTTTGAAAAATTGAAAAAAAATGTTAACCTCGTTTTTCATCATTTTCGACCATGGGCTATAGCCCCTACCGTACGGCATACTATAGCACGCCGTTTTTCATCATTTTTGAGGATTAAAAAAAAAAAAAAAAAAAAAAACATGGGTTATAGTCCATCGTTTTTTGAAATTTTGAAAAAAAATGTTAACCTTGTTTTTCATCATTTTCGACAATGGGCTATAGCCCCTACCGTACGGCATACTATAGCACGCCGTTTTTCATCATTTTTGAGGATTTGAAAAAAAAAAAAAAAAAAAAAACATGGGTTATAGTCCATCGTTTTTTGAAATTTTGAAAAAAAATGTTAACCTTGTTTTTCATCATTTTCGACAATGGGCTATAACCCCTACCGTACGGCATACTATAGCACGCCGTTTTTCATCATTTTTGAGGATTTGAAAAAAATGAAAAAAAAAAAAACATGGGTTATAGTCCATCGTTTTTTGAAATTTTGAAAAAAAATGTTAACCTTGTTTTTCATCATTTTCGACAATGGGCTATAACCCCTACCGTACGGCATACTATAGCACGCCGTTTTTCATCATTTTTGAGGATTTGAAAAAAAAGAAAGAAAAAAAAACATGGGTTATAGTCCATCGTTTTTTGAAAAATTGAAAAAAGATGTTAACCTCGTTTTTCATCATTTTCGACAATGGGCTATAGCCCCTACCGTACGGCATACTATAGCACGCTGTTTTTCATCATTTTTGAGGCTTTGAAAAAAATTGAAAAAAAAAACATGGGTTATAGTCCATCGTTTTTTGAAAAATTGAAAAAAGATGTTAACCTCGTTTTTCATCATTTTCGACAATGGGCTATAGCCCCTACCGTACGGCATACTATAGCACGCCGTTTTTCATCATTTTTGAGGATTTGAAAAAAATGAAAAAAAAACAAACATGGGTTATAGTCCATCGTTTTTTGAAAATTTGAAAAAAAATGTTAACCTTGTTTTTCATCATTTTCGACAATGGGCTATAACCCCTACCGTACGGCATACTATAGCACGCCGTTTTTCATCATTTTTGAGGATAAAAAAAAAAAAAAAAAAAAAAAAACATGGGTTATAGTCCATCATTTTTTTTAATTAAAAAAAAAATGTTAACCTTGTTTTTCATCATTTTCGACAATGGGCTATAACCCCTACCGTACGGCATACTATAGCACGCCGTTTTTCATCATTTTTGAGGATTTGAAAAAAATGAAAAAAAAAAAAAAAACATGGGTTATAGTCCATCGTTTTTTGAAAAATTGAAAAAAAATGTTAACCTCGTTTTTCATCATTTTCGACCATGGGCTCTAGCCCCTACCGTACGGCATACTATAGCACGCCGTTTTTCATCATTTTTGAGGATTTGAAAAAAATGAAAAAAAAAAAAAACATGGGTTATAGTCCATCGTTTTTTGAAAAATTGAAAAAAAATGTTAACCTCGTTTTTCATCATTTTCGACCATGGGCTATAGCCCCTACCGTACGGCATACTATAGCACGCCGTTTTTCATCATTTTTGAGGATTTGAAAAAAATGAAAAAAAAAAAAACATGGGTTATAGTCCATCGTTTTTTGAAATTTTGAAAAAAAATGTTAACCTTGTTTTTCATCATTTTCGACAATGGGCTATAACCCCTACCGTACGGCATACTATAGCACGCCGTTTTTCATCATTTTTGAGGATTTGAAAAAAAAAAAAAAAAAAAAAACATGGGTTATAGTCCATCGTTTTTTGAAATTTTGAAAAAAAATGTTAACATCGTTTTTCATCATTTTCGACCATGGGCTATAGCCCCTACCGTACGGCATACTATAGCACGCTGTTTTTCATCATTTTTGAGGCTTTGAAAAAAATGAAAAAAAAAAAAAACATGGGTTATAGTCCATCGTTTTTTGAAAATTTGAAAAAAAATGTTAACCTTGTTTTTCATCATTTTCGACAATGGGCTATAACCCCTACCGTACGGCATACTATAGCACGCCGTTTTTCATCATTTTTGAGGATTTGAAAAAAATGAAAAAGAAAAAAAACATGGGTTATAGTCCATCGTTTTTTGAAAAATTGAAAAAAAATGTTAACCTCGTTTTTCATCATTTTCGACAATGGGCTATAACCCCTACCGTACGGCATACTATAGCACGCCGTTTTTCATCATTTTTGAGGATTTGAAAAAAAAAAAAAAAAAAAAAAAACATGGGTTATAGTCCATCATTTTTTGAAATTTTGAAAAAAAATGTTAACCTCGTTTTTCATCATTTTCGACCATGGGCTATAGCCCCTACCGTACGGCATACTATAGCACGCCGTTTTTCATCATTTTTGAGGATTTGAAAAAAATGAAAAAAAAAAAAACATGGGTTATAGTCCAATTGTTTTTTTAAATTTTGAAAAAAAATGTTAACATCGTTTTTCATCATTTTCGACCATGGGCTATAGCCCCTACCGTACGGCATACTATAGCACGCTGTTTTTCATCATTTTTGAGGATTTGAAAAAAATGAAAAAAAAAAAAAAAACATGGGTTATAGTCCATCGTTTTTTGAAAAATTGAAAAAAAATGTTAACCTCGTTTTTCATCATTTTCGACCATGGGCTCTAGCCCCTACCGTACGGCATACTATAGCACGCCGTTTTTCATCATTTTTGAGGATTTGAAAAAAATGAAAAAAAAAAAAAACATGGGTTATAGTCCATCGTTTTTTGAAAAATTGAAAAAAAATGTTAACCTCGTTTTTCATCATTTTCGACCATGGGCTATAGCCCCTACCGTACGGCATACTATAGCACGCCGTTTTTCATCATTTTTGAGGATTTGAAAAAAAAAAAAAAAAAAAAACATGGGTTATAGTCCATCGTTTTTTGAAATTTTGAAAAAAAATGTTAACCTTGTTTTTCATCATTTTCGACAATGGGCTATAACCCCTACCGTACGGCATACTATAGCACGCCGTTTTTCATCATTTTTGAGGATTTGAAAAAAATGAAAAAAAAAAAAAACATGGGTTATAGTCCATCGTTTTTTGAAATTAAAAAAAAAATGTTAACCTCGTTTTTCATCATTTTCGACAATGGGCTATAGCCCCTACCGTACGGCATACTATAGCACGCCGTTTTTCATCATTTTTGAGGATTTGAAAAAAAGAAAAAAAAAAAAAAAACATGGGTTATAGTCCATCGTTTTTTGAAATTTTGAAAAAAAATGTTAACCTCGTTTTTCATCATTTTCGACCATGGGCTATAGCCCCTACCGTACGGCATACTATAGCACGCCGTTTTTCATCATTTTTGAGGATTTGAAAAAAAAACAAAAAAAAAAAAACATGGGTTATAGTCCATCGTTTTTTGAAAAATTGAAAAAAAATGTTAACCTCGTTTTTCATCATTTTCGACCATGGGCTATAGCCCCTACCGTACGGCATACTATAGCACGCCGTTTTTCATCATTTTTGAGGATTTGAAAAACATGCAAAAAAAAAAAAACATGGGTTATAGTCCATCGTTTTTTTAAATTTTGAAAAAAAATGTTAACATCGTTTTTCATCATTTTCGACCATGGGCTATAGCCCCTACCGTACGGCATACTATAGCACGCTGTTTTTCATCATTTTTGAGGATTTGAAAAAAATGAAAAAAAAAAAAAAACATGGGTTATAGTCCATCGTTTTTTGAAAAATTGAAAAAAAATGTTAACCTCGTTTTTCATCATTTTCGACCATGGGCTCTAGCCCCTACCGTACGGCATACTATAGCACGCCGTTTTTCATCATTTTTGAGGATTTGAAAAAAATGAAAAAAAAAAAAAACATGGGTTATAGTCCATCGTTTTTTGAAAAATTGAAAAAAAATGTTAACCTCGTTTTTCATCATTTTCGACCATGGGCTATAGCCCCTACCGTACGGCATACTATAGCACGCCGTTTTTCATCATTTTTGAGGATTTGAAAAAAAGAAAAAAAAAAAAAAACATGGGTTATAGTCCATCGTTTTTTGAAATTTTGAAAAAAAATGTTAACCTCGTTTTTCATCATTTTCGACCATGGGCTATAGCCCCTACCGTACGGCATACTATAGCACGCCGTTTTTCATCATTTTTGAGGATTTGAAAAAAAAAAAAAAAAAAAAAAAAACATGGGTTATAGTCCATCGTTTTTTGAAAAATTGAAAAAAAAATGTTAACCTCGTTTTTCATCATTTTCGACCATGGGCTATAGCCCCTACCGTACGGCATACTATAGCACGCCGTTTTTCATCATTTTTGAGGATTTGAAAAAATTAAAAAAAAAAAAACATGGGTTATAGTCCATCGTTTTTTGAAATTTTGAAAAAAAATGTTAACCTTGTTTTTCATCATTTTCGAAAATGGGCTATAACCCCTACCGTACGGCATACTATAGCACGCCGTTTTTCATCATTTTTGAGGATTTGAAAAAAAAAAAAAAAAAAAAAAAACATGGGTTATAGTCCATCGTTTTTTGAAAAATTGAAAAAAAAATGTTAACCTCGTTTTTCATCATTTTCGACCATGGGCTATAGCCCCTACCGTACGGCATACTATAGCACGCCGTTTTTCATCATTTTTGAGGATTTGAAAAAATTAAAAAAAAAAAAACATGGGTTATAGTCCATCGTTTTTTGAAATTTTGAAAAAAAATGTTAACCTTGTTTTTCATCATTTTCGAAAATGGGCTATAACCCCTACCGTACGGCATACTATAGCACGCCGTTTTTCATCATTTTTGAGGATTTGAAAAAAAAAAAAAAAAAAAAAAACATGGGTTATAGTCCATCGTTTTTTGAAAAATTGAAAAAAAATGTTAACCTCGTTTTTCATCATTTTCGACCATGGGCTATAGCCCCTACCGTACGGCATACTATAGCACGCCGTTTTTCATCATTTTTGAGGATTTGAAAAAAATGAAAAAAAAAAAAACATGGGTTATAGTCCATCGTTTTTTGAAATTTTGAAAAAAAATGTTAACCTTGTTTTTCATCATTTTCGAAAATGGGCTATAACCCCTACCGTACGGCATACTATAGCACGCCGTTTTTCATCATTTTTGAGGATTTGAAAAAAAAAAAACAAAAAAAAAACATGGGTTATAGTCCATCGTTTTTTGAAATTTTGAAAAAAAAATTTAACCTCGTTTTTCATCATTTTCGACAATGGGCTATAGCCCCTACCGTACGGCATACTATAGCACGCCGTTTTTCATCATTTTTGAGGATTTGAAAAAAAAAAAAAAAAAAAAAAACATGGCTTATAGTCCATCGTTTTTTGAAATTTTGAAAAAAAATGTTAACCTCGTTTTTCATCATTTTCGACAATGGGCTATAACCCCTACCGTACGGCATACTATAGCACGCCGTTTTTCATCATTTTTGAGGATTTGAAAAAAATGAAAAAAAACAAAACATGGGTTATAGTCCATCGTTTTTAGAAAAATTGAAAAAAAATGTTAACCTCGTTTTTCATCATTTTCGACAATGGGCTATAGCCCCTACCGTACGGCATACTATAGCACGCCGTTTTTCATCATTTTTGAGGATTTGAAAAAAATGAAAAAAAAAAAAAAACATGGGTTATAGTCCATCGTTTTTTGAAATTTTGAAAAAAAATGTTAACCTCGTTTTTCATCATTTTCGACCATGGGCTATAGCCCCTACCGTACGGCATACTATAGCACGCCGTTTTTCATCATTTTTGAGGATTTGAAAAAAAAAAAAAAAAAAAAAAAAACATGGGTTATAGTCCATCGTTTTTTGAAAAATTTAAAAAAAATGTTAACCTCGTTTTTCATCATTTTCGACCATGGGCTATAGCCCCTACCGTACGGCATACTATAGCACGCCGTTTTTCATCATTTTTGAGGATTTGAAAAAAAAAAAAAAAAAAAAAACATGGGTTATAGTCCATCGTTTTTTGAAATTTTGAAAAAAAATGTTAACCTTGTTTTTCATCATTTTCGAAAATGGGCTATAACCCCTACCGTACGGCATACTATAGCACGCCGTTTTTCATCATTTTTGAGGATTTGAAAAAAAAAAAACAAAAAAAAAACATGGGTTATAGTCCATCATTTTTTGAAATTAAAAAAAAAATGTTAACCTCGTTTTTCATCATTTTCGACAATGGGCTATAACCCCTACCGTACGGCATACTATAGCACGCCATTTTTCATCATTTTTGAGGATTTGAAAAAAAAGAAAAAAAAAAAAACATGGGTTATAGTCCATCGTTTTTTGAAAAATTGAAAAAAAATGTTAACCTCGTTTTTCATCATTTTCGACAATGGGCTATAGCCCCTACCGTACGGCATACTATAGCACGCCGTTTTTCATCATTTTTGAGGATTTGAAAAAAATGAAAAAAAAAAAAAAACATGGGTTATAGTCCATCGTTTTTTGAAATTTTGAAAAAAAATGTTAACCTCGTTTTTCATCATTTTCGACCATGGGCTATAGCCCCTACCGTACGGCATACTATAGCACGCCGTTTTTCATCATTTTTGAGGATTTGAAAAAAAAAAAAAAAAAAAAAAAAACATGGGTTATAGTCCATCGTTTTTTGAAAAATTTAAAAAAAATGTTAACCTCGTTTTTCATCATTTTCGACCATGGGCTATAGCCCCTACCGTACGGCATACTATAGCACGCCGTTTTTCATCATTTTTGAGGATTTGAAAAAAAAAAAAAAAAAAAAAACATGGGTTATAGTCCATCGTTTTTTGAAATTTTGAAAAAAAATGTTAACCTTGTTTTTCATCATTTTCGAAAATGGGCTATAACCCCTACCGTACGGCATACTATAGCACGCCGTTTTTCATCATTTTTGAGGATTTGAAAAAAAAAAAACAAAAAAAAAACATGGGTTATAGTCCATCATTTTTTGAAATTAAAAAAAAAATGTTAACCTCGTTTTTCATCATTTTCGACAATGGGCTATAACCCCTACCGTACGGCATACTATAGCACGCCGTTTTTCATCATTTTTGAGGATTTGAAAAAAATGAAAAAAAAAAAAACATGGGTTATAGTCCATCGTTTTTAGAAAAATTGAAAAAAAATGTTAACCTCGTTTTTCATCATTTTCGACAATGGGCTATAACCCCTACCGTACGGCATACTATAGCACGCCATTTTTCATCATTTTTGAGGATTTGAAAAAAAAGGAAAAAAAAACAAAACATGGGTTATAGTCCATCGTTTTTTGAAAAATTGAAAAAAAATGTTAACCTCGTTTTTCATCATTTTCGACAATGGGCTATAGCCCCTACCGTACGGCATACTATAGCACGCCGTTTTTCATCATTTTTGAGGATTTGAAAAAAATGAAAAAAAAAAAAAAACATGGGTTATAGTCCATCGTTTTTTGAAATTTTGAAAAAAAATGTTAACCTCGTTTTTCATCATTTTCGACCATGGGCTATAGCCCCTACCGTACGGCATACTATAGCACGCCGTTTTTCATCATTTTTGAGGATTTGAAAAAAAAAAAAAAAAAAAAAAACATGGGTTATAGTCCATCGTTTTTTGAAAAATTTAAAAAAAATGTTAACCTCGTTTTTCATCATTTTCGACCATGGGCTATAGCCCCTACCGTACGGCATACTATAGCACGCCGTTTTTCATCATTTTTGAGGATTTGAAAAAAAAAAAAAAAAAAAAAACATGGGTTATAGTCCATCGTTTTTTGAAATTTTGAAAAAAAATGTTAACCTTGTTTTTCATCATTTTCGAAAATGGGCTATAACCCCTACCGTACGGCATACTATAGCACGCCGTTTTTCATCATTTTTGAGGATTTGAAAAAAAAAAAAAAAAAAAAAACATGGGTTATAGTCCATCATTTTTTGAAAAATTGAAAAAAAATGTTAACCTCGTTTTTCATCATTTTCGACCATGGGCTATAGCCCCTACCGTACGGCATACTATAGCACGCTGTTTTTCATCATTTTTGAGGATTTGAAAAAAATAAAATAAAATAAAAACATGGGTTATAGTCCATCGTTTTTTGAAAAATTGAAAAAAAATGTTAACCTCGTTTTTCATCATTTTCGACAATGGGCTATAGCCCCTACCGTACGGCATACTATAGCACGCCGTTTTTCATCATTTTTGAGGATTTGAAAAAAAAACAAAAAAAAAAAACATGGGTTATAGTCCATCGTTTTTAGAAAAATTGAAAAAAAATGTTAACCTCGTTTTTCATCATTTTCGACAATGGGCTATAGCCCCTACCGTACGGCATACTATAGCACGCCGTTTTTCATCATTTTTGAGGATTTGAAAAAAATGAAAAAAAAAAAAACATGGGTTATAGTCCATCGTTTTTAGAAAAATTGAAAAAAAATGTTAACCTCGTTTTTCATCATTTTCGACAATGGGCTATAGCCCCTACCGTACGGCATACTATAGCACGCCGTTTTTCATCATTTTTGAGGATTTGAAAAAAATGAAAAAAAAACAAAAACATGGGTTATAGTCCATCGTTTTTTGAAAAATTGAAAAAAAATGTTAACCTCGTTTTTCATCATTTTCGACAATGGGCTATAGCCCCTACCGTACGGCATACTATAGCACGCCGTTTTTCATCATTTTTGAGGATTTGAAAAAAAAAAAAAAAAAAAAAAACATGGGTTATAGTCCATCGTTTTTTGAAATTTTGAAAAAAAATGTTAACCTCGTTTTTCATCATTTTCGACAATGGGCTATAACCCCTACCGTACGGCATACTATAGCACGCCATTTTTCATCATTTTTGAGGATTTGAAAAAAAAGGAAAAAAAAACAAAACATGGGTTATAGTCCATCGTTTTTTGAAAAATTGAAAAAAAATGTTAACCTCGTTTTTCATCATTTTCGACAATGGGCTATAGCCCCTACCGTACGGCATACTATAGCACGCCGTTTTTCATCATTTTTGAGGATTTGAAAAAAATGAAAAAAAACAAAACATGGGTTATAGTCCATCGTTTTTAGAAAAATTGAAAAAAAAATGTTAACCTCGTTTTTCATCATTTTCGACAATGGGCTATAGCCCCTACCGTACGGCATACTATAGCACGCCGTTTTTCATCATTTTTGAGGATTTGAAAAAAATGAAAAAAAAAAAAAAACATGGGTTATAGTCCATCGTTTTTTGAAATTTTGAAAAAAAATGTTAACCTCGTTTTTCATCATTTTCGACCATGGGCTATAGCCCCTACCGTACGGCATACTATAGCACGCCGTTTTTCATCATTTTTGAGGATTTGAAAAAAAAAAACAAAAAAAAAAACATGGGTTATAGTCCATCGTTTTTTGAAAAATTTAAAAAAAATGTTAACCTCGTTTTTCATCATTTTCGACCATGGGCTATAGCCCCTACCGTACGGCATACTATAGCACGCCGTTTTTCATCATTTTTGAGGATTTGAAAAAAAAAAAAAAAAAAAAAACATGGGTTATAGTCCATCGTTTTTTGAAATTTTGAAAAAAAATGTTAACCTTGTTTTTCATCATTTTCGAAAATGGGCTATAACCCCTACCGTACGGCATACTATAGCACGCCGTTTTTCATCATTTTTGAGGATTTGAAAAAAAAAAAAAAAAAAAAAACATGGGTTATAGTCCATCATTTTTTGAAAAATTGAAAAAAAATGTTAACCTCGTTTTTCATCATTTTCGACCATGGGCTATAGCCCCTACCGTACGGCATACTATAGCACGCTGTTTTTCATCATTTTTGAGGATTTGAAAAAAATAAAATAAAATAAAAACATGGGTTATAGTCCATCGTTTTTTGAAAAATTGAAAAAAAATGTTAACCTCGTTTTTCATCATTTTCGACAATGGGCTATAGCCCCTACCGTACGGCATACTATAGCACGCCGTTTTTCATCATTTTTGAGGATTTGAAAAAAAAAAAAAAAAAAAAAACATGGGTTATAGTCCATCGTTTTTTGAAATTTTGAAAAAAAATGTTAACCTCGTTTTTCATCATTTTCGACAATGGGCTATAACCCCTACCGTACGGCATACTATAGCACGCCATTTTTCATCATTTTTGAGGATTTGAAAAAAAAGGAAAAAAAAACAAAACATGGGTTATAGTCCATCGTTTTTTGAAAAATTGAAAAAAAATGTTAACCTCGTTTTTCATCATTTTCGACAATGGGCTATAGCCCCTACCGTACGGCATACTATAGCACGCCGTTTTTCATCATTTTTGAGGATTTGAAAAAAATGAAAAAAAAAAAAAAACATGGCTTATAGTCCATCGTTTTTTGAAATTTTGAAAAAAAATGTTAACCTCGTTTTTCATCATTTTCGACAATGGGCTATAACCCCTACCGTACGGCATACTATAGCACGCCGTTTTTCATCATTTTTGAGGATTTGAAAAAAATGAAAAAAAAAAAAACATGGGTTATAGTCCATCGTTTTTTGAAAAATTGAAAAAAAATGTTAACCTCGTTTTTCATCATTTTCGACCATGGGCTATAGCCCCTACCGTACGGCATACTATAGCACGCTGTTTTTCATCATTTTTGAGGATTTGAAAAAAATGGAAAAAAAAAAAAACATGGGTTATAGTCCATCGTTTTTTGAAAAATTGAAAAAAAATGTTAACCTCGTTTTTCATCATTTTCGACAATGGGCTATAGCCCCTACCGTACGGCATACTATAGCACGCCGTTTTTCATCATTTTTGAGGATTTGAAAAAAACAAAAACAAAAAACAAACATGGGTTATAATCCATCGTTTTTTGAAATTTTGAAAAAAAATGTTAACCTCGTTTTTCATCATTTTCGACCATGGGCTATAGCCCCTACCGTACGGCATACTATAGCACGCCGTTTTTCATCATTTTTGAGGATTTGAAAAAAAAAAACAAAAAAAAAACATGGGTTATAGTCCATCGTTTTTTGAAAAATTGAAAAAAAATGTTAACCTCGTTTTTCATCATTTTCGACCATGGGCTATAGCCCCTACCGTACGGCATACTATAGCACGCCGTTTTTCATCATTTTTGAGGATTTGAAAAAAATGAAAAAAAAAAAAACATGGGTTATAGTCCATCGTTTTTTGAAATTTTGAAAAAAAATGTTAACCTTGTTTTTCATCATTTTCGAAAATGGGCTATAACCCCTACCGTACGGCATACTATAGCACGCCGTTTTTCATCATTTTTGAGGATTTGAAAAAAAAAAAAAAAAAAAAAAACATGGGTTATAGTCCATCATTTTTTGAAATTAAAAAAAAAATGTTAACCTCGTTTTTCATCATTTTCGACAATGGGCTATAACCCCTACCGTACGGCATACTATAGCACGCCATTTTTCATCATTTTTGAGGATTTGAAAAAAAAAAAAAAAAAAAAAACATGGGTTATAGTCCATCGTTTTTTGAAAAATTGAAAAAAAATGTTAACCTCGTTTTTCATCATTTTCGACAATGGGCTATAGCCCCTACCGTACGGCATACTATAGCACGCCGTTTTTCATCATTTTTGAGGATTTGAAAAAAATGAAAAAAAAAAAAACATGGCTTATAGTCCATAGTTTTTTGAAATTTTGAAAAAAAATGTTAACCTCGTTTTTCATCATTTTCGACAATGGGCTATAACCCCTACCGTACGGCATACTATAGCACGCCGTTTTTCATCATTTTTGAGGATTTGAAAAAAATGAAAAAAAACAAAACATGGGTTATAGTCCATCGTTTTTAGAAAAATTGAAAAAAAATGTTAACCTCGTTTTTCATCATTTTCGACAATGGGCTATAGCCCCTACCGTACGGCATACTATAGCACGCCGTTTTTCATCATTTTTGAGGATTTGAAAAAAATGAAAAAAAAAAAAAAACCATGGGTTATAGTCCATCGTTTTTTGAAATTTTGAAAAAAAATGTTAACCTCGTTTTTCATCATTTTCGACCATGGGCTATAGCCCCTACCGTACGGCATACTATAGCACGCCGTTTTTCATCATTTTTGAGGATTTGAAAAAAGAAAAAAAAAAACATGGGTTATAGTCCATCGTTTTTTGAAAAATTAAAAAAAAATGTTAACCTCGTTTTTCATCATTTTCGACCATGGGCTATAGCCCCTACCGTACGGCATACTATAGCACGCCGTTTTTCATCATTTTTGAGGATTTGAAAAAAAAAAAAAAAAAAAAAACATGGGTTATAGTCCATCGTTTTTTGAAATTTTGAAAAAAAATGTTAACCTTGTTTTTCATCATTTTCGAAAATGGGCTATAACCCCTACCGTACGGCATACTATAGCACGCCGTTTTTCATCATTTTTGAGGATTTGAAAAAAAAAAAAAAAAAAAAAAACATGGGTTATAGTCCATCATTTTTTGAAAAATTGAAAAAATATGTTAACCTCGTTTTTCATCATTTTCGACCATGGGCTATAGCCCCTACCGTACGGCATACTATAGCACGCTGTTTTTCATCATTTTTGAGGATTTGAAAAAAAAAAAAAAAAAAAAAACATGGGTTATAGTCCATCGTTTTTTGAAAAATTGAAAAAAAATGTTAACCTCGTTTTTCATCATTTTCGACAATGGGCTATAGCCCCTACCGTACGGCATACTATAGCACGCCGTTTTTCATCATTTTTGAGGATTTGAAAAAAAAAAACAAAAAAAAAACATGGGTTATAGTCCATCGTTTTTTTAAAAATTGAAAAAAAATGTTAACCTCGTTTTTCATCATTTTCGACCATGGGCTATAGCCCCTACCGTACGGCATACTATAGCACGCCGTTTTTCATCATTTTTGAGGATTTGAAAAAAATGAAAAAAAAAAAAACATGGGTTATAGTCCATCGTTTTTTGAAATTTTGAAAAAAAATGTTAACCTTGTTTTTCATCATTTTCGAAAATGGGCTATAACCCCTACCGTACGGCATACTATAGCACGCCGTTTTTCATCATTTTTGAGGATTTGAAAAAAAAAAAAAAAAAAAAAAACATGGGTTATAGTCCATCATTTTTTGAAATTAAAAAAAAAATGTTAACCTCGTTTTTCATCATTTTCGACAATGGGCTATAACCCCTACCGTACGGCATACTATAGCACGCCATTTTTCATCATTTTTGAGGATTTGAAAAAAAAGAAAAAAAAACAAAACATGGGTTATAGTCCATCGTTTTTAGAAAAATTGAAAAAAAATGTTAACCTCGTTTTTCATCATTTTCGACAATGGGCTATAGCCCCTACCGTACGGCATACTATAGCACGCCGTTTTTCATCATTTTTGAGGATTTGAAAAAAATGAAAAAAAAAAAAAAACATGGGTTATAGTCCATCGTTTTTTGAAATTTTGAAAAAAAATGTTAACCTCGTTTTTCATCATTTTCGACCATGGGCTATAGCCCCTACCGTACGGCATACTATAGCACGCCGTTTTTCATCATTTTTGAGGATTTGAAAAAAAAAAAAAAAAAAAAAACATGGGTTATAGTCCATCGTTTTTTGAAATTTTGAAAAAAAATGTTAACCTTGTTTTTCATCATTTTCGAAAATGGGCTATAACCCCTACCGTACGGCATACTATAGCACGCCGTTTTTCATCATTTTTGAGGATTTGAAAAAAAAAAAAAAAAAAAAAACATGGGTTATAGTCCATCATTTTTTGAAAAATTGAAAAAAAATGTTAACCTCGTTTTTCATCATTTTCGACCATGGGCTATAGCCCCTACCGTACGGCATACTATAGCACGCTGTTTTTCATCATTTTTGAGGATTTGAAAAAAAAAAAAAAAAAAAAAAAACATGGGTTATAGTCCATCGTTTTTTGAAAAATTGAAAAAAAAATGTTAACCTCGTTTTTCATCATTTTCGACAATGGGCTATAGCCCCTACCGTACGGCATACTATAGCACGCCGTTTTTCATCATTTTTGAGGATTTAAAAAAAAAAAAACAAAAAAAAAACATGGGTTATAGTCCATCGTTTTTTGAAATTTTGAAAAAAAATGTTAACCTCGTTTTTCATCATTTTCGACAATGGGCTATAACCCCTACCGTACGGCATACTATAGCACGCCATTTTTCATCATTTTTGAGGATTTGAAAAAAAAGGAAAAAAAAACAAAACATGGGTTATAGTCCATCGTTTTTTGAAAAATTGAAAAAAAATGTTAACCTCGTTTTTCATCATTTTCGACAATGGGCTATAGCCCCTACCGTACGGCATACTATAGCACGCCGTTTTTCATCATTTTTGAGGATTTGAAAAAAAAAAAAAAAAAAAAAAACATGGGTTATAATCCATCGTTTTTTGAAATTTTGAAAAAAAATGTTAACCTCGTTTTTCATCATTTTCGACCATGGGCTATAGCCCCTACCGTACGGCATACTATAGCACGCTGTTTTTCATCATTTTTGAGGATTTGAAAAAAATGGAAAAAAAAAAAAACATGGGTTATAGTCCATCGTTTTTTGAAAAATTGAAAAAAAATGTTAACCTCGTTTTTCATCATTTTCGACAATGGGCTATAGCCCCTACCGTACGGCATACTATAGCACGCCGTTTTTCATCATTTTTGAGGATTTGAAAAAAAAAAAAAAAAAAAAAAACATGGGTTATAATCCATCGTTATTTGAAATTTTGAAAAAAAATGTTAACCTCGTTTTTCATCATTTTCGACCATGGGCTATAGCCCCTACCGTACGGCATACTATAGCACGCCGTTTTTCATCATTTTTGAGGATTTGAAAAAAAAAAACAAAAAAAAAACATGGGTTATAATCCATCGTTTTTTGAAAAATTGAAAAAAAATGTTAACCTCGTTTTTCATCATTTTCGACCATGGGCTATAGCCCCTACCGTACGGCATACTATAGCACGCCGTTTTTCATCATTTTTGAGGATTTGAAAAAAATGAAAAAAAAAAAAACATGGGTTATAGTCCATCGTTTTTTGAAATTTTGAAAAAAAATGTTAACCTTGTTTTTCATCATTTTTGAAAATGGGCTATAACCCCTACCGTACGGCATACTATAGCACGCCGTTTTTCATCATTTTTGAGGATTTGAAAAAAAATTAAAAAAAAACAAACATGGGTTATAGTCCATCATTTTTTGAAATTAAAAAAAAAATGTTAACCTCGTTTTTCATCATTTTCGACAATGGGCTATAACCCCTACCGTACGGCATACTATAGCACGCCATTTTTCATCATTTTTGAGGATTTGAAAAAAAAAAAAAAAAAAAAAACATGGGTTATAGTCCATCGTTTTTTGAAAAATTAAAAAAAAATGTTAACCTCGTTTTTCATCATTTTCGACAATGGGCTATAGCCCCTACCGTACGGCATACTATAGCACGCCGTTTTTCATCATTTTTGAGGATTTGAAAAAAATGAAAAAAAAAAAAAACATGGCTTATAATCCATCGTTTTTTGAAATTTTGAAAAAAAATGTTAACCTCGTTTTTCATCATTTTCGACAATGGGCTATAACCCCTACCATACGGCATACTATAGCACGCCGTTTTTCATCATTTTTGAGGATTTAAAAAAAAAAAAACAAAAAAAAAACATGGGTTATAGTCCATCGTTTTTTGAAATTTTGAAAAAAAATGTTAACCTCGTTTTTCATCATTTTCGACAATGGGCTATAACCCCTACCGTACGGCATACTATAGCACGCCATTTTTCATCATTTTTGAGGATTTGAAAAAAAAGGAAAAAAAAACAAAACATGGGTTATAGTCCATCGTTTTTTGAAAAATTGAAAAAAAATGTTAACCTCGTTTTTCATCATTTTCGACAATGGGCTATAGCCCCTACCGTACGGCATACTATAGCACGCCGTTTTTCATCATTTTTGAGGATTTGAAAAAAATGAAAAAAAAAAAAAACATGGCTTATAATCCATCGTTTTTTGAAATTTTGAAAAAAAATGTTAACCTCGTTTTTCATCATTTTCGACCATGGGCTATAACCCCTACCATACGGCATACTATAGCACGCCGTTTTTCATCATTTTTGAGGATTTGAAAAAAATGAAAAAAAAAAAAACATGGGTTATAGTCCATCGTTTTTTGAAAAATTGAAAAAAAATGTTAACCTCGTTTTTCATCATTTTCGACAATGGGCTATAGCCCCTACCATACGGCATACTATAGCACGCCGTTTTTCATCATTTTTGAGGATTTGAAAAAAAAAAAAAAAAAAAAAAACATGGGTTATAGTCCATCGTTTTTAGAAATTTTGAAAAAAAATGTTAACCTTGTTTTTCATCATTTTCGACAATGGGCTATAACCCCTACCGTACGGCATACTATAGCACGCCGTTTTTCATCATTTTTGAGGATTTGATTTTTTTTTTTTTTTAAACAAACATGGGTTATAGTCCATCGTTTTTTGAAAAATTAAAAAAAAATGTTAACCTCGTTTTTTATCATTTTCGACAATGGGCTATAGCCCCTACCGTACGGCATACTATAGCACGCCGTTTTTCATCATTTTTGAGGATTTGAAAAAAATGAAAAAAAAAAAAACATGGGTTATAGTCCATCGTTTTTTGAAATTTTGAAAAAAAATGTTAACCTTGTTTTTCATCATTTTCGAAAATGGGCTATAACCCCTACCGTACGGCATACTATAGCACGCCGTTTTTCATCATTTTTGAGGATTTGAAAAAAAATGAAAAAAAAAAAAACATGGGTTATAGTCCATCATTTTTTGAAATTAAAAAAAAAATGTTAACCTCGTTTTTCATCATTTTCGACAATGGGCTATAACCCCTACCGTACGGCATACTATAGCACGCCATTTTTCATCATTTTTGAGGATTTGAAAAAAAAAAAAAAAAAAAAAAACATGGGTTATAGTCCATCGTTTTTTGAAAAATTAAAAAAAAAAATTAACCTCGTTTTTCATCATTTTCGACAATGGGCTATAGCCCCTACCGTACGGCATACTATAGCACGCCGTTTTTCATCATTTTTGAGGATTTGAAAAAAATGAAAAAAAAAAAAAACATGGCTTATAATCCATCGTTTTTTGAAATTTTGAAAAAAAATGTTAACCTCGTTTTTCATCATTTTCGACAATGGGCTATAACCCCTACCATACGGCATACTATAGCACGCCGTTTTTCATCATTTTTGAGGATTTGAAAAAAATGAAAAAAAAAAAAACATGGGTTATAGTCCATCGTTTTTTGAAAAATTGAAAAAAAAATGTTAACCTCGTTTTTCATCATTTTCGACAATGGGCTATAACCCCTACCATACGGCATACTATAGCACGCCGTTTTTCATCATTTTTGAGGATTTGAAAAAAAAAAAAAAAAAAAAAACATGGGTTATAGTCCATCGTTTTTAGAAATTTTGAAAAAAAATGTTAACCTTGTTTTTCATCATTTTCGACAATGGGCTATAACCCCTACCGTACGGCATACTATAGCACGCCGTTTTTCATCATTTTTGAGGATTTGAAAAAAATGGAAAAAAAAAAAAACATGGGTTATAGTCCATCGTTTTTTGAAATTTTGAAAAAAAATGTTAACCTTGTTTTTCATCATTTTCGACAATGGGCTATAACCCCTACCGTACGGCATACTATAGCACGCCGTTTTTCATCATTTTTGAGGATTTGAATTTTTTTTTTTTTTAAACAAACATGGGTTATAGTCCATCGTTTTTTGAAAAATTAAAAAAAAATGTTAACCTCGTTTTTTATCATTTTCGACAATGGGCTATAGCCCCTACCGTACGGCATACTATAGCACGCCATTTTTCATCATTTTTGAGGATTTGAAAAAAAAAAAAAAAAAAAAAAACATGGGTTATAGTCCATCATTTTTTGAAATTAAAAAAAAAATGTTAACCTCGTTTTTCATCATTTTCGACAATGGGCTATAACCCCTACCGTACGGCATACTATAGCACGCCATTTTTCATCATTTTTGAGGATTTGAAAAAAAAAAAAAAAAAAAAAAACATGGGTTATAGTCCATCGTTTTTTGAAAAATTAAAAAAAAAAATAACCTCGTTTTTCATCATTTTCGACAATGGGCTATAGCCCCTACCGTACGGCATACTATAGCACGCCGTTTTTCATCATTTTTGAGGATTTGAAAAAAATGAAAAAAAAAAAAACATGGCTTATAATCCATCGTTTTTTGAAATTTAAAAAAAAAATGTTAACCTCGTTTTTTATCATTTTCGACAATGGGCTATAGCCCCTACCGTACGGCATACTATAGCACGCCGTTTTTCATCATTTTTGAGGATTTGAAAAAAATGAAAAAAAAAAAAACATGGGTTATAGTCCATCGTTTTTTGAAATTTTGAAAAAAAATGTTAACCTTGTTTTTCATCATTTTCGAAAATGGGCTATAACCCCTACCGTACGGCATACTATAGCACGCCGTTTTTCATCATTTTTGAGGATTTGAATTTTTTTTTTTTAAAACAAACATGGGTTATAGTCCATCATTTTTTTAAATTAAAAAAAAAATGTTAACCTCGTTTTTCATCATTTTCGACAATGGGCTATAACCCCTACCGTACGGCATACTATAGCACGCCGTTTTTCATCATTTTTGAGGATTTGAAAAAAAATTAAAAAAAAACAAACATGGGTTATAGTCCATCATTTTTTGAAATTAAAAAAAAAATTAACCTCGTTTTTCATCATTTTCGACAATGGGCTATAGCCCCTACCGTACGGCATACTATAGCACGCCGTTTTTCATCATTTTTGAGGATTTGAAAAAAATGAAAAAAAAAAAAACATGGGTTATAGTCCATCGTTTTTTGAAATTTTGAAAAAAAATGTTAACCTTGTTTTTCATCATTTTCGAAAATGGGCTATAACCCATACCGTACGGCATACTATAGCACGCCGTTTTTCATCATTTTTGAGGATTTGAAAAAAAATTAAAAAAAAACAAACATGGGTTATAGTCCATCATTTTTTGAAATTAAAAAAAAAATGTTAACCTCGTTTTTCATCATTTTCGACAATGGGCTATAACCCCTACCGTACGGCATACTATAGCACGCCATTTTTCATCATTTTTGAGGATTTGAAAAAAAAAAAAAAAAAAAAAAACATGGGTTATAGTCCATCGTTTTTTGAAAAATTAAAAAAAAAAATAACCTCGTTTTTCATCATTTTCGACAATGGGCTATAGCCCCTACCGTACGGCATACTATAGCACGCCGTTTTTCATCATTTTTGAGGATTTGAAAAAAATGAAAAAAAAAAAAACATGGCTTATAATCCATCGTTTTTTGAAATTTAAAAAAAAAATGTTAACCTCGTTTTTTATCATTTTCGACAATGGGCTATAGCCCCTACCGTACGGCATACTATAGCACGCCGTTTTTCATCATTTTTGAGGATTTGAAAAAAATGAAAAAAAAAAAAACATGGGTTATAGTCCATCGTTTTTTGAAATTTTGAAAAAAAATGTTAACCTTGTTTTTCATCATTTTCGAAAATGGGCTATAACCCCTACCGTACGGCATACTATAGCACGCCGTTTTTCATCATTTTTGAGGATTTGAATTTTTTTTTTTTAAAAACAAACATGGGTTATAGTCCATCATTTTTTTAAATTAAAAAAAAAATGTTAACCTCGTTTTTCATCATTTTCGACAATGGGCTATAACCCCTACCGTACGGCATACTATAGCACGCCGTTTTTCATCATTTTTGAGGATTTGAAAAAAAATTAAAAAAAAACAAACATGGGTTATAGTCCATCATTTTTTGAAATTAAAAAAAAAATTAACCTCGTTTTTCATCATTTTCGACAATGGGCTATAGCCCCTACCGTACGGCATACTATAGCACGCCGTTTTTCATCATTTTTGAGGATTTGAAAAAAATGAAAAAAAAAAAAACATGGGTTATAGTCCATCGTTTTTTGAAATTTTGAAAAAAAATGTTAACCTTGTTTTTCATCATTTTCGAAAATGGGCTATAACCCATACCGTACGGCATACTATAGCACGCCGTTTTTCATCATTTTTGAGGATTTGAAAAAAAATTAAAAAAAAACAAACATGGGTTATAGTCCATCATTTTTTGAAATTAAAAAAAAAATGTTAACCTCGTTTTTCATCATTTTCGACAATGGGCTATAACCCCTACCGTACGGCATACTATAGCACGCCATTTTTCATCATTTTTGAGGATTTGAAAAAAAAAAAAAAAAAAAAAAACATGGGTTATAGTCCATCGTTTTTTGAAAAATTAAAAAAAAATTAACCTCGTTTTTCATCATTTTCGACAATGGGCTATAGCCCCTACCGTACGGCATACTATAGCACGCCGTTTTTCATCATTTTTGAGGATTTGAAAAAAATGAAAAAAAAAAAAAACATGGCTTATAATCCATCGTTTTTTGAAATTTTGAAAAAAAATGTTAACCTCGTTTTTCATCATTTTCGACAATGGGCTATAACCCCTACCGTACGGCATACTATAGCACGCCATTTTTCATCATTTTTGAGGATTTGAAAAAAAAAAAAAAAAAAAAAACATGGGTTATAGTCCATCGTTTTTAGAAATTTTGAAAAAAAATGTTAACCTTGTTTTTCATCATTTTCGACAATGGGCTATAACCCCTACCGTACGGCATACTATAGCACGCCGTTTTTCATCATTTTTGAGGATTTGAAAAAAATGGAAAAAAAAAAAAACATGGGTTATAGTCCATCGTTTTTTGAAATTTTGAAAAAAAATGTTAACCTTGTTTTTCATCATTTTCGACAATGGGCTATAACCCCTACCGTACGGCATACTATAGCACGCCGTTTTTCATCATTTTTGAGGATTTGAATTTTTTTTTTTTTTTAACAAACATGGGTTATAGTCCATCGTTTTTTGAAAAATTAAAAAAAAATGTTAACCTCGTTTTTTATCATTTTCGACAATGGGCTATAGCCCCTACCGTACGGCATACTATAGCACGCCGTTTTTCATCATTTTTGAGGATTTGAAAAAAATGAAAAAAAAAAAAACATGGGTTATAGTCCATCGTTTTTTGAAATTTTGAAAAAAAATGTTAACCTTGTTTTTCATCATTTTCGAAAATGGGCTATAACCCCTACCGTACGGCATACTATAGCACGCCGTTTTTCATCATTTTTGAGGATTTGAAAAAAAATTAAAAAAAAACAAACATGGGTTATAGTCCATCATTTTTTGAAATTAAAAAAAAAATGTTAACCTCGTTTTTCATCATTTTCGACAATGGGCTATAACCCCTACCGTACGGCATACTATAGCACGCCATTTTTCATCATTTTTGAGGATTTGAAAAAAATGAAAAAAAAAAAAACATGGCTTATAATCCATCGTTTTTTGAAATTTAAAAAAAAAATGTTAACCTCGTTTTTTATCATTTTCGACAATGGGCTATAGCCCCTACCGTACGGCATACTATAGCACGCCGTTTTTCATCATTTTTGAGGATTTGAAAAAAATGAAAAAAAAAAAAACATGGGTTATAGTCCATCGTTTTTTGAAATTTTGAAAAAAAATGTTAACCTTGTTTTTCATCATTTTCGAAAATGGGCTATAACCCCTACCGTACGGCATACTATAGCACGCCGTTTTTCATCATTTTTGAGGATTTGAATTTTTTTTTTTAAAAAACAAACATGGGTTATAGTCCATCATTTTTTTAAATTAAAAAAAAAATGTTAACCTCGTTTTTCATCATTTTCGACAATGGGCTATAACCCCTACCGTACGGCATACTATAGCACGCCGTTTTTCATCATTTTTGAGGATTTGAAAAAAAATTAAAAAAAAACAAACATGGGTTATAGTCCATCATTTTTTGAAATTAAAAAAAAAATTAACCTCGTTTTTCATCATTTTCGACAATGGGCTATAGCCCCTACCGTACGGCATACTATAGCACGCCGTTTTTCATCATTTTTGAGGATTTGAAAAAAATGAAAAAAAAAAAAACATGGGTTATAGTCCATCGTTTTTTGAAATTTTGAAAAAAAATGTTAACCTTGTTTTTCATCATTTTCGAAAATGGGCTATAACCCATACCGTACGGCATACTATAGCACGCCGTTTTTCATCATTTTTGAGGATTTGAAAAAAAAAAAAAAAAAAAAAAACATGGGTTATAGTCCATCGTTTTTTGAAAAATTAAAAAAAAAAATAACCTCGTTTTTCATCATTTTCGACAATGGGCTATAGCCCCTACCGTACGGCATACTATAGCACGCCGTTTTTCATCATTTTTGAGGATTTGAAAAAAATGAAAAAAAAAAAAACATGGCTTATAATCCATCGTTTTTTGAAATTTAAAAAAAAAATGTTAACCTCGTTTTTTATCATTTTCGACAATGGGCTATAGCCCCTACCGTACGGCATACTATAGCACGCCGTTTTTCATCATTTTTGAGGATTTGAAAAAAATGAAAAAAAAAAAAACATGGGTTATAGTCCATCGTTTTTTGAAATTTTGAAAAAAAATGTTAACCTTGTTTTTCATCATTTTCGAAAATGGGCTATAACCCCTACCGTACGGCATACTATAGCACGCCGTTTTTCATCATTTTTGAGGATTTGAATTTTTTTTTTAAAAAAACAAACATGGGTTATAGTCCATCATTTTTTTAAATTAAAAAAAAAATGTTAACCTCGTTTTTCATCATTTTCGACAATGGGCTATAACCCCTACCGTACGGCATACTATAGCACGCCGTTTTTCATCATTTTTGAGGATTTGAAAAAAAATTAAAAAAAAACAAACATGGGTTATAGTCCATCATTTTTTGAAATTAAAAAAAAAATTAACCTCGTTTTTCATCATTTTCGACAATGGGCTATAGCCCCTACCGTACGGCATACTATAGCACGCCGTTTTTCATCATTTTTGAGGATTTGAAAAAAATGAAAAAAAAAAAAACATGGGTTATAGTCCATCGTTTTTTGAAATTTTGAAAAAAAATGTTAACCTTGTTTTTCATCATTTTCGAAAATGGGCTATAACCCATACCGTACGGCATACTATAGCACGCCGTTTTTCATCATTTTTGAGGATTTGAAAAAAAATTAAAAAAAAACAAACATGGGTTATAGTCCATCATTTTTTGAAATTAAAAAAAAAATGTTAACCTCGTTTTTCATCATTTTCGACAATGGGCTATAACCCCTACCGTACGGCATACTATAGCACGCCATTTTTCATCATTTTTGAGGATTTGAAAAAAAAAAAAAAAAAAAAAAACATGGGTTATAGTCCATCGTTTTTTGAAAAATTAAAAAAAAATTAACCTCGTTTTTCATCATTTTCGACAATGGGCTATAGCCCCTACCGTACGGCATACTATAGCACGCCGTTTTTCATCATTTTTGAGGATTTGAAAAAAATGAAAAAAAAAAAAAACATGGCTTATAATCCATCGTTTTTTGAAATTTTGAAAAAAAATGTTAACCTCGTTTTTCATCATTTTCGACAATGGGCTATAACCCCTACCGTACGGCATACTATAGCACGCCATTTTTCATCATTTTTGAGGATTTGAAAAAAAAGGAAAAAAAAACAAAACATGGGTTATAGTCCATCGTTTTTTGAAAAATTGAAAAAAAATGTTAACCTCGTTTTTCATCATTTTCGACAATGGGCTATAGCCCCTACCGTACGGCATACTATAGCACGCCGTTTTTCATCATTTTTGAGGATTTGAAAAAAAAAAAAAAAAAAAAAAACATGGGTTATAATCCATCGTTTTTTGAAATTTTGAAAAAAAATGTTAACCTCGTTTTTCATCATTTTCGACCATGGGCTATAGCCCCTACCGTACGGCATACTATAGCACGCCGTTTTTCATCATTTTTGAGGATTTGAAAAAAACAAACAAAAAAAAAACATGGGTTATAATCCATCGTTTTTTGAAAAATTGAAAAAAAATGTTAACCTCGTTTTTCATCATTTTCGACCATGGGCTATAGCCCCTACCGTACGGCATACTATAGCACGCCGTTTTTCATCATTTTTGAGGATTTGAAAAAAATGAAAAAAAAAAAACATGGGTTATAGTCCATCGTTTTTTGAAATTTTGAAAAAAAATGTTAACCTTGTTTTTCATCATTTTTGAAAATGGGCTATAACCCCTACCGTACGGCATACTATAGCACGCCGTTTTTCATCATTTTTGAGGATTTGAAAAAAAATTAAAAAAAAACAAACATGGGTTATAGTCCATCATTTTTTGAAATTAAAAAAAAAATGTTAACCTCGTTTTTCATCATTTTCGACAATGGGCTATAACCCCTACCGTACGGCATACTATAGCACGCCGTTTTTCATCATTTTTGAGGATTTGAAAAAAAATTAAAAAAAAACAAACATGGGTTATAGTCCATCATTTTTTGAAATAAAAAAAAAAATTAACCTCGTTTTTCATCATTTTCGACAATGGGCTATAGCCCCTACCGTACGGCATACTATAGCACGCCGTTTTTCATCATTTTTGAGGATTTGAAAAAAATGAAAAAAAAAAAAACATGGGTTATAGTCCATCGTTTTTTGAAATTTTGAAAAAAAATGTTAACCTTGTTTTTCATCATTTTCGAAAATGGGCTATAACCCATACCGTACGGCATACTATAGCACGCCGTTTTTCATCATTTTTGAGGATTTGAAAAAAAATTAAAAAAAAACAAACATGGGTTATAGTCCATCATTTTTTGAAATTAAAAAAAAAATGTTAACCTCGTTTTTCATCATTTTCGACAATGGGCTATAACCCCTACCGTACGGCATACTATAGCACGCCATTTTTCATCATTTTTGAGGATTTGAAAAAAAAAAAAAAAAAAAAAAACATGGGTTATAGTCCATCGTTTTTTGAAAAATTAAAAAAAAATTAACCTCGTTTTTCATCATTTTCGACAATGGGCTATAGCCCCTACCGTACGGCATACTATAGCACGCCGTTTTTCATCATTTTTGAGGATTTGAAAAAAATGAAAAAAAAAAAAAACATGGCTTATAATCCATCGTTTTTTGAAATTTTGAAAAAAAATGTTAACCTCGTTTTTCATCATTTTCGACAATGGGCTATAACCCCTACCGTACGGCATACTATAGCACGCCATTTTTCATCATTTTTGAGGATTTGAAAAAAAAGGAAAAAAAAACAAAACATGGGTTATAGTCCATCGTTTTTTGAAAAATTGAAAAAAAATGTTAACCTCGTTTTTCATCATTTTCGACAATGGGCTATAGCCCCTACCGTACGGCATACTATAGCACGCCGTTTTTCATCATTTTTGAGGATTTGAAAAAAAAAAAAAAAAAAAAAAACATGGGTTATAATCCATCGTTTTTTGAAATTTTGAAAAAAAATGTTAACCTCGTTTTTCATCATTTTCGACCATGGGCTATAGCCCCTACCGTACGGCATACTATAGCACGCCGTTTTTCATCATTTTTGAGGATTTGAAAAAAAAAAACAAAAAAAAAACATGGGTTATAATCCATCGTTTTTTGAAAAATTGAAAAAAAATGTTAACCTCGTTTTTCATCATTTTCGACCATGGGCTATAGCCCCTACCGTACGGCATACTATAGCACGCCGTTTTTCATCATTTTTGAGGATTTGAAAAAAATGAAAAAAAAAAAACATGGGTTATAGTCCATCGTTTTTTGAAATTTTGAAAAAAAATGTTAACCTTGTTTTTCATCATTTTTGAAAATGGGCTATAACCCCTACCGTACGGCATACTATAGCACGCCGTTTTTCATCATTTTTGAGGATTTGAAAAAAAATTAAAAAAAAACAAACATGGGTTATAGTCCATCATTTTTTGAAATTAAAAAAAAAATGTTAACCTCGTTTTTCATCATTTTCGACAATGGGCTATAACCCCTACCGTACGGCATACTATAGCACGCCATTTTTCATCATTTTTGAGGATTTGAAAAAAAAAAAAAAAAAAAAAAACATGGGTTATAGTCCATCGTTTTTTGAAAAATTAAAAAAAAATGTTAACCTCGTTTTTCATCATTTTCGACAATGGGCTATAGCCCCTACCGTACGGCATACTATAGCACGCCGTTTTTCATCATTTTTGAGGATTTGAAAAAAATGAAAAAAAAAAAAAACATGGCTTATAATCCATCGTTTTTTGAAATTTTGAAAAAAAATGTTAACCTCGTTTTTCATCATTTTCGACAATGGGCTATAACCCCTACCATACGGCATACTATAGCACGCCGTTTTTCATCATTTTTGAGGATTTGAAAAAAATGAAAAAAAAAAAACATGGGTTATAGTCCATCGTTTTTTGAAAAATTGAAAAAAAAAATGTTAACCTCGTTTTTTGAAAAATTGAAAAAAAAAATGTTAACCTCGTTTTTCATCATTTTCGACAATGGGCTATAACCCCTACCATACGGCATACTATAGCACGCCGTTTTTCATCATTTTTGAGGATTTGAAAAAAATGAAAAAAAAAAAAACATGGGTTATAGTCCATCGTTTTTAGAAATTTTGAAAAAAAATGTTAACCTTGTTTTTCATCATTTTCGACATGGGCTATAACCCCTACCGTACGGCATACTATAGCACGCCGTTTTTCATCATTTTTGAGGATTTGAATTTTTTTTTTTTTTAAACAAACATGGGTTATAGTCCATCGTTTTTTGAAAAATTAAAAAAAAATGTTAACCTCGTTTTTTATCATTTTCGACAATGGGCTATAGCCCCTACCGTACGGCATACTATAGCACGCCGTTTTTCATCATTTTTGAGGATTTGAAAAAAATGAAAAAAAAAAAAACATGGGTTATAGTCCATCGTTTTTTGAAATTTTGAAAAAAAATGTTAACCTTGTTTTTCATCATTTTCGAAAATGGGCTATAACCCCTACCGTACGGCATACTATAGCACGCCGTTTTTCATCATTTTTGAGGATTTGAATTTTTTTAAAAAAAAAAACAAACATGGGTTATAGTCCATCATTTTTTGAAATTAAAAAAAAAATGTTAACCTCGTTTTTCATCATTTTCGACAATGGGCTATAACCCCTACCGTACGGCATACTATAGCACGCCATTTTTCATCATTTTTGAGGATTTGAAAAAAAATTAAAAAAAAACAAACATGGGTTATAGTCCATCATTTTTTGAAATTAAAAAAAAAATTAACCTCGTTTTTCATCATTTTCGACAATGGGCTATAGCCCCTACCGTACGGCATACTATAGCACGCCGTTTTTCATCATTTTTGAGGATTTGAAAAAAAAGAAAAAAAAAAAAAACATGGCTTATAATCCATCGTTTTTTGAAATTTTGAAAAAAAATGTTAACCTCGTTTTTCATCATTTTCGACAATGGGCTATAACCCCTACCATACGGCATACTATAGCACGCCGTTTTTCATCATTTTTGAGGATTTGAAAAAAATGAAAAAAAAAAAAACATGGGTTATAGTCCATCGTTTTTTGAAAAATTGAAAAAAAAATGTTAACCTCGTTTTTCATCATTTTCGACAATGGGCTATAACCCCTACCATACGGCATACTATAGCACGCCGTTTTTCATCATTTTTGAGGATTTGAAAAAAATGAAAAAAAAAAAAACATGGGATATAGTCCATCGTTTTTAGAAATTTTGAAAAAAAATGTTAACCTTGTTTTTCATCATTTTCGACAATGGGCTATAACCCCTACCGTACGGCATACTATAGCACGCCGTTTTTCATCATTTTTGAGGATTTGAAAAAAATGAAAAAAAAAAAAAACATGGGTTATAGTCCATCGTTTTTAGAAATTTTGAAAAAAAATGTTAACCTTGTTTTTCATCATTTTCGACATGGGCTATAACCCCTACCGTACGGCATACTATAGCACGCCGTTTTTCATCATTTTTGAGGATTTGAATTTTTTTTTTTTTTAAACAAACATGGGTTATAGTCCATCGTTTTTTGAAAAATTAAAAAAAAATGTTAACCTCGTTTTTTATCATTTTCGACAATGGGCTATAGCCCCTACCGTACGGCATACTATAGCACGCCGTTTTTCATCATTTTTGAGGATTTGAAAAAAATGAAAAAAAAAAAACATGGGTTATAGTCCATCGTTTTTTGAAATTTTGAAAAAAAATGTTAACCTTGTTTTTCATCATTTTCGAAAATGGGCTATAACCCCTACCGTACGGCATACTATAGCACGCCGTTTTTCATCATTTTTGAGGATTTGAAATTTAAAAAAAAAAAAACAAACATGGGTTATAGTCCATCATTTTTTGAAATTAAAAAAAAAATGTTAACCTCGTTTTTCATCATTTTCGACAATGGGCTATAACCCCTACCGTACGGCATACTATAGCACGCCATTTTTCATCATTTTTGAGGATTTGAAAAAAAATTAAAAAAAAACAAACATGGGTTATAGTCCATCATTTTTTTAAATTAAAAAAAAAATTAACCTCGTTTTTCATCATTTTCGACAATGGGCTATAGCCCCTACCGTACGGCATACTATAGCACGCCGTTTTTCATCATTTTTGAGGATTTGAAAAAAATGAAAAAAAAAAAAACATGGCTTATAATCCATCGTTTTTTGAAATTTTGAAAAAAAATGTTAACCTCGTTTTTCATCATTTTCGACAATGGGCTATAACCCCTACCATACGGCATACTATAGCACGCCGTTTTTCATCATTTTTGAGGATTTGAAAAAAATGAAAAAAAAAAAAACATGGGTTATAGTCCATCGTTTTTTGAAAAATTGAAAAAAAAATGTTAACCTCGTTTTTCATCATTTTCGACAATGGGCTATAACCCCTACCATACGGCATACTATAGCACGCCGTTTTTCATCATTTTTGAGGATTTGAAAAAAATGAAAAAAAAAAAAACATGGGATATAGTCCATCGTTTTTAGAAATTTTGAAAAAAAATGTTAACCTTGTTTTTCATCATTTTCGACAATGGGCTATAACCCCTACCGTACGGCATACTATAGCACGCCGTTTTTCATCATTTTTGAGGATTTGAAAAAAATGAAAAAAAAAAAAAACATGGGTTATAGTCCATCGTTTTTAGAAATTTTGAAAAAAAATGTTAACCTTGTTTTTCATCATTTTCGACATGGGCTATAACCCCTACCGTACGGCATACTATAGCACGCCGTTTTTCATCATTTTTGAGGATTTGAATTTTTTTTTTTTTTAAACAAACATGGGTTATAGTCCATCGTTTTTTGAAAAATTAAAAAAAAATGTTAACCTCGTTTTTTATCATTTTCGACAATGGGCTATAGCCCCTACCGTACGGCATACTATAGCACGCCGTTTTTCATCATTTTTGAGGATTTGAAAAAAATGAAAAAAAAAAAACATGGGTTATAGTCCATCGTTTTTTGAAATTTTGAAAAAAAATGTTAACCTTGTTTTTCATCATTTTCGAAAATGGGCTATAACCCCTACCGTACGGCATACTATAGCACGCCGTTTTTCATCATTTTTGAGGATTTGAAATTTAAAAAAAAAAAAACAAACATGGGTTATAGTCCATCATTTTTTGAAATTAAAAAAAAAATGTTAACCTCGTTTTTCATCATTTTCGACAATGGGCTATAACCCCTACCGTACGGCATACTATAGCACGCCATTTTTCATCATTTTTGAGGATTTGAAAAAAAATTAAAAAAAAACAAACATGGGTTATAGTCCATCATTTTTTGAAATTAAAAAAAAAATTAACCTCGTTTTTCATCATTTTCGACAATGGGCTATAGCCCCTACCGTACGGCATACTATAGCACGCCGTTTTTCATCATTTTTGAGGATTTGAAAAAAATGAAAAAAAAAAAAACATGGCTTATAATCCATCGTTTTTTGAAATTTTGAAAAAAAATGTTAACCTCGTTTTTCATCATTTTCGACAATGGGCTATAACCCCTACCATACGGCATACTATAGCACGCCGTTTTTCATCATTTTTGAGGATTTTAAAAAAATGAAAAAAAAAAAAACATGGGTTATAGTCCATCGTTTTTTGAAAAATTGAAAAAAAAATGTTAACCTCGTTTTTCATCATTTTCGACAATGGGCTATAACCCCTACCATACGGCATACTATAGCACGCCGTTTTTCATCATTTTTGAGGATTTGAAAAAAATGAAAAAAAAAAAAACATGGGATATAGTCCATCGTTTTTAGAAATTTTGAAAAAAAATGTTAACCTTGTTTTTCATCATTTTCGACAATGGGCTATAACCCCTACCGTACGGCATACTATAGCACGCCGTTTTTCATCATTTTTGAGGATTTGAAAAAAATGAAAAAAAAAAAAAACATGGGTTATAGTCCATCGTTTTTTGAAATTTTGAAAAAAAATGTTAACCTTGTTTTTCATCATTTTCGACAATGGGCTATAACCCCTACCGTACGGCATACTATAGCACGCCGTTTTTCATCATTTTTGAGGATTTGAATTTTTTTTTTTTTTAAACAAACATGGGTTATAGTCCATCGTTTTTTGAAAAATTAAAAAAAAATGTTAACCTCGTTTTTTATCATTTTCGACAATGGGCTATAGCCCCTACCGTACGGCATACTATAGCACGCCGTTTTTCATCATTTTTGAGGATTTGAAAAAAATGAAAAAAAAAAAAACATGGGTTATAGTCCATCGTTTTTTGAAATTTTGAAAAAAAATGTTAACCTTGTTTTTCATCATTTTCGAAAATGGGCTATAACCCCTACCGTACGGCATACTATAGCACGCCATTTTTCATCATTTTTGAGGATTTGAAAAAAAAAAAAAAAAAAAAAAAACATGGGTTATAGTCCATCGTTTTTTGAAAAATTAAAAAAAAAATTAACCTCGTTTTTCATCATTTTCGACAATGGGCTATAGCCCCTACCGTACGGCATACTATAGCACGCCGTTTTTCATCATTTTTGAGGATTTGAAAAAAATGAAAAAAAAAAAAAACATGGCTTATAATCCATCGTTTTTTGAAATTTTAAAAAAAAATGTTAACCTCGTTTTTCATCATTTTCGACAATGGGCTATAACCCCTACCATACGGCATACTATAGCACGCCGTTTTTCATCATTTTTGAGGATTTGAAAAAAATGAAAAAAAAAAAAACATGGGTTATAGTCCATCGTTTTTTGAAAAATTGAAAAAAAAATGTTAACCTCGTTTTTCATCATTTTCGACAATGGGCTATAACCCCTACCATACGGCATACTATAGCACGCCGTTTTTCATCATTTTTGAGGATTTGAAAAAAATGAAAAAAAAAAAAACATGTGTTATAGTCTATCGTTTTTAGAAATTTTGAAAAAAAATGTTAACCTTGTTTTTCATCATTTTCGACAATGGGCTATAACCCCTACCGTACGGCATACTATAGCACGCCGTTTTTCATCATTTTTGAGGATTTGAAAAAAATGAAAAAAAAAAAAAACATGGGTTATAGTCCATCGTTTTTTGAAATTTTGAAAAAAAATGTTAACCTTGTTTTTCATCATTTTCGACAATGGGCTATAACCCCTACCGTACGGCATACTATAGCACGCCGTTTTTCATCATTTTTGAGGATTTGAAAAAAATTAAAAAAAAAAAAACATGGGTTATAGTCCATCGTTTTTTTAAATTTTGAAAAAAAATGTTAACCTCGTTTTTCATCATTTTCGACAATGGGCTATAGCCCCTACCGTACGGCATACTATAGCACGCCGTTTTTCATCATTTTTGAGGATTTGAAAAAAATGAAAAAAAAAAAAACATGGGTTATAGTCCATCGTTTTTTGAAATTTTGAAAAAAAATGTTAACCTCGTTTTTCATCATTTTCGACAATGGGCTATAGCCCCTACCGTACGGCATACTATAGCACGCTGTTTTTCATCATTTTTGAGGATTTGAAAAAAATGAAAAAAAAAAAAAAAACATGGGTTATAGTCCATCATTTTTTGAAATTTTGAAAAAAAATGTTAACATCGTTTTTCATCATTTTCGACCATGGGCTATAGCCCCTACCGTACGGCATACTATAGCACGCTGTTTTTCATCATTTTTGAGGATTTGAAAAAAATGAAAAAAAAAAAAACATGGGTTATAGTCCATCGTTTTTTGAAAAATTGAAAAAAAAATGTTAACCTCGTTTTTCATCATTTTCGACAATGGGCTATAACCCCTACCATACGGCATACTATAGCACGCCGTTTTTCATCATTTTTGAGGATTTGAAAAAAAAAAAAAAAAAAAAAACATGGGTTATAGTCTATCGTTTTTAGAAATGTTGAAAAAAAATGTTAACCTTGTTTTTCATCATTTTCGACAATGGGCTATAACCCCTACCGTACGGCATACTATAGCACGCCGTTTTTCATCATTTTTGAGGATTTGAAAAAAATGAAAAAAAAAAAAAACATGGGTTATAGTCCATCGTTTTTTGAAATTTTGAAAAAAAATGTTAACCTTGTTTTTCATCATTTTCGACAATGGGCTATAACCCCTACCGTACGGCATACTATAGCACGCCGTTTTTCATCATTTTTGAGGATTTAAAAAAAAAAAAAAAAAAAAAAAAACATGGGTTATAGTCCATCATTTTTTGAAATTTTGAAAAAAAATGTTAACCTCGTTTTTCATCATTTTCGACCATGGGCTATAGCCCCTACCGTACGGCATACTATAGCACGCCGTTTTTCATCATTTTTGAGGATTTGAAAAAAATTAAAAAAAAAAAAACATGGGTTATAGTCCATCGTTTTTTGAAATTTTGAAAAAAAATGTTAACCTCGTTTTTCATCATTTTCGACAATGGGCTATAGCCCCTACCGTACGGCATACTATAGCACGCCGTTTTTCATCATTTTTGAGGATTTGAAAAAAATGAAAAAAAAAAAAACATGGGTTATAGTCCATCGTTTTTTGAAATTTTGAAAAAAAATGTTAACCTCGTTTTTCATCATTTTCGACAATGGGCTATAGCCCCTACCGTACGGCATACTATAGCACGCTGTTTTTCATCATTTTTGAGGATTTGAAAAAAAAAAACAAAAAAAAAAACATGGGTTATAGTCCATCGTTTTTTGAAAAATTGAAAAAAAATGTTAACCTCGTTTTTCATCATTTTCGACCATGGGCTATAGCCCCTACCGTACGGCATACTATAGCACGCCGTTTTTCATCATTTTTGAGGATTTGAAAAAAATTAAAAAAAAAAAAACATGGGTTATAGTCCATCGTTTTTTGAAATTTTGAAAAAAAATGTTAACCTTGTTTTTCATCATTTTCGAAAATGGGCTATAACCCCTACCGTACGGCATACTATAGCACGCCGTTTTTCATCATTTTTGAGGATTTGAAAAAAAAAAAAAAAAAAAAAAACATGGGTTATAGTCCATCATTTTTTGAAAAATTGAAAAAAAATGTTAACCTCGTTTTTCATCATTTTCGACAATGGGCTATAGCCCCTACCGTACGGCATACTATAGCACGCCGTTTTTCATCATTTTTGAGGATTTGAAAAAAAAAACAAAAAAAAAAACAAGGGTTATAGTCCATCGTTTTTTGAAAAATTGAAAAAAAATGTTAACCTCGTTTTTCATCATTTTCGACCATGGGCTATAGCCCCTACCGTACGGCATACTATAGCACGCCGTTTTTCATCATTTTTGAGGATTTGAAAAAAATGAAAAAAAAAAAAACATGGGTTATAGTCCATCGTTTTTTGAAATTTTGAAAAAAAATGTTAACCTTGTTTTTCATCATTTTCGAAAATGGGCTATAACCCCTACCGTACGGCATACTATAGCACGCCGTTTTTCATCATTTTTGAGGATTTGAAAAAAAAAAAAAAAAAAAAAACATGGGTTATAGTCCATCATTTTTTTAAATTAAAAAAAAAATGTTAACCTCGTTTTTCATCATTTTCGACAATGGGCTATAACCCCTACCGTACGGCATACTATAGCACGCCGTTTTTCATCATTTTTGAGGATTTGAAAAAAATGAAAAAAAACAAAACATGGGTTATAGTCCATCGTTTTTTGAAAAATTGAAAAAAAATGTTAACCTCGTTTTTCATCATTTTCGACAATGGGCTATAGCCCCTACCGTACGGCATACTATAGCACGCCGTTTTTCATCATTTTTGAGGATTTGAAAAAAATGAAAAAAAAAAAAAAACATGGGTTATAGTCCATCGTTTTTTGAAATTTTGAAAAAAAATGTTAACCTCGTTTTTCATCATTTTCGACCATGGGCTATAGCCCCTACCGTACGGCATACTATAGCACGCCGTTTTTCATCATTTTTGAGGATTTGAAAAAAAAAAAAAAAAAAAAACATGGGTTATAGTCCATCATTTTTTGAAAAATTGAAAAAAAATGTTAACCTCGTTTTTCATCATTTTCGACAATGGGCTATAACCCCTACCGTACGGCATACTATAGCACGCCGTTTTTCATCATTTTTGAGGATTTGAAAAAAATGAAAAAAAACAAAACATGGGTTATAGTCCATCGTTTTTAGAAAAATTGAAAAAAAATGTTAACCTCGTTTTTCATCATTTTCGACAATGGGCTATAGCCCCTACCGTACGGCATACTATAGCACGCCGTTTTTCATCATTTTTGAGGATTTGAAAAAAATGAAAAAAAAAAAAAAACATGGGTTATAGTCCATCGTTTTTTGAAATTTTGAAAAAAAATGTTAACCTCGTTTTTCATCATTTTCGACCATGGGCTATAGCCCCTACCGTACGGCATACTATAGCACGCCGTTTTTCATCATTTTTGAGGATTTGAAAAAAAAAAAAAAAAAAAAAACATGGGTTATAGTCCATCGTTTTTTGAAAAATTAAAAAAAAATGTTAACCTCGTTTTTCATCATTTTCGACCATGGGCTATAGCCCCTACCGTACGGCATACTATAGCACGCCGTTTTTCATCATTTTTGAGGATTAAAAAAAAAAAAAAAAAAAAAACATGGGTTATAGTCCATCATTTTTTGAAAAATTGAAAAAAAATGTTAACCTCGTTTTTCATCATTTTCGACAATGGGCTATAACCCCTACCGTACGGCATACTATAGCACGCCATTTTTCATCATTTTTGAGGATTTGAAAAAAAAGGAAAAAAAAACAAAACATGGGTTATAGTCCATCGTTTTTTGAAAAATTGAAAAAAAATGTTAACCTCGTTTTTCATCATTTTCGACAATGGGCTATAGCCCCTACCGTACGGCATACTATAGCACGCCGTTTTTCATCATTTTTGAGGATTTGAAAAAAAAAAAAAAAAAAAAAAACATGGGTTATAGTCCATCATTTTTTTAAATTAAAAAAAAAATGTTAACCTCGTTTTTCATCATTTTCGACAATGGGCTATAACCCCTACCGTACGGCATACTATAGCACGCCATTTTTCATCATTTTTGAGGATTTGAAAAAAAAGAAAAAAAAAAAAAACATGGGTTATAGTCCAACGTTTTTTGAAAAATTGAAAAAAAATGTTAACCTCGTTTTTCATCATTTTCGACAATGGGCTATAGCCCCTACCGTACGGCATACTATAGCACGCCGTTTTTCATCATTTTTGAGGATTTGAAAAAAATGAAAAAAAAAAAAAACATGGGTTATAGTCCATCGTTTTTAGAAAAATTGAAAAAAAATGTTAACCTCGTTTTTCATCATTTTCGACAATGGGCTATAGCCCCTACCGTACGGCATACTATAGCACGCCGTTTTTCATCATTTTTGAGGATTTGAAAAAAATGAAAAAAAAACAAAACATGGGTTATAGTCCATCGTTTTTAGAAAAATTGAAAAAAAATGTTAACCTCGTTTTTCATCATTTTCGACAATGGGCTATAGCCCCTACCGTACGGCATACTATAGCACGCCGTTTTTCATCATTTTTGAGGATTTGAAAAAAATGAAAAAAAAAAAAAAACATGGGTTATAGTCCATCGTTTTTTGAAATTTTGAAAAAAAATGTTAACCTCGTTTTTCATCATTTTCGACCATGGGCTATAGCCCCTACCGTACGGCATACTATAGCACGCCGTTTTTCATCATTTTTGAGGATTTGAAAAAAAAAAAAAAAAAAAAAACATGGGTTATAGTCCATCGTTTTTTGAAAAATTTAAAAAAAATGTTAACCTCGTTTTTCATCATTTTCGACCATGGGCTATAGCCCCTACCGTACGGCATACTATAGCACGCCGTTTTTCATCATTTTTGAGGATTTGAAAAAAAAAAAAAAAAAAAAAACATGGGTTATAGTCCATCATTTTTTGAAAAATTGAAAAAAAATGTTAACCTCGTTTTTCATCATTTTCGACAATGGGCTATAGCCCCTACCGTACGGCATACTATAGCACGCCGTTTTTCATCATTTTTGAGGATTTGAAAAAAATGAAAAAAAAAAAAACATGGGTTATAGTCCATCGTTTTTTGAAAAATTGAAAAAAAATGTTAACCTCGTTTTTCATCATTTTCGACCATGGGCTATAGCCCCTACCGTACGGCATACTATAGCACGCTGTTTTTCATCATTTTTGAGGATAAAAAAAAAAAAAAAAAAAAAAAAACATGGGTTATAGTCCATCGTTTTTTGAAAAATTGAAAAAAAATGTTAACCTCGTTTTTCATCATTTTCGACAATGGGCTATAGCCCCTACCGTACGGCATACTATAGCACGCCGTTTTTCATCATTTTTGAGGATTTGAAAAAACAAAAAACAAAAAAAAACATGGGTTATAGTCCATCGTTTTTTGAAATTTTGAAAAAAAATGTTAACCTCGTTTTTCATCATTTTCGACAATGGGCTATAACCCCTACCGTACGGCATACTATAGCACGCCATTTTTCATCATTTTTGAGGATTTGAAAAAAAAGGAAAAAAAAACAAAACATGGGTTATAGTCCATCGTTTTTTGAAAAATTGAAAAAAAATGTTAACCTCGTTTTTCATCATTTTCGACAATGGGCTATAGCCCCTACCGTACGGCATACTATAGCACGCCGTTTTTCATCATTTTTGAGGATTTGAAAAAAATGAAAAAAAAAAAAAAAATGGCTTATATTCCATCGTTTTTTGAAATTTTGAAAAAAAATGTTAACCTCGTTTTTCATCATTTTCGACAATGGGCTATAACCCCTACCGTACGGCATACTATAGCACGCCGTTTTTCATCATTTTTGAGGATTTGAATTTTTTTTTTTTTAAACAAACATGGGTTATAGTCCATCGTTTTTTGAAAAATTAAAAAAAAATGTTAACCTCGTTTTTCATCATTTTCGACAATGGGCTATAGCCCCTACCGTACGGCATACTATAGCACGCCGTTTTTCATCATTTTTGAGGATTTGAAAAAAATGAAAAAAAAAAAAAACATGGGTTATAGTCCATCGTTTTTTGAAAAATTGAAAAAAAATGTTAACCTCGTTTTTCATCATTTTCGACAATGGGCTATAGCCCCTACCGTACGGCATACTATAGCACGCCGTTTTTCATCATTTTTGAGGATTTGAAAAAAATGAAAAAAAAAAAAAAACATGGGTTATAGTCCATCATTTTTTGAAATTTTGAAAAAAAATGTTAACCTCGTTTTTCATCATTTTCGACCATGGGCTATAGCCCCTACCGTACGGCATACTATAGCACGCCGTTTTTCATCATTTTTGAGGATTTGAAAAAAATGAAAAAAAAAAAAACATGGGTTATAGTCCATCGTTTTTTGAAAAATTGAAAAAAAATGTTAACCTCGTTTTTCATCATTTTCGACAATGGGCTATAGCCCCTACCGTACGGCATACTATAGCACGCTGTTTTTCATCATTTTTGAGGATTTGAAAAAAATGAAAAAAAAAAAAAAAACATGGGTTATAGTCCATCATTTTTTGAAATTTTGAAAAAAAATGTTAACATCGTTTTTCATCATTTTCGACCATGGGCTATAGCCCCTACCGTACGGCATACTATAGCACGCTGTTTTTCATCATTTTTGAGGATTTGAAAAAAATGAAAAAAAAAAAAAAAACATGGGTTATAGTCCATCGTTTTTTGAAAAATTGAAAAAAAATGTTAACCTCGTTTTTCATCATTTTCGACCATGGGCTATAGCCCCTACCGTACGGCATACTATAGCACGCCGTTTTTCATCATTTTTGAGGATTTGAAAAAAATTAAAAAAAAAAAAACATGGGTTATAGTCCATCGTTTTTTGAAATTTTGAAAAAAAATGTTAACCTTGTTTTTCATCATTTTCGACAATGGGCTATAGCCCCTACCGTACGGCATACTATAGCACGCCGTTTTTCATCATTTTTGAGGATTTGAAAAAAAAAAAAAAAAAAAAAAACATGGGTTATAGTCCATCGTTTTTTGAAAAATTGAAAAAAAATGTTAACCTCGTTTTTCATCATTTTCGACAATGGGCTATAGCCCCTACCGTACGGCATACTATAGCACGCCGTTTTTCATCATTTTTGAGGATTTGAAAAAAAAAAAAAAAAAAAAAAACATGGGTTATAGTCCATCGTTTTTTGAAAAATTGAAAAAAAATGTTAACCTCGTTTTTCATCATTTTCGACAATGGGCTATAGCCCCTACCGTACGGCATACTATAGCACGCCGTTTTTCATCATTTTTGAGGATTTGAAAAAAATGAAAAAAAAAAAAAACATGGCTTATAATCCATCGTTTTTTGAAATTTTGAAAAAAAATGTTAACCTCGTTTTTCATCATTTTCGACAATGGGCTATAACCCCTACCATACGGCATACTATAGCACGCCGTTTTTCATCATTTTTGAGGATTTGAAAAAAATGAAAAAAAAACAAACATGGGTTATAGTCCATCGTTTTTTGAAAAATTGAAAAAAAAATGTTAACCTCGTTTTTCATCATTTTCGACAATGGGCTATAACCCCTACCATACGGCATACTATAGCACGCCGTTTTTCATCATTTTTGAGGATTTGAAAAAAATGAAAAAAAAAAAAACATGGGTTATAGTCCATCGTTTTTAGAAATTTTGAAAAAAAAAGTTAACCTTGTTTTTCATCATTTTCGACAATGGGCTATAACCCCTACCGTACGGCATACTATAGCACGCCGTTTTTCATCATTTTTGAGGATTTGAAAAAAATGAAAAAAAAAAAAAACATGGGTTATAGTCCATCGTTTTTTGAAATTTTGAAAAAAAATGTTAACCTTGTTTTTCATCATTTTCGACAATGGGCTATAACCCCTACCGTACGGCATACTATAGCACGCCGTTTTTCATCATTTTTGAGGATTTAAAAAAAAAAAAAAAAAAAAAAAAACATGGGTTATAGTCCATCATTTTTTGAAATTTTGAAAAAAAATGTTAACCTCGTTTTTCATCATTTTCGACCATGGGCTATAGCCCCTACCGTACGGCATACTATAGCACGCCGTTTTTCATCATTTTTGAGGATTTGAAAAAAATTAAAAAAAAAAAAACATGGGTTATAGTCCATCGTTTTTTGAAATTTTGAAAAAAAATGTTAACCTCGTTTTTCATCATTTTCGACAATGGGCTATAGCCCCTACCGTACGGCATACTATAGCACGCCGTTTTTCATCATTTTTGAGGATTTGAAAAAAATGAAAAAAAAAAAAACATGGGTTATAGTCCATCGTTTTTTGAAATTTTGAAAAAAAATGTTAACCTCGTTTTTCATCATTTTCGACAATGGGCTATAGCCCCTACCGTACGGCATACTATAGCACGCTGTTTTTCATCATTTTTGAGGATTTGAAAAAAATGAAAAAAAAAAAAAAAACATGGGTTATAGTCCATCATTTTTTGAAATTTTGAAAAAAAATGTTAACATCGTTTTTCATCATTTTCGACCATGGGCTATAGCCCCTACCGTACGGCATACTATAGCACGCCGTTTTTCATCATTTTTGAGGATTTGAAAAAAATTAAAAAAAAAAAAACATGGGTTATAGTCCATCGTTTTTTGAAATTTTGAAAAAAAATGTTAACCTTGTTTTTCATCATTTTTGAAAATGGGCTATAACCCCTACCGTACGGCATACTATAGCACGCCGTTTTTCATCATTTTTGAGGATTAAAAAAAAAAAAAAAAAAAAAAAAACATGGGTTATAGTCCATCATTTTTTGAAAAATTGAAAAAAAATGTTAACCTCGTTTTTCATCATTTTCGACAATGGGCTATAGCCCCTACCGTACGGCATACTATAGCACGCCGTTTTTCATCATTTTTGAGGATTTGAAAAAAAAAAGAAAAAAAAAAACAAGGGTTATAGTCCATCGTTTTTTGAAAAATTGAAAAAAAAATTTAACCTCGTTTTTCATCATTTTCGACCATGGGCTATAGCCCCTACCGTACGGCATACTATAGCACGCCGTTTTTCATCATTTTTGAGGATTTGAAAAAAATTTAAAAAAAAAAAACATGGGTTATAGTCCATCGTTTTTTGAAATTTTGAAAAAAAATGTTAACCTTGTTTTTCATCATTTTCGAAAATGGGCTATAACCCCTACCGTACGGCATACTATAGCACGCCGTTTTTCATCATTTTTGAGGATTTGAAAAAAAAAAACAAAAAAAAAAACATGGGTTATAGTCCATCATTTTTTTAAATTAAAAAAAAAATGTTAACCTCGTTTTTCATCATTTTCGACAATGGGCTATAACCCCTACCGTACGGCATACTATAGCACGCCATTTTTCATCATTTTTGAGGATTTGAAAAAAAAAAAAAAAAAAAAAACATGGGTTATAGTCCAACGTTTTTTGAAAAATTGAAAAAAAATGTTAACCTCGTTTTTCATCATTTTCGACAATGGGCTATAGCCCCTACCGTACGGCATACTATAGCACGCCGTTTTTCATCATTTTTGAGGATTTGAAAAAAATGAAAAAAAAACAAAACATGGCTTATAGTCCATCGTTTTTTGAAATTTTGAAAAAGAATGTTAACCTCGTTTTTCATCATTTTCGACAATGGGCTATAACCCCTACCGTACGGCATACTATAGCACGCCGTTTTTCATCATTTTTGAGGATTTGAAAAAAATGAAAAAAAACAAAACATGGGTTATAGTCCATCGTTTTTAGAAAAATTGAAAAAAAATGTTAACCTCGTTTTTCATCATTTTCGACAATGGGCTATAGCCCCTACCGTACGGCATACTATAGCACGCCGTTTTTCATCATTTTTGAGGATTTGAAAAAAATGAAAAAAAAAAAAAAACATGGGTTATAGTCCATCGTTTTTTGAAATTTTGAAAAAAAATGTTAACCTCGTTTTTCATCATTTTCGACCATGGGCTATAGCCCCTACCGTACGGCATACTATAGCACGCCGTTTTTCATCATTTTTGAGGATTTGAAAAAAAAAAAAAAAAAAAAACATGGGTTATAGTCCATCATTTTTTGAAAAATTGAAAAAAAATGTTAACCTCGTTTTTCATCATTTTCGACAATGGGCTATAACCCCTACCGTACGGCATACTATAGCACGCCGTTTTTCATCATTTTTGAGGATTTGAAAAAAATGAAAAAAAACAAAACATGGGTTATAGTCCATCGTTTTTTGAAAAATTTTAAAAAAATGTTAACCTCGTTTTTCATCATTTTCGACCATGGGCTATAGCCCCTACCGTACGGCATACTATAGCACGCCGTTTTTCATCATTTTTGAGGATTTGAAAAAAAAAAAAAAAAAAAAACATGGGTTATAGTCCATCATTTTTTGAAAAATTGAAAAAAAATGTTAACCTCGTTTTTCATCATTTTCGACAATGGGCTATAACCCCTACCGTACGGCATACTATAGCACGCCGTTTTTCATCATTTTTGAGGATTTGAAAAAAATGAAAAAAAACAAAACATGGGTTATAGTCCATCGTTTTTAGAAAAATTGAAAAAAAATGTTAACCTCGTTTTTCATCATTTTCGACAATGGGCTATAGCCCCTACCGTACGGCATACTATAGCACGCCGTTTTTCATCATTTTTGAGGATTTGAAAAAAATGAAAAAAAAAAAAAAACATGGGTTATAGTCCATCGTTTTTTGAAATTTTGAAAAAAAATGTTAACCTCGTTTTTCATCATTTTCGACCATGGGCTATAGCCCCTACCGTACGGCATACTATAGCACGCCGTTTTTCATCATTTTTGAGGATTTGAAAAAAAAAAAAAAAAAAAAACATGGGTTATAGTCCATCGTTTTTTGAAAAATTTAAAAAAAATGTTAACCTCGTTTTTCATCATTTTCGACCATGGGCTATAGCCCCTACCGTACGGCATACTATAGCACGCCGTTTTTCATCATTTTTGAGGATTTGAAAAAAAAAAAAAAAAAAAAACATGGGTTATAGTCCATCATTTTTTGAAAAATTGAAAAAAAATGTTAACCTCGTTTTTCATCATTTTCGACAATGGGCTATAGCCCCTACCGTACGGCATACTATAGCACGCCGTTTTTCATCATTTTTGAGAATATGAAAAAAAAAAAAAAAAAAAAAAAACATGGGTTATAGTCCATCATTTTTTTAAATTAAAAAAAAATGTTAACCTCGTTTTTCATCATTTTCGACAATGGGCTATAACCCCTACCGTACGGCATACTATAGCACGCCATTTTTCATCATTTTTGAGGATTTGAAAAAAAAAAAAAAAAAAAAAACATGGGTTATAGTCCAACGTTTTTTGAAAAATTGAAAAAAAATGTTAACCTCGTTTTTCATCATTTTCGACAATGGGCTATAGCCCCTACCGTACGGCATACTATAGCACGCCGTTTTTCATCATTTTTGAGGATTTGAAAAAAATGAAAAAAAAAAAAACATGGGTTATAGTCCATCGTTTTTTGAAAAATTGAAAAAAAATGTTAACCTCGTTTTTCATCATTTTCGACAATGGGCTATAGCCCCTACCGTACGGCATACTATAGCACGCCGTTTTTCATCATTTTTGAGGATTTGAAAAAAAAAAAAAAAAAAAAAAACATGGGTTATAGTCCATCGTTTTTTGAAATTTTGAAAAAAAATGTTAACCTCGTTTTTCATCATTTTCGACAATGGGCTATAACCCCTACCGTACGGCATACTATAGCACGCCATTTTTCATCATTTTTGAGGATTTGAAAAAAAAGGAAAAAAAAACAAAACATGGGTTATAGTCCATCGTTTTTTGAAAAATTGAAAAAAAATGTTAACCTCGTTTTTCATCATTTTCGACAATGGGCTATAGCCCCTACCGTACGGCATACTATAGCACGCCGTTTTTCATCATTTTTGAGGATTTGAAAAAAAAAAAAAAAAAAAAAAAAACATGGGTTATAGTCCATCATTTTTTTAAATTAAAAAAAAAATGTTAACCTCGTTTTTCATCATTTTCGACAATGGGCTATAACCCCTACCGCTATAGTATGCCGTACGGTAGGGGCTATAGCCCATTGTCGAAAATGATGAAAAACAAGGTTAACATTTTTTTTCAAAATTTCTAAAAACGATGGACTATAACCCATGTTTTTTTCTTTTTCATTTTTTTCAAATCCTCAAAAATGATGAAAAACGGCGTGCTATAGTATGCCGTACGGTAGGGGCTATAGCCCATGGTCGAAAATGATGAAAAACGAGGTTAACATTTTTTTTCAATTTTTCAAAAAACGATGGACTATAACCCATGTTTTTTTTTTTTTTTTTCATTTTTTTCAAATCCTCAAAAATGATGAAAAACAGCGTGCTATAGTATGCCGTACGGTAGGGGCTATAGCCCATTGTCGAAAATGATGAAAAACAAGGTTAACATTTTTTTTCAAAATTTCAAAAAACGATGGGCTATAACCCATGTTTGTTTTTTTTTCATTTTTTTCAAAACCTCAAAAATGATGAAAAACGGCGTGCTATAATATGCCGTATGGTATGGGCTATAGCCCATGGTCAAAAATGATGAAAAACGAGGTTACTTTTCTTTTTTTTTTTTTTTTTTTCAAAAAACGATGGGCTATAACCCATGTTTTGTTTTTTTTTCATTTTTTTCAAAACCTCAAAAATGATGAAAAACGGCGTGCTATAATATGCCGTATGGTATGGGCTATAGCCCATGGTCAAAAATGATGAAAAACGAGGTTACTTTTTTTTTTTTTTTTCAAAAAACGATGGGCTATAACCCATGTTTTTTTTTTTTTTTTTTTTTTTTTCAAAACCTCAAAAATGATGAAAAACGGCGTGCTATAATATGCCGTATGGTATGGGCTATAGCCCATGGTCAAAAATGATGAAAAACGAGGTTACTTTTTTTTCTTTTTTTTTTTCAAAAAACGATGGGCTATAACCCATGTTTGGTTTTTTTTCATTTTTTTCAAAACCTCAAAAATGATGAAAAACGGCGTGCTATAATATGCCGTATGGTATGGGCTATAGCCCATGGTCAAAAATGATGAAAAACGAGGTTACTTTTTTTTTTTTTTTTTTTTTCAAAAAACGATGGGCTATAACCCATGTTTTTTTTTTTTTTTTTCATTTTTTTCAAAACCTCAAAAATGATGAAAAACGGCGTGCTATAATATGCCGTATGGTATGGGCTATAGCCCATGGTCAAAAATGATGAAAAACGAGGTTACTTTTTTTTCTTTTTTTTCAAAAAACGATGGGCTATAACCCATGTTTTTTTTTTTCTCTCTTTTTTCAAAACCTCAAAAATGATGAAAAACGGCTTGCTATAATATGCCGTATGGTATGGGCTATAGCCCATGGTCAAAAATGATGAAAAACGAGGTTACTTTTTTTTTTTCTTTTTCAAAAAACGATGGGCTATAACCCATGTTTTTTTTTTTCTCTCTTTTTTCAAAACCTCAAAAATGATGAAAAACGGCGTGCTATAATATGCCGTATGGTATGGGCTATAGCCCATGGTCAAAAATGATGAAAAACGAGGTTACTTTTTTTTTTTTTTTTTTCAAAAAACGATGGGCTATAACCCATGTTTTTTATTTTTTTCATTTTTTTCAAAACCTCAAAAATGATGAAAAACGGCGTGCTATAATATGCCGTATGGCAAGGTACCCCAATAGGCGGCCCGCGGGCCATTTGCGGCCCACAGAGCGCCCCCTTGTGGCCCATGAAAGAATAATATAATATAATATGTCGTATGGTATGGGCTATAGCCCATGGTCAAAAATGATGAAAAACTAGGTTACTTTTTTTTTTCTTTTTTTTTTCAAAACCTCAAAAATGATGAAAAACGGCGTGCTATAATATGCCGTATGGTATGTGCTATAGCCCATGGTCAAAAATGATGAAAAACGAGGTTACTTTTTTCTTTTTAAACGATGGGCTATAACCCATGTTTCTTTTTTTTTTCTTTTTTTTCAAAACCTCAAAAATGATGAAAAACGGCGTGCTATAATATGCCGTATGGTATGGGCTATAGCCCATGGTCAAAAATGATGAAAAACGAGGTTACTTTTTTTTTTTTTTTTTTCAAAAAACGATGGGCTATAACCCATGTTTTTTTTTTTTTTTTCATTTTTTTCAAAACCTCAAAAATGATGAAAAACGGCGTGCTATAATATGCCGTATGGTATGGGCTATAGCCCATGGTCAAAAATGATGAAAAACGAGGTTACTTTTTTTTCTTTTTTTTTTCAAAAAACGATGGGCTATAACCCATGTTTGTTTTTTTTTCATTTTTTTCAAAACCTCAAAAATGATGAAAAACGGCGTGCTATAATATGCCGTATGGTATGGGCTATAGCCCATGGTCAAAAATGATGAAAAACGAGGTTACTTTTCTTTTTTTTTTTTTTTTTCAAAAAACGATGGGCTATAACCCATGTTTTGTTTTTTTTTCATTTTTTTCAAAACCTCAAAAATGATGAAAAACGGCGTGCTATAATATGCCGTATGGTATGGGCTATAGCCCATGGTCAAAAATGATGAAAAACGAGGTTACTTTTTTTTTTTTTTTTCAAAAAACGATGGGCTATAACCCATGTTTTTTTTTTTTTTTCATTTTTTTCAAAACCTCAAAAATGATGAAAAACGGCGTGCTATAATATGCCGTATGGTATGGGCTATAGCCCATGGTCAAAAATGATGAAAAACGAGGTTACTTATTTTTTCTTTTTTTTTTTCAAAAAACGATGGGCTATAACCCATGTTTGGTTTTTTTTCATTTTTTTCAAAACCTCAAAAATGATGAAAAACGGCGTGCTATAATATGCCGTATGGTATGGGCTATAGCCCATGGTCAAAAATGATGAAAAACGAGGTTACTTTTTTTTTTTTTTTTTTTTTCAAAAAACGATGGGCTATAACCCATGTTTTTTTTTTTTTTTCATTTTTTTCAAAACCTCAAAAATGATGAAAAACGGCGTGCTATAATATGCCGTATGGTATGGGCTATAGCCCATGGTCAAAAATGATGAAAAACGAGGTTACTTTTTTTTCTTTTTTTTTCAAAAAACGATGGGCTATAACCCATGTTTTTTTTTTTTCTCTCTTTTTTCAAAACCTCAAAAATGATGAAAAACGGCTTGCTATAATATGCCGTATGGTATGGGCTATAGCCCATGGTCAAAAATGATGAAAAACGAGGTTACTTTTTTTTTTTCTTTTTCAAAAAACGATGGGCTATAACCCATGTTTTTTTTTTTCTCTCTTTTTTCAAAACCTCAAAAATGATGAAAAACGGCGTGCTATAATATGCCGTATGGTATGGGCTATAGCCCATGGTCAAAAATGATGAAAAACGAGGTTACTTTTTTTTTTCAAAAAACGATGGGCTATAACCCATGTTTTTTTTTTTTTTTCATTTTTTTCAAAACCTCAAAAATTATGAAAAACGGCGTGCTATAATATGCCGTATGCGGCGTATGGTATGGGCTATAGCCCATGGTCAAAAATGATGAAAAACGAGGTTCCTTTTTTTTTTTTTTTTTTTTTCAAAAAACGATGGGCTATAACCCATGTTTTTTTTTTTTTTCATTTTTTTCAAAACCTCAAAAATGATGAAAAACGGCGTGCTATAATATGCCGTATGGTATGGGCTATAGCCCATGTTTTTTTCATTTTTTTTTTCATTTTTTTCAAAACCTCAAAAATGATGAAAAATGGCGTGCTATAGTATGCCGTACGATATGGGCTATAGCCCATGGTCCAAAATGATGAAAAATGAGGATAAAAAAAGATATCAAAATTTAAAAAAAACAATGGGCTATAACCCATCGTTTTTTTAATTTTTTAATTTTTTTCAAAACCTCAAAAATGATGAAAAACGGCGTGCTATAATATGCCGTATGGTATGGGCTATAGCCCATGGTCAGAAATGATGAAAAACGAGGTTACTTTTTTTTTTTTTTTTTTTCAAAAACGATGGGCCTATAACCCATGTTTTTTTTTTTTCTATGAAAAGGCAACACAATGAGCAGAAAATAAACCATGTAAATACAACAAATTGAGCAGAGCACCGCAGGGACTTGAACCCCGTTCTGGAAAACCAGGAAGTACCACACCAGTGCCTTGGTTTTTGTTTTGTTGTAATTTACAGGTCCAACTCGAATAAAACTAAAAACTCTAATAAAACTAAAA
>NC_139718.1:3496057-3516773 GCF_964188405.1 Protomyctophum parallelum | reverse complement strand
ACATCACATACAACAAGTAGTTATCATGAAACATGCGTAAGCTAAGAACGTAACAGTGGAATATCTATATGATGGAACTATGTACATGTATACACTATTGGGAGTCTGTAGTTCTGACTGCAGTGGGAAGTTCATTCCATAGTTTAGATTGGGAGTGAGTCTGTAGTTCTGACTGTAGTGGGAAGTTCATTCCATAGTTTAGATTGGGAGTGAGTCTGTAGTTCTGACTGCAATGGGAAGTTCATTCCATAGTTTAGATTGGGAGTGAGTCTGTAGTTCTGACTGCAATGGGAAGTTCATTCCATAGTTTAGATTGGGAGTGAGCCTGTAGTTCTGACTGCAATGGGAAGTTCATTCCATAGTTTAGATTGGGAGTGAGTCTGTAGTTCTGACTGCAATGGGAAGTTCATTCCATAGTTTAGATTGGGAGTGAGTCTGTAGTTCTGACTGCAATGGGAAGTTCATTCCATAGTTTAGATTAGGAGTGAGTCTGTAGTTCTGACTGCAATGGGAAGATCATTCCATAGTTTAGATTGGGAGTGAGTCTGTAGTTCTGACTGCAATGGGAAGTTCATTCCATAGTTTAGATTGGGAGTGAGTCTGTAGTTCTGACTGCAATGGGAAGTTCATTCCATAGTTTAGATTGGGAGTGAGCCTGTAGTTCTGACTGCAATGGGAAGTTCATTCCATAGTTTAGATTGGGAGTGAGTCTGTAGTTCTGACTGCAATGGGAAGTTCATTCCATAGTTTAGATTGGGAGTGGGTCTGTAGTTCTGACTGTAATGGAAGTTCATTCCATAGTTTACAAACTATGGAAGTACAAACATAAAAATGTACTTAAAGTATATAGGCTATACCGAAAGTTTAAAAAGTAATAATTTTCACGTTTTCAAATGTGTACAAAAATGAATGTATACAACAGGGCTGAAGGGGTTAATGTATGTTTCGTAATAATAATTATAAAACACTACAGTTTCTAAATAACTGCAGTGAAGGAACAGTACAACATGTGGCCACTAGGTGTGTAGAAGGAACAGCACTGGGAACTGGTAATGGTTATACTCCACCACAGTATAAAGTAATAATACTCCACCACAGTATAAAGTAATAATACTCCACCACAGTATAAAGTAATAATACTCCACCACAGTATAAAGTAATAATACTCCACCACAGTATAAAGTAATAATACTCCACCACAGTATAAAGTAATAATACTCCACCACAGTATAAAGTAATAATACTCCACCACAGTATAAAGTAATAATACTCCACCACAGTATAAAGTAATAATACTCCACCACAGTATAAAAACCTCCTCATTGTACTGAAGTAACAGTGGAGTACAAACTACAAACACTACACAGTGCAGCCCTCATGGATTTACAACGACCTAATGCTGCCCCCATGTGGCCGCTGGTGGGAAACACACCCATAGACAGCTGCACTGCACTTTGGGATGATTTTGAAAATTATCCAATCAACAGCAGACTTCATATCTTCATCCAATCAACAGCAGACTTCATATCTTCATCCAATCAACAGCAGACTTCATATCTTCATCCAATCAACATCAGACATCATGTCTTCACATCAAAGATCCATCACTTATTTATGTATTCAGCATCTGAGCCACGGACCACCATCTTATGACATTTAGCCTCTCAGACCCATCTGAGCCACGGAACCACCATCTGGTGACATTTAGCCTCTCAGACCCATCTGAGCCACGGACCACCATCTGATGACATTTAGCCTCTCAGACCCATCTGAGCCACGGACCACCATTTGATGACATTTAGCCTCTCAGACCCATCTGAGCCACGGACCACCATCTGATGACATTTAGCCTCTCAGACCCATCTGAGCCACGGACCACCATTTGATGACATTTAGCCTCTCAGACCCATCTGAGCCACGGACCACCATCTGATGACATTTAGCCTCTCAGACCCATCTGAGCCACGGACCACCATCTGATGACATTTAGCCTCTCAGACCCATCTGAGCCACGGACCACCATCTGATGACATTTAGCCTCTCAGACCCATCTGAGCCACGGACCACCATCTGATGACATTTAGCCTCTCAGACCCATCTGAGCCATGGACCACCATCTGATGACATTTAGCCTCTCAGACCCATCTGAGCCACGGAACCACCATCTGATGACATTTAGCCTCTCAGACCCATCTGAGCCACGGACCACCATCTGATGACATTTAGCCTCTCAGACCCATCTGAGCCACGGACCACCATCTGATGACATTTAGCCTCTCAGACCCATCTGAGCCACGGACCACCATCTGATGACATTTAGCCTCTCAGACCCATCTGAGCCACGGACCACCATCTGATGACATTTAGCCTCTCAGACCCAAAACTAAAGAATATTTATTTTTGTCGTTGGATAAGATGGCAACATCTGTGAACAATGTGGGTATTATTACTGTTTTTTAATATCCTAAAAAACAACATTATGGAGCTGGGACCTGATTGGTCCACCCAGTCCGGGGACAATTAATCACACCCGTGTGAAGTGAGGGGCGCTCTTCGTACATCATCATAATCACATTCTGTACTCAGCCAATCAAATCATCTCAAATTTGGTACACACTGACACACATACATGAATTAAAGAAAATCCATAAATAAGAAAGCAAATGTTTTATTGTGAAAATAGCCAATCTACAAGCTCACAGTGTGACGCAAAGCGAGGCGTCGTGAGCTTGTAGGTCTGCCATTTTCAACTATTTTGGGTCCTGGGGGAATGTCTCGTTTCTATTTGGGGCATTACAAACGTTACCAGGCGCCGCTCACTTCACACCAAGTGTGATTGTATAGTTTATATGTATAGTATATGTATAGTTATATGTATAGTTTATATGTATAGCTTCATTATATAGATATGCCACTGTTACTTTCTTAGCTTACGCATGTTTCTTGATAAATGTTTTTATGTGATGTATTCCCATGCTTTTGTTCTTGCTTAATGTAAGTCGCTCTGGGTTAAGAGCGTCTGCTAAATGCCTACATTGATTGTCTTTAATTTAGAGAACCTTGCAGCTAGCCGCAATTTGAAACACTACATTTTAGAGGGGCACTAGCCCCTCCCCTAGCCCCTCCTCTAGCCCCTCCTCTAGCCCCTCCCTAGCCCCTCCTCTAGCCCCTCCCCTAGCCCCCCTAGCCCCCCCTAGACACAGGTTTAATGTTTGTGTTTGTTTTAAAAACGCCTTTGACACTGAAGAGAAATTAACGTTTGTTTCGATGTTGTGAGATGGTAAGAGCGCTCCTCACTTCACACAGGTGTGATTTGTTTTATCATGGGATGAATGTAGAGTTGCAACACCCTCCACTGACATCCCTTTGATATAAAATGCATTTCTGATCAGCTTGTATTAAACAATGTTAAACTCACTAACATTGCAGCTGTGCGGAAAGCTTGAATTATCCCCTTTCTGTTTTTCTTTCTCAATAATTTTTATCCCACGATTTTGTAACCTATTTTTCACCCCTGTGTCAATCATCTAATGTGATCCTGGGCTCTACACACCCTCCACCAACCCCATATATGGGGGACAAGGGAGACCAACCTAGTCCCCATATATGGGGGACAAGGGGAGACCAACCTAGTCCCCATATATGGGGGACAAGGGGAGACCAACCTAGTCCCCATATATGGGGGACAAGGGGAGAGCAACCTAGTCCCCATATATGGGGGACAAGGGGAGAGCAACCTAGTCCCCATATATGGGGGACAAGGGGAGACCAACCTAGTCCCCATATATGGGGGACAAGGGGAGAGCAACCTAGTCCCCATATATGGGGGACAAGGGGAGACCAACCTAGTCCCCATATATGGGGGACAAGGGGAGAGCAACGGACTTAACTCATGCTTCCTTCATGCCTGAGTGTCCAAGTTGCTCCTTTACACCTGACAGGGGGGAGTTTCCCTGGTTGGACGTAGCGTGTGGAAGGAACACGTTATTCCAACCAGTTCCTTTCCCCTCCATCAGGCGCCCCGGCTGGCCAGGGGGAGGCAGTTTAGAGACCAGGATTACTGCATGTTTTTTGTGAGGGTACCTACCCTAGGGGACACGGTGAGAACATGTGAGGGTACCTACCCTAGGGGACACGGGGAGAACATGTGAGGGTACCTACCCTAGGGGACACGGGGAGAACATGCAAACTCCACACAGAAAGGCCCTTTCGCCAACCCCGCCTTCGGGTATGGGCTCTGATGACGCGGAGGAGGAAACACGCTGCCAGCACCCACAGCGTCCCGAGCGGGAATCGAACCCAGGACCTTCTTAGCTGTGAGGCGACAGCACTACCAACTGTGCCTGAATTATCATCTTTCAAACTGCAATTCGTTTGTTTCATAAAAATCCACCAGACATTGATCATGTTGCTACTCTCTGTCTGTGCCGTGGTATTTTTTCTAAGTGTTGGAGTTTGGAAGCACTCGTTTTTATTAACGAGTTGTACTGCTGCCTCCTGCATTATGTGAAGGTTCTAAACAGGCGATACGCAGGGCGGTTCAGTGACTTACGACGAGCGCTTCCAAACTCCAACACTTAGAGAAATAATAATCACCTGCACAGAATGTGTTGACAGAAAGTAGCATCATAACAACATGTCTACGGTGGATTTTTATGAATCAAACGCTTTGCAGTTTGAAAGAGGATAAAACCTTTTCCCTACAGCTGCAATATGTTGGTGAGTTTAACGTCGTTTAATACAGATTGGACCTTTAATTTGGATCAATGGGATGTCACTGGATGGTGTTATGGTATACTGCAACTATAGATTATTAAAAGATAATCTAGTGTTACAAATTGCGGATATACAGTACCCCCCCCCCCCCCCCCCCCATTTGATACACTTGTTTTAATAACTGTGGCAGCAGACAAGACTACAATTGTAGTTTTGGGCTATTTTAATTACCTCTACAGTTAATTACCTCTACAGTTTTATATATATATATATATATATACACACACACACACACACACACACACACACACACACACACACACACACACACACACACACACACACACACACACACACACACACACACACACACACACACACACACACACACACACACACACACACACACACACACACACACACACACACACACACACACACACACACACACACAGGCAAGAATAATTCTAACATAAAGACTGGCCTAAACAGATGCTCAGAGAATAGGAAACAGAAATCAACACCTGAAAAATATACAACAAGAATGTATCAGGAACTCCAGATATATATACGGTTTGATACTTACATTAAGTACACTGGTCATCTGGTGAGGTCATCCTTGAGGTCATCTGGTGAGGTCATCTGGTGATGTCATCTGGTGAGGTCAGCCATGGTAGTATGTATGATGAGAAGTGTTCTTCAGAATAAGAGCTTCTTCCTCTAAGAATACTAATGCTCTCCATGAATGTTAGACACACTGGAAGTAGATTACTCTTTTAAAAACAAGAAATGAGCCCACAGTGATATTTGTCAGGTGAAAAGAAGCGCTGGGTTCTTTATTTAGTGACAAACGCTCCATCCTCTCAGACCGGCCAGGTCTCAATCATAACATTACGTTACATAACATTGGGTGTCTCTAAAGATTTATGTTACCTGCTTCCTGTCACCTGTTTTCCTGGTCATGTGACCTGAGTAACCAATACATGAACAGCATCGTGTGGTGGCAGCCAATCAGGACTAGGTCCTCAGCATGACTCATGTAGGTCATTGAGGGAGTTCCAGGGGGTCCCCAGCTAAATGATAGTTTGGAACCAAATGGACCCTTATGGGTCTGTAACTCTGAGAGTGTAAAATAGTGCAAAATTGAAAATTAATTATGAATTGAGTGTGCAATACCATACCAATATTAGATTGTTATCACCATGAAACTTCCCAAATTGAGTACTTACACAAAGACAATGATTTATTGTAATACAAGTTTTAAATATGCAAATTAGGCATTATGTAGGATAATATGCAAAATATGAAAAAATATGAAAAAGGTACTACTGTGGAAGGGTTATTGTGTATTAATTTACTTGTATTGATCCTATAAACTATTTAATATAGGGTATAGTTTGCCCACCAATTTTGGAGTTCTGGCTCCAAAACCAAAAATAAATGAACCGGTTCCCATTGGGAACCAACTGGTGGAAAAGGGGTCTCAGAGTTAAACTAACAGTGACTTTACAATATAAATTGGGGGTCCCAGAGATAGAAATCACATTAAATGGGGGTCTGTAACTAACCAAATGGTTCCATTTGTACACTCTCAGAGTTAAACTAACAGTGAAATGACATGAAATGACATTAAATGGGGGTCTGTAGACTATAATATATGCATGTCAAACTGGGGGTTTCTGTGGTCTGGGGTTTTCTGGCTCTGCTGTTTGTGATGTCACAGCCTGCAAATCCCATATATGTCAATGTAATGGGATTCACCAGCAGATGTCACTGTTTTCACTGTTTTGCCTGTTTTCATTGCAGCTCAAAAGGCTTCCAAACCATCATAATCTAGACATGTATCCACCAATCATAATCTAGACAGCTCTAAATTATCACTATTGTTAGTTATTTGATATCAACTCTTTTCACGTAAACCCACAACATGACGACATCATGGAAATAAGGCCTTTTTATTTTTATCAAGCAAAGATAACACATTGTGAAAGGACATTAGCATACGATAAAACAAAAGTAAACATATAAAACAATAAAACAATTCTGCTTCTCCAAGTTTAGCGACAAAAAGCAGAGCTTTCCTCTTTCCCGAGAGGTCTGGATGGATCTATAGATCTATAGAAGACGACCTGAGAGGTCTGGATGGATCTATAGATCTATAGAAGACGACCTGAGAGGTCTGGATGGATCTATAGATCTATAGAAGACGACCTGTGAGGTCTGGATGGATCTATAGATCTATAGAAGACGACCTGAGAGGTCTGGATGGATCTATAGATCTATAGAAGACGACCTGAGAGGTCTGGATGGATCTATAGATCTATAGAAGACGACCTGAGAGGTCTGGATGGATCTATAGATCTATAGAAGACGACCTGAGAGGTCTGGATGGATCTATAGATCTATAGAAGACGACCTGAGAGGTCTGGATGGATCTATAGATCTATAGAAGACGACCTGAGAGGTCTGGATGGATCTATAGATCTATAGAAGACGACCTGAGAGGTCTGGATGGATCTATAGATCTATAGAAGACGACCTGTGAGGTCTGGATGGTTAATGATGTCAACACAAGATCACAAAATGTATTTTGGCCCCGAAACCACTTAAAGATGTATAAACCCACAGTACTATTTTAAACAATTCACAGCTTTATAAACTAACAGTAGAATTTTAAACCACTTAAAGATTTAAAAAACAAAAGTAACATTTAAACCATTTAAAGATTAATAAACCAACAGTAGCATTTAAACCATTTAAAGATTTATAAACCAAAAGTAGTATTTCTTTTCTTATATATATATATTTTTTATCCCACGATTTTGTAACCCATTTTTCACCCCTGTGTCAATCATCTAATGTGATCCTGGGCTCTACACACCCTCCGCCAACCTGGGGAGAGCAACGGACTTGAACTCATGCTTCCTTCATGCCTGAGTGTCCAAGTTGCTCCTTTACACCTGACAGGGGGGAGTTTCCCTGGTTGGACGTAGCGCGTGGAAGGAACACGTTATTCCAACCAGTTCCTTTCCCCTCCATCAGGCGCCCCGGCTGGCCAGGGGGAGGCAGTTTAGAGACCAGGATTACTGCATGTTTTTTGTGAGGTACCTGCCCCAACAGTAGTATTTTAAACATTTCACAGCTTTATAAACCAACAGTAGCATTTTAAACAATTCACAGATGTATAAACCTACAGTAGCATTTTATAGATTATTTCAGGCAGTGTTAAATTAGGATCTCTTGTTAAGTTGAGTTGTTACTCTGTGTTTGGTTAGGATCTCTTGCAGCTTAACGTTAAAATAATAATAATAATAATAGCTCAGATTCATATAGCGCTTTTCTAAATACCCAAAGCGCTTTACAAGGAAACACTAGGAACAGACTTTATTAAGAGAAAAAAAACAAAGTAAAACATAACAGATACAGGGTTAAAAAGATAAAAGGATAAACGAGACCTCAGCTCACCTCCACCAAAATGCATGCGGAGAAAACGAGATGAACACTTTTATCCAAGCCTGGCTTGTTTTATTCATGGGGCTGTGCACACATCATTCTCACGGTGACACGGCCCTCACTGAATGTTTTATTGATCTGTGCACACATCATTCTCACGGTGACACGGCCCTCACTGAATGTTTTATTGATCTGTGCACACATCATTCTCACGGTGACACAGCCCTCACTGAATGTTTTATTGATCTGTGCACACATCATTCTCACGGTGACACGGCCCTCACTGAATGTTTTATTGATCTGTGCACACATCATTCTCACGGTGACCCGGCCCTCACTGAATGTTTTATTGATCTGTGCACACATCATTCTCACGGTGACACGGCCCTCACTGAATTAACTCAACTACTAGTCTACTTGCCAGCCCTTAAAAATCTATATTTTTAATTTCCTTAAAAATGAACATTTTGGAGTTATGAGGTTTCCTCCAAACAGCAACGATAATTATGCAACGCTGGACTATACTGGAGTCCTCACCGGAAGTAAACACTCAACTACTGGAGTCCTCACCGGAAGTAAACACTCAACTACTGGAGTCCTCACCGGAAGTAAACACTCAACTACTGGAGTCCTCACCGGAAGTAAACAGGTACTATAGGAGGATGTGGTGACACATCCTTGACACCCTACCTAAACAATACCTTGCGTCTCGGCGCCTCACTGTGGCACAAACGTAATATTACACCATCAACAATAAACAGTATTATACACTTCAACTGCAGAGGACATGATGAATTTTCACGATGACTCTTCAGTGGTAAAATATTAAATAAAATGAGGAAACAAAGCTTTTGTTCATGATACCCAGGTTCAAATCCCAGATAGGACATTAAGGTTACATAGAGTAGATTTTACAATATTTTCATGTTACATAAAATTCAAATGCTTTTGAGAACTCCCATTCCTGTGTTCTTATTGATTGATTGATTGAAATATTTATTAACAGTTTGCAGAATTTACAGTACATTTCAAGCACAAACTCAATACAAAGACTGTTAACTGTGAGTGGACGACCCAATTAAGCATTACACTTGTTTACAACAGGGTCCACATTGTTCAATTCATCAAAACATTTAGAGACATACAAATAGACATTTCTATGTAGCTAAAGAACAGAACAGGAATTCATCATATAGGAAGCAAAAAGGGAAAAGATACATATACAGTGAGGGGAAAGGGGGGGGGGGTGGGGTGGGGGGGATTCAGATTTTACAGAGGCCAGTTTCGAATTGCAGCCATCTGTAGGTGCCCTTTGAGAGCGGTTTTGAAGGAGTCAAGGGATTCACATGTCTTAATGACTGTTGGTAGGGCGTTCCACATTTTGGTGGCATAGGAGCGAAAAGAATTTAGTCCCTTGTTTGTGCCGAATCTGGGTTGTACATGGTTTGTTGCACTCCCTCTGGTGTTGTGGGTGTGGACTTCGTTTACATTAAGGAAGTATTTAGACAGGTACATGGGTATCTTGGTGGTGTAACGAATCTTGTGGACCAGACCCATTGCAAGATGCTGTACTCTGTCGTTGACCCTAAGCCATCCCAGCCTGTCAAAGTGGGCAGGGGTGAGGTGGTTTCGGGGGGTGAGGCCAAGTAGGAGCCTGACCAGTTTGTTTTGGGAGGTCTGGAGCCTTGTTTTAAGGGCCTTTGAGGTGCTGTGGTACCAAGAGGTGGATGCATAGTCAAAGAAACCTTGTACGAGGGCTCCTGTTAAGGTCTTCAAGGTGTTTTTGCTGACCAGTGAGGAGATCCTGTAAAGGAATCTTGTTCTTTGATTGACTTTTTTGATTACGTTGGTGGCCATTTTATCACCGGAAAGATTGGCCTCCAGGATGGAACCTAGGTAGGTAATTTGATCTTTTCGTGTGATAACATTGTCACCCACTCTAACCAAGAAGCCATCTGCCTTGCTGAGATTACTATTTGATCCGAAGAGAATGGATTCAGTTTTTCCCAGGTGTAAGGATAGTTTGTTATCAGCGAGCCAGGTGCAGATTCTACCGAGTTCAGAGCTGAGGGTCTTTTCAACCTGCAGTTTGTTCCTGTCCGAGACCAGCAGTGCTGAGTCATCTGCGAACAGGAACAAGTTGCAGTCACAAGCTGAAGTCATGTCATTGACATATATTAGGAACAGTAAAGGCCCTAGTATGCTTCCCTGTGGGACGCCACAGCTCACTGGGAGGGGAGGGGACAGTGTTCCGTTCACCTCCACCATCTGTTCTCTCCCCTCCAGGTAGGATTGCATCCAGCTCACTGATGTGCTATCAAAACCAATAGCTTTAAGCTTGTTAACCAGTATGGAGTGGTTCACGGTGTCAAAAGCCTTTTGGAGGTCCAGCATGACCATGCCGCAGTATTTTCCAGCGTCCACCTCGTGTTTGATGTGGTCGCTCAAATAGAGGAGGCATGTGTCAGTGGAGTGGGATGTTCTGAAACCAGATTGGAACTCGTACAGCAATTTATTAGTGGCAAGATACTTTTCAACCTGTTCATAGACTATTTTTTCCATCACTTTCGAGATGGAGCTTAGAATAGAAATAGGGCGGTAGTTGCCAGGTTCTAATTTACTCCCTTTTTTGTACAGGGGGGTTACTTTGGCCAGTTTAAAATCTTGGGGGACCTGTCCCTGTTTGATGGAGAGGTTTACTATGTGGGTGATGACAGGAGCTATGTAAATGGCTGAGTCTCTGAGAAATTTGGAGGGAATATTGTCATGGCCAGTGGCCTTGTGGGGTTGGAGGGCACTTAGTTTTTTAAGTACCTCCTCAGTTGTTACCATTGCCATTTTAAAATCATCTTTACAAACACCTAGGTTTTTGTAGAAGGCTTTGATGTGTTCTACACCAAAACGCCCAGAGTGGGAGGGCAGTTTGTTAACCAGCATTGTTGCAATGTTTGTAAAGAAGATGTTCAAGTGGTTGGCTACATCAAGCTTGTCAGTGATGAGGGTGTTATTCGATTTGATGTTTATGTTAGTAAACCTGGTTTTTAGTTTCTGACCACAGCCTAGTTGGTTGTTTAGTAGCTTCCAAAGTTCCCGAGGATTGTTTTTAATTTCCTCTGCTTTATCATTGATAAAGTTACTTTTAGCTGATTTGGTCATGGCAATAACACCGTTTCTTAGCTTGTTACATTGGGTTTTTAGGATGTACAGTTTGGTTTGGAGATCACTGTCGAAACGCTTGGCTAGCTTGGACTTGCATTTAAGAAGTTCAGAGCATTTGTTGTCTCTGGCTTTCATAGCAGTCAGTATGTCCGAATTCATCCATGGCTCCGAGCGGGTTTTGACCCTGACGGTTCTCAAAGGAGCCATGATGTTTAGTACTGATGTAAATTTGGTTTTAAAGCCAAGCCATGCTTCTTCGACTAGTGAGCTCCTGAGCACATCGGACCAATCCAGACTCTCCAGTTCAAGGTTAAAGGCCTCGCTAGAGTAGGTTTTGAGGTCCCTAGATATGACTGTTTTGTGACAGTCAAACTTTAGTTTTTGTATTTTGCGGGTACAGAAAATCATAAAATGATCACTGAGCCCACATACAATAACCCCTTTCTTGGAGATTCTGGATTTGTCCGAGGTCAGAATGAGATCAATGACAGTTTGAGTAGAATCACACACTCTTGTGGGTTGGGTAATTAGCTGATTGACACCATGCAGATCACAAAATCGACTAAATGACTTAAACACAGGTGTTTCCTTACGAAGCATATCCGTATTGTAGTCGCCAATCAGGATTTTCTCTACACAATCCTCCCCAGCTAAGCACCCCTCAAGTATATCATAGAAACCATTCTGATCGGGCGGTCTATAGACGGTGCCAACTAATACTGATTTAGCATTTTTGAAAATTAATTCAACCCACACAGTTTCAATTTCATCATGCTGTAAGTCAGTACGCGTAACATATTCAGTGTCTTTGTGAATATACATGCACACGCCACCACCATGCCTGTTTCTGTCGTTCCTAATGATAGTATAGTTTTCTATTTCTATCTCTGGATCCTTGGTGGATTGGTCCAGCTTTGTCTCAGAGAAACACAGGATATTCGCCTTACCGTTTTGAAAGAGATGCCTGATTTCAGCCAGTTTAGGGCTGAGGCTATTTACATTCAAATGGAACAGGTGAAGGCCGTTGGTTGCGACGATATACGCTTATGTATGTGTCTATCTATCTTCCATGGTCTGTAAAGAGTTAACAGGAACAAGACAAGAAAAAAAACAAAAGAAAACAACAAAAACTAAACATCTCTCTCTGCATCTGAACCTCCTCCTTCGCTAACATGGGGACCGCATGTAATACCGACGGAGCGTTAGTCTGACATGCGTCCGCATGTCGGACTAGCGTCTGATCCCGTGCTTGCGGTTATGGTTAAGTTAGGGGTGGGTTGTCGTTTGTGGGACCAATGACAGTCTGAGCAACGTACGGCTCGCCGCTAACATCTCTTCTCTCAGTCCTGTCATCTCTCTGCTCTTCTCCTCCAGCTGTCTCTCAAACTCTCTCTGCATCTGCATCTCTTTCTGCATCTGAACCTCCTCCTTCGCTAACATCTCTTCTCTCTCACTGCTCTTCTCCTCCAGCTGTCTCTCAAACTCTCTCTGCATCTGAACCCCCTCCTTCGCTAACATCTCTTCTCTCAGTCCTGTCATCTCTCTGCTCTTCTCCTCCAGCTGTCTCTCAAACTCTCTCTGCATCTGAACCCCCCCCTTCGCTAACATCTCTTCTCTCTCACTGCTCTTCTCCTCCAGCTGTCTCTCAAACTCTGTCTGCATCTGCAACTCTCTCTGCATCTGAACCTCCTCCTTCGCTAACATCTCTTCTCTCAGTCCTGTCATCTCTCTGTTTTTCTCCTCCAGCTGTCTCTCAAACTCTCTCTGCATCTGAACCTCCTCCTTCGCTAACATCTCTTCTCTCAGTCCTGTCATCTCTCTGCTCTTCTCTTCCAGCTGTCTCTCAAACTCTTTCTGCATATTTATCTTTGAGATGGCCATGATGCTGCTGACCATCTCAGGAAGCCTTCTCTTCATCAGGTCTCTCTCTGCTTCCACCCTGGCTTCATAGACCTTTCTCATCTCCTCTAGTTCCTGCCTGTGTCTCTCCTCCATCTCTCTCTCTTCTCTCTCTCTCTCCTTTTTAATCTTCTCCAGCTCTTTCTCCATCTCCTCTTTTCTCTCAAACTCCCTCCTCAGCTCTTCTTCCAGCTGTCTTTTCTTCTCTCCATCCCTCTCTTCCTCCTTTCTTTTCAACAGGTCAGCCAGTTTATCCTCAATCTCCCTGATGTGTGCTTTAAGCTCTAGGATGGTTTTCTCTTTCTTTTTCAGAGACTCGTCAAGCTCCTTCTCTAACCTCTCCCTCATCTCCTGCTCTGCCTTGTGTTTCCAATCCTCACTGTCCCTTTGATTCATCTTTTCGGCCTGGGCTTCTACTACCTGGACGGTGCTGTAACACTCATCCAGGAGTTTACGAAGGTTAGGGTCCAGCTGTTGAAGGAAGTCAATCATTTCTGAACTTGGCTTGTTTCCCTTCCTCCTCACCATGTCAATAAGATCCCGTGCTTTGTCTGCCCTGCATTTTTCCCCTCCGAGTGCCTGCATCTCCATGTCATTGATTATGTTCTTACTGAAAAGTCTGTCGATTAGAGATTTCAGATTGGGATCTGAGACTCTCTCAATGAACTCGGGCCTCACAGTCTTCAGATATGTCTCTGCTTCCTGGATCTTTATCTTTGTCAGAATTTGATGAGTCGTGGAAGAACCTTGAAGACAAGATGGGGGGTTGGTTTTATTATTGTGCTATAATTATGAAATATTGACATTGATAATATCTCTATTAGCCCATTTTGGAACGCCTTCTAAATCCTGACCTAATGTTTTGGAAAAGCTTTATTTAGCAGCATGAACAAAATTAAATGAAAGGGGTTCTGTACAGAATGGGTTAAGGGGTTTAAAGGGGTTTAAAGGGGTTTAAAGGGGTTCTGTACAGAATGGGTTATGGGGTTTAAAGGGGTTTAAAGGGGTTTAAAGGGGTTCTGTACAGAATGGGTTAAGGGGTTTAAAGGGGTTTAAAGGGGTTTAAAGGGGTTCTGTACAGAATGGGTTAAGGGGTTTAAAGGGGTTTAAAGGGGTTTAAAGGGGTTCTGTACAGAATGGGTTATGGGGTTTAAAGGGGTTTAAAGGGGTTTAAAGGGGTTTAAAGGGGTTTAAAGGGTTTCTGTACAGAATGGGTTAAGGGGTTTAAAGGGGTTTAAAGGGGTTCTGTACAGAATGGGTTAAGGGGTTTAAAGGGGTTTAAAGGGGTTCTGTACAGAATGGGTTAAGGGGTTTAAAGGGGTTTAAAGGGGTTTAAAGGGGTTCTGTACAGAATGGGTTAAGGGGTTTAAAGGGGTTTAAAGGGGTTTAAAGGGGTTCTGTACAGAATGGGTTAAGGGGTTTAAAGGGGGTTAAAGGGGTTCTGTACAGAATGGGTTATGGGGTTTAAAGGGGTTTAAAGGGGTTCTGTACAGAATGGGTTAAGGGGTTTAAAGGGGTTTAAAGGGGTTCTGTACAGAATGGGTTATGGGGTTTAAAGGGGTTTAAAGGGGTTCTGTACAGAATGGGTTATGGGGTTTAAAGGGGTTTAAAGGGGTTCTGTACAGAATGGGTTATGGGGTTTAAAGGGGTTTAAAGGGGTTTAAAGGGGTTTAAAGGGGTTTAAAGGGGTTCTGTACAGAATGGGTTATGGGGTTTAAAGGGGTTTAAAGGGGTTTAAAGGGGTTTAAAGGGGTTTAAAGGGGTTCTGTACAGAATGGGTTATGGGGTTTAAAGGGGTTTAAAGGGGTTCTGTACAGAATGGGTTATGGGGTTTAAAGGGGTTTAAAGGGGTTCTGTACAGAATGGGTTAAGGGGTTTAAAGGGGTTTAAAGGGGTTCTGTACAGAATGGGTTATGGGGTTTAAAGGGGTTTAAAGGGGTTCTGTACAGAATGGGTTATGGGGTTTAAAGGGGTTTAAAGGGGTTTAAATGGGTTCTGTACAGAATGGTTTAAAGGGGTTTAAAGGGGTTTAAAGGGGTTTAAAGGGGTTTAAAGGGGTTTAAAGGGGTTCTGTACAGAATGGGTTATGGGGTTTAAAGGGGTTTAAAGGGGTTCTGTACAGAATGGGTTAAGGGGTTTAAAGGGGTTTAAAGGGGTTCTGTGCAGAATGGGTTAAGGGGTTTAAAGGGGTTTAAAGGGGTTCTGTACAGAATGGGTTAAGGGGTTTAAAGGGGTTTAAAGGGGTTCTGTACAGAATGGGTTATGGGGTTTAAAGGGGTTTAAAGGGGTTCTGTACAGAATGGGTTAAGGGGTTTAAAGGGGTTTAAAGGGGTTCTGTACAGAATGGGTTATGGGGTTTAAAGGGGTTTAAAGGGGTTCTGTACAGAATGGTTTAAAGGGGTTTAAAGGGGTTTAAATGGGTTCTGTACAGAATGGTTTAAAGGGGTTTAAAGGGGTTTAAAGGGGTTCTGTACAGAATGGGTTAAGGGGTTTAAAGGGGTTTAAAGGGGTTCTGTACAGAATGGGTTAAGGGGTTTAAAGGGGTTTAAAGGGGTTCTGTACAGAATGGGTTAAGGGGTTTAAAGGGGGTTAAAGGGGTTCTGTACAGAATGGGTTAAGGGGTTTAAAGGGGGTTAAAGGGGTTCTGTACAGAATGGGTTATGGGGTTTAAAGGGGTTTAAAGGGGTTCTGTACAGAATGGGTTAAGGGGTTTAAAGGGGTTTAAAGGGGTTCTGTACAGAATGGGTTATGGGGTTTAAAGGGGTTTAAAGGGGGTTAAAGGGGTTCTGTACAGAATGGGTTATGGGGTTTAAAGGGGTTTAAAGGGGTTTAAAGGGGTTCTGTACAGAATGGGTTAAGGGGTTTAAAGGGGTTTAAAGGGGGTTAAAGGGGTTCTGTACAGAATGGGTTATGGGGTTTAAAGGGGTTTAAAGGGGTTCTGTACAGAATGGGTTATGGGGTTTAAAGGGGTTTAAAGGGGTTCTGTACAGAATGGGTTAAGGGGTTTAAAGGGGTTTAAAGGGGTTTAAAGGGGTTCTGTACAGAATGGGTTAAGGGGTTTAAAGGGGTTTAAAGGGGTTCTGTACAGAATGGGTTATGGGGTTTAAAGGGGTTTAAAGGGGTTTAAAGGGGTTCTGTACAGAATGGGTTATGGGGTTTAAAGGGGTTTAAAGGGGTTCTGTACAGAATGGGTTATGGGGTTTAAAGGGGTTTAAAGGGGTTTAAAGGGGTTTAAAGGGGTTTAAAGGGGTTCTGTACAGAATGGGTTATGGGGTTTAAAGGGGTTTAAAGGGGTTCTGTACAGAATGGGTTATGGGGTTTAAAGGGGTTTAAAGGGGTTCTGTACAGAATGGGTTAAGGGGTTTAAAGGGGTTTAAAGGGGTTCTGTACAGAATGGGTTAAGGGGTTTAAAGGGGTTTAAAGGGGTTCTGTACAGAATGGGTTATGGGGTTTAAAGGGGTTTAAAGGGGTTTAAAGGGGTTCTGTACAGAATGGGTTAAGGGGTTTAAAGGGGTTTAAAGGGGTTCTGTACAGAATGGGTTAAGGGGTTTAAAGGGGTTTAAAGGGGTTCTGTACAGAATGGGTTAAGGGGTTTAAAGGGGTTTAAAGGGGTTTAAAGGGGTTCTGTACAGAATGGGTTATGGGGTTTAAAGGGGTTTAAAGGGGTTCTGTACAGAATGGGTTAAGGGGTTTAAAGGGGTTTAAAGGGGTTTAAAGGGGTTTAAAGGGGTTTAAAGGGGGTTAAAGGGGTTCTGTACAGAATGGGTTAAGGGGTTTAAAGGGGTTTAAAGGGGTTCTGTACAGAATGGGTTAAGGGGTTTAAAGGGGTTCTGTACAGAATGGGTTAAGGGGTTTAAAGGGGTTTAAAGGGGTTCTGTACAGAATGGGTTATGGGGTTTAAAGGGGTTTAAAGGGGTTTAAAGGGGTTTAAAGGGGTTTAAAGGGGTTCTGTACAGAATGGGTTAAGGGGTTTAAAGGGGTTTAAAGGGGTTCTGTACAGAATGGGTTAAGGGGTTTAAAGGGGTTCTGTACAGAATGGGTTAAGGGGTTTAAAGGGGTTTAAAGGGGTTTAAAGGGGTTTAAAGGGGTTCTGTACAGAATGGTTTAAAGGGGTTTAAAAGGGGTTTAAAGGGGTTCTGTACAGAATGGGTTAAGGTTACCAGACTAGTTCTAATGATAACCAGACTAATTCAATGAAAGGGGTTCTGTACAGAATGGGTTATGGGGTTTAAAGGGGTTTAAAGGGGTTCTGTACAGAATGGGTTATGGGGTTTAAAGGGGTTTAAAGGGGTTTAAAGGGGTTCTGTACAGAATGGGTTAAGGGGTTTAAAGGGGTTTAAAGGGGTTCTGTACAGAATGGGTTAAGGGGTTTAAAGGGGTTTAAAGGGGTTCTGTACAGAATGGGTTATGGGGTTTAAAGGGGTTTAAAGGGGTTCTGTACAGAATGGGTTAAGGTTACCAGACTAGTTCTAATGATAACCAGACTAATTGGCATCATTAGAGCTGTGATGAAGGTCACTTTAGGTCAAAGAAGCTATACAAGCAGTCCACAATAAATTGGTGAAATTTGTTGTCCTGAAGATCTGTGTGTATGACCGAGCGTTTACTTCAGGTTTTAAATGTATGTATTTGTTTTTAGTACTTATAAAATACTCTTTAGATGCATCGTGTTTCACAGCGTTTGTCTGAACATTAATTCCTACAGATATGCATGTGTTAACTCACCCTCAACAGTAATAATCTCAGCACATAATAGTTTGGAAACTTAACTTTGGTCAGTTATTTCTCCCATAACAATGGATACATTAGTATACATTACTGTGCTGGAAGTGCCAAAAAGCCCAAAGGGGCTTATCGAGTGGCCTTCCTATAGAAGCTACCAGTTCAGCTTAAATAACATAAATTAAGATATGAATAATATTGGTAAACCTAAGGATTATAAATAATAATAATAATGAAAAAAATAAAACATATTCTAATAATAAAGATCAAATATTAACATGACTAGGGCGTGTTGCCCAAGCTTGTTAATAAAAATTGCCGTAATTGTCTCTTAAAAGAGCAGAGACTAGTACAGACTCTGATATGAGACGGTAAGTTATTCCTCTGAACTTGATGTAAAATTGGGCCGATGTTGTCCTGAAGAAAGCGGAATGAAGATCAATGGATGCTCTGGTGTAATGATTATGGATTTCGTTATTAAAATGGAATACATTTTGAAAACAGGCTGGGAGTAGTTTATGAATTGATTGGAATAAAAACATGCATATTTGAAGTTTGTTTATTTTAAAAATGGGAAGAATTTTCAAAGACTGAAACAGAGGAGTGGAACTGGTGAATTTGCTAGAAAAAGTAATCATTTTGATCAAACGTTTTTGTAATAAAAAATACAATTAAGATTAGACGTGATATTACTAGCCCAAACCATGTTACAGTATGAAATATATGGATAAATCATTGTATAATATACATTAATAAGGGTTTTTCTAGACACAAGGTGGCGTATCCTGTGAATGACTCCAATATTTTTACTTATCTTGTTAGTAATAAGCGCTATATGATTTTTCCAGCTGAGTTTCTCATCAATTAGGACTCCAAGAAATTTGGTAACGGTGACCCTTTCTAGTATATTGTTATCAATCTGGATATTTGGACGTGATTGAATGATTATGAGGCATAATATGAGGCATATATGAGCATTTCTTTGCATTTAGGGATAACTTGTTTGCCTTGAACCAGGTGTCTATTTTGCACAATTCCTGGTTCGTTTCCAGTTTTAGACTCTGTTCATCTTTACCCGATAAAAAGATATTGGAGTCATCTGCGAAAAAAAAAAAAGCTTTGGGAGAAGTTAAATATAAATCATTTTTATAAATTAGGATTCACTGAGCATCCCTGCAGGCTATGGGATCAGACAGGATTGTTCTTAAAGAAGTATTGCAGCTTGTCTGGAAATCTCTATTTCTCCTATACAGTCCAAACAAAACAGTTTGTGAAATAACCTTTGTTGAGAATTAGGCCAAACAAGAATATTTAATATATATGTGTGTGTGTGTGTTTACCTTTAAACAGCACTGGCACAGATGAAACCACTGCTTTGGGCTTTGCTGTAAGAAATAAGACCACATTTAAATTAAATTAAAATGCAAACATATGAAATAATTTGACCGAATACGGAACAAACTGTTCCGTTGTTATGTTAACCGTTTCCCCGCCAGGATTAATTAATGACATGCCAGGATATCGCCCCGTTCAACCCTTATTTTGAAAATCCAAAACACTGTGACAGGATGTTTCATTATAATTGTTGTATCCCACGATTTTGCAACCCAGTTTTTTTCACCCAGTGCCAATTATCTAATGTAATCCTGGGCGCTACACTCCCTCTGCCAACCTGGGGGGGGCAGCGGACTGACCTCATGCCTCCTTCTATGCATGAAGAGTCCAAGCTGCTTCTTTTCACCTGACAGGGGCGAGATTCCCTGGCCGGACGTAGCGCGTGGAAGGGACACGTTATTCCGGCCAGTTCTTTTCCCCTCCATCAGGCGCCCGGGCTGGCCACGGGAAGGCAGTTTAGAGACCAGGATTAATGCATGTTTTTGTGAGGGTATCTACCCTAGGGGACACGGGGAGAACATGTGAGGGTACCTACCCTAGGGGACACGGGGAGAACATGTGAGGGTACCTACCCTAGGGGACACGGGGAGAACATGTGAGGGTACCTACCCTAGGGGACACGGGGAGAACATGTGAGGGTACCTACCCTAGGGGATACGAGGAGAACATGTGAGGGTACCTACCCTAGGGGACATGGGGAGAACATGTGAGGGTACCTACCCTAGGGGACACGGGGAGAACATGTGAGGGTACCTACCCTAGGGGACACGGGGAGAACATGTGAGGGTACCTACCCTAGGGGACACGGGGAGAACATGTGAGGGTACCTACCCTAGGGGACACGGGGAGAACATGTGAGGGTACCTACCCTAGGGGACACGGGGAGAACATGTGAAGGTACCTACCCTAGGGGACACGGGGAGAACATGTGAGGGTACCTACCCTAGGGGACACAGGGAGAACATGTGAGGGTACCTACCCTAGGGGACACGGGGAGAACATGTGAGGGGACCTACCCTAGGGGACACGGGGAGAACATGTGAGGGTACCTACCCTAGGGGACACGGGGAGAACATGTGAGGGCAAAGTGGCAATGGCCGAATTTAACAAAACGACAACGCACATGGCAATAAGATCATCGGTGAAGAATAATAAGCAACACAGAGTGAATCGTCACACTAAAGTTTCTTTACATTGGTCCGTTTTTAGTCTTTAGTTTTTCAAGTTGTTAGTGCAAGACTTGAGAGACCCTGTTAGACACATTCTACAGTATGGTGGCGGGGAGGAAAGCACGGAGCCCCGGAGTTGGCCAGTAGTGGACCGGAGTTTGTAGGTCTGCTACTTTTGAAAAATCTTGAAAAATGTGGCACAA
>NC_139718.1:3476057-3491057 GCF_964188405.1 Protomyctophum parallelum | reverse complement strand
GTGTTTCCTGATGAACTCTTCCCTGATGTTTTATGTCCCAGAAGTGTGATTCCCATCTCTGACAAATGGAGGTCAACCTGAAATATAAGAAAGAATACATTAAGTGTTTGTGTGTGTGTGTGTGTGTGTGTGTGTGTGTGTGTGTGTGTGTGTGTGTGTGTGTGTGTGTGTGTGTGTGTGTGTGGCTGGCTTCCGACCCCCATCTGAAAATATTTAGTTCCACGGACCCCCCAGAAGCAACGACTTGAGTTCAAAACATTTGCTCTGAAAGAATACATATTCAACGATTTGCACCACATTTTCACAATCTTTCAAAAATAGCAGATCTACAAGCTCGTAGCGCAGCACCAAGTAGATATTCACTGTCAGGTGTTGGTGCTGCGCTACGAGCTTGAAGATCTGCTATTTTTTAGTGCGTGCGTGAGTGCGTGCGCGTGTGTGTGCGTGGCAGTGAGGTGTTTTTATGTTAGGCTGTACTTGGTTCAATCAGTGTTGCCATGTCTGCTTATCATGAGTGACTTTAGGCTTGTTTTTCTGTAAAGTCAATAAATATTAGACCTACTGTTAGGGGTTAATAGAAGTTATGTATTGTTTGTGGTGAACTATCCCTTTAAAGCAGTGGTTCTCTAACATGTTCCTGTATTTTTCCACAGACCTCCATCTGAACATAGATTTAGAGGTTTATTTTGAAAACACACCAGCAGATCTACAAGCTCACAACGTGTCACATCATGACGCGGGGTGAGCTTGTAGATCTGCTATTTTCAAATGGTTGATAGTTTTAAAGTGCTCATGTGACCTACAGTCACTTCCTTTAAGATCGTTTTCATAGACGTGGTTACTTATTTCTGTCTCAACACTGGCAACCCTGGGATCAGAGTGGTTGAACTGGACAACTCTATTTAGTGTTCATGGAATAACAGTTGACTAAAATAGTTATTATTGACTAAAAATAGTCTAACATTTCAACTAAAACTAGACTATAGAATAAAAGTGGACTAAATAGTTATCATTGACTAAATGATAATAATAAACGTTTCAACAGTTTTAATCCATTCAGACCTGACGTTGAAATGAAAAAAAAAAAGTCTTCTGAAAGAATATATATTCAAATATTTGTGCCACATTTTTGCCGTAGTGCGGCACCGCTTGTAGATCTGCTATTTTTCAATAGCTAAAGTATAACATAATCCTTAAAACACCAAAAGGGGTTCCCCCCCACACACACACACACACACACACACTTTTCAAAAATAGCAGATCTACAAGCTCATAGCGCGCCACCGAGTGGCGCGCTACGAGCTTGTAGATCTGCTATTTTTCAATAGCTAAAGTATATCATAATGCTTAGTTAAAACACCAAAAGGGGTTCCCGTTCAGAATGGGTTAAATGTGTTGATTTGTTTCCATGGTGATCATTGATTAAACAGTCCAGCTGTGTCTGTGTAGCTGAGAAGTGTGTTAGTGACAGATGTGATTTCAATGTAAATAATGACCTACCCATCTTTGACCTGATGCTCTCTCGTTGTTTCTTCACCTTCATCTGTCGTCGTGTTGCTCCCTCATCCTGGGTTCTCCTTTTCTTCTCAGCCTCCTCTAAGACTCTTCTGTCTATCTCGAAACAGCCTCCTTTCTCTCCTGCCACCATCTGCTCTATCTTCTCTAACAGCTGTGTGACCTGAGTGTCATCACCTCTGTTCTCATTGTTGAAGACATGATACCTGTTCCCACATTTCTCTACCAGGCTCTGGAGGGCCTTTCCTTCACTCTCAATGAACTGCTCAATGGATCTACCTCCTAGACGGTCTCCATGGTTGAATAGTAGCATAGCGTGATCCCACACTGACTCACTGAGAAGCTGCATGTGTTCCTCCATGTTTTTATACCAATCAGCTGGATGTGACTGATCTGCTCTTATAGTCAGGAGGAGAGCATGAGGACCTGGAGGAGACAGAGATGAACTAAGAACTATCTCCTGTTTGATCAGCTCAGATGTTTCATTTGGAGAGAAATTCCTAAACCATCCTGGTGTATCGACCACAGTAACGTGTCTGCCTGCTACGTCTCCCTGTCTCTTCTCACACTGAGCTGTTAACTCTAAACTAAACTGCCCTGATTCTGAACCCAGGATGGTGTTTCCTGATGAACTCTTCCCTGAACCTTGATGTCCCAGAAGTGTGATTCTCATCTCTGAGAGTTTCTCACTAGAGCCTGGAAATACAAGATAAATAGTCATAAATGTTCTCATATTACTTTAGAATTGTAATGAATCAGAACAATATTATCATATCAATCATTGATTGGTTAACCTGAAGATGAGGTCATCTTTGCCCATCTCCTAAACATCTTCTTCATCTCTGTCACGTGACCAGAAATCTAGGAAAATAAATGGCACAAAGATTATGAAAAATTGGCCACTGCAGGGACTCATTTGCATAAATAAGTAGATGCCTCATTGGCCACTGCAGGGACTCATTTGCATAAATACGTAGACACCTCATTGACCACTGGGACTCATTTGCATAAATACGTAGACACCTCATTGGCCACTGGGACTCATTTGCATAAATACATAGACGCCTCATTGGCCACTGGGACTCATTTTCATAAATACGTAGACACCACAAAGAAAGGCCCTTTTAACCCCCATGTGTGTTTGTACACACATGGGTTTAGCAGAAATCGGCCTCCTGGTGGCGCTATAGCAGGCCAAAGTGAAAGCGTTTATGATTTGAGGCATTTTGTTCAAAACGAGCTGCAAACGTCACAAGTCCATCTGAGCCAATCAGGATGGAATATGAATGAATAAATCACACTTGTGTGAAGTGAGGGGCGCCCTCATCATCATTACATCACCATACATCACATTCCGTGCTCAGCCAATCAAATCATCACAAATGTCATTCCGGCCAATATTGTGTTCACAGGATGGACCAGTGTTGTTTTAGTCGACTAAAACTAAGACGCAAAATGTTCGTGGACTACGTTTTCCCACTGACGAAAACCAAATGGAAACTAAATGAGAACTAAGCTATGATGACTAAAACTATGACTAAATATATTTACATCAACAAATAAACACTAGACTAAAATGTTAGGAAGGGACTAGTGGACTAGAGCAGTGGTTCCCACAGTGGGGTCCGGGGACCCCCAGGGGTCTTTGAGGGAGTTCCAGGGGGTCCGGGGACCCCCAGGGGTCCTTGAGGGAGTTCCAGGGGGTCCGGGGGAGTTCCAGGGGTCCTTGAGGGAGTTCCAGGGGGTCCCCATCTAAATGAGTTTGGAACCAAATGGACTCTTATGGGTCTGTAACTCTGAGAGTGTACAAATGGAACCAAATGGACCCCCATTTGAACACTCTCAGAGTTAAATTAACATTGATTTTACAATATAAATTGGGGGTCCCAGAGACAGAAATTACATTAAATGGGGGTCCGTACCCTAAATGCATGTAAAACTGGGGGTCCTCGAAATGTAACTGGTTGAGAATCACTGCTAGAGCCGTAAAAATCTTCTCTAATGGGGGTCCCTGGCATGTCTTTTCTAATGGGGGTCCCTGGCATATCTTTTCTAATGGGGGTCCCTGGCATGTCTTTTCTAATGGGGGTCCCTGGCATGTCTTTTCTAATGGGGGTCCGCGGGCTAAAATGTGTCAATTTGGGGGTCCTTGAAAAGGTTTGGGAACCACTGGACTAGAGATCCAGTATAAGTCATTTTACACTTGGTTGCATGCTGAAGATAGCAGATCTACAAGCTCACAACGCGCCGCGCTGCGACGCTTGTAGATCTGCTATTTTCAGAAAGTGTAAAATCAGTCATTACGACGGCATCAAGGCCCGCCAAAATACATTTTAGTCGACTAAATCTAGACTAACACAAAGACATTCCAGGTGACTAAAATGTTATGATATTTAGTCGACTAAAACTAGACTAACACAAAGACATTCCAGGTGACTAAAATGTGACTAAAACTAAATTAAACTACTCAAGAGACTAAATGACTAAAACTAAAATCTAAACGTGCTGCCAAAAACAACACTGGAGGGGCTATAGCGGCCAATCGGTCAGCTCCGTCTTGATCACATGACTGTGGGGATAATATGTGCACTGATTTGATCACATGACTCACAGTTTCGCTGTGACTGGACAGGAGTTGATCAAACACGCACATGCACGCACGCACACGCACACGCACGCGCACACACACACACACACACACACACACACACACACACACACACACACACACACACACACACACACACACACACACACACACACACACACACACACACACACACACACACACACACACACACACACACACACACACACACACACACACACACACACACACACACACACACACACACACACACACACACACACACACGTGTCTGTGTCTCAGTATGCAGTCGGCACTGACAATCATATAAAGTGCAAGAGAGTTAATTACCTGTTGGGTGTGTGTGCAGTCAGACTGAAGAAGAGTTGGTCCACTATGGTCCACTATGGTCCAGCAGAGTCAGAGATGGTCCAGCAGAGTCAGAGATGGTCCAGCAGAGTCAGAGATGGTCCAGCAGAGTCAGAGATGGTCCAGCAGAGTCAGAGATGGTCCAGCAGAGTCAGAGATGGTCCAGCAGAGTCAGAGATGGTCCAGCAGAGTCAGAGATGGTCCAGCAGAGTCAGAGATGGTACCAGCAGGAGACGTTTCACTGTCGACTTGAAGGGGAGGAAATGTTTTTCTTTTGTCTTGAAGGGGCATGTTTTGAACAATAACAGTCTTTTTATTATCTCTGTGATTTATACAGTACGTTTCTTTACCTCAGTCACTGATACTAAAATCTGATGTTGAGAATTATTACTTACAGATGGAATGATTGAAAGTGAAATGTCCCTTTAAGGAGGTTTAGGAGAGACAGATTCAAAGTGTCTTTGGGGCTGGTCCTATGAGTGTGGCCAATACCTGGTGTGTGTATGTGTGTGTGTGTGTGTGTGTGTGTGTGTGTGTGTGTGTGTGTGTGTGTGTGTGTGTGTGTGTGTGTGTGTGTGTGTGTGTGGGGGGGGGCATGATTTGAGGCATTTTGTTCAAAACGAGCTCCAAACTTCACATGTCCATCTGAGCCAATCAGGATGGAATATGAATGAATAAATCACACTTGAGTGAAGTGAGGGGCGCTCCCATCATCATTACATCATCATGCATCACATTCCGTGCTCAGCCAATTAAATCATCACAAATATCATTCCGGCCAATGTTTGTGTTCACACAAACGGACAAGGATGGACCAGTGTTGTTTTAGTCGACTAAAACTAAGACGCAAAATGTTGGTCCACTACGTTTTCCCACTGACGAAAACCAAATGGAAACTAAATGAAAACTAAGCTATGATGAAGCATTTGGGTTTACTGAGTGTGAGCGCTGACGTCAGACGCCGCTTTGACAGCTGTCAGAGAGCGTGTGCTCAGAAACACGGGAAGAAAACTTAATATACTGAGTCAATAAGTGAACAACTTTGGCAAAAAATAAATTGTCAGACGTCTCTACTAATATGACTGATAAAATAAGGGAGGAGGAGGAAGAAAGAAAAGAAAAGGAGAATACAAACAGTGACTGCAGTGCTATCATGGCAGAACTCAAGCTGCACCGGGATGACTTTAAAACACTCCTAAAGGCTCAGAGCGCCTCGCTCAAGTCACAGATTGACGAGGTGCAGAATTCACTTGAGAATCTTCTTGGTGTAAAAGTGAATTAAACACCTTGAGCGCCTTATTGCAGAAAACCGAGACGAGTTGAAATCTGAGCTGGACACCAAGGTCACAATATTGCAGCAAAACCTTGACATTGACATTGGTCAAGTCTCTGCTAGAATGGATCTACTCGAGACAAAACTGGCAGAGGCAGGATCATGCCCTGCCAACAGATTCCAATCGGATGTCTCTCATTATTGTGGGCCTCCCGTTCATCGACGGGGAAACCCCCCGGGAGAGAGCGAGCTCTTTATTGTATGAGGGGCTACAGTGTGACCCTGCCCGGTACCTGAAATCGTCAACGCGGAGCGGACAACAAAACATTGGAATGTAAACGGATGGACTATGTGGAACAGTGCACTCAGATCAATTATATTACTGGACCATATAGCCCTGATATTATTTCACTGAATGAAACTCATTTAAAACGAAATGAAGTAATTGAGTTGCAGGGCTATTCTTGGTTTGGTCAAAACCGACCCATGCATATTAAAGCATTTAAAGGATCGGGAGGCGTTGGTTTCTTCGTTAAGAATATTTTATTTGAGGTTTATGAAATTAAAATAAAGGATAAATCAGTGGAAGGAATACTTGCACTACAATTCAACGATAAAGTTTCTGACTACTGTTTTGTTATTTTCACCTGCTATTTACCCCCAGAAGCATCAACGAGATCAACCAGGGAAAATGACTTTTCTAATTTGTTCTCTGGTTGTAATCATTTATTTGATGAAATGTTTTTGAAATAAACTATTTGTTTAAAAAATTTAATGGAAAGCCAAATTAATTCCGATACAACCAGCAACATGTTTTTGAATGCAAACTTTTCTAGAGAAGAAATACAAAATGCTATAGACAGATGTAAAATGAAAAGAGCTACTGGAATCAATGAAATCTCTAATGAGGTGCTGAAGTCACCGAGGTTGTTTAATGTTTTGTTTGAATGATTTCAGTTTTGTTTTGACAGTGGCATCACTCCTACACAGTGGAATGAGAGCATTAGTAAACCTATCCCAAAGTCTTCAAAGAATGATCCAAAGTTACCACTTAGCTATAGAGGTATAAGTCTATTATTACCGTATATTACCAAATAACAGCCCATGCTCAAATAACCGCCCAGCACCAAATAACGGCCCAGGTTCCGACACCATTTTGCGTAATAACCGCCTCCATCAAATAACCGCCCTCCTCCATATAACGGCCCTCCTCCATATAACGGCCCATGGGCCGTTATTTGCTAACTTAATCAGCCTCAGCCCTCATTTATATTATTATATGCGTGTTCACCGTGTTGAGAATCTCCGCACGCCACTGATCATTTCACAACAGCGCAACACCAGTCCTTGATTAATTGAACAATGTGGACCCTGTTGTAAACAAGTGTAATGCTTAATTGGGTCGTCCACTCACAGTTGACAGTCTTTGTATTGAGTTTTGTGCTTGAAATGTACTGTAAATTCTGCAAACTGTTAATAAATATTTCAATCAATCAATCAATCAAACTCCATAAACTAAATCTAGGCTATAGTTTCACAAGTGCCTCCTATATGCACAACCAATTGTTTTAATGCAAAGTGGTGTATATTCTGTGTAATGTTTATTATCATCCGTGTATCTACAAGCTCCAAGTGTTGCATGACAGCGCTTTGTGCGCTTGCAGATGAACCCTTTCGGTGCGCGGCGTGCGCCAGCCAGGTCCTCACAAGTATAGTACTATAAAACACCTCGGCGCAACAAGTCCTCAGCGCAACAAAGAAGTTGATATTTAAATCGTGTTATTCTCGGTCAATTTTCAACCGATTGTTCTAATTCCAAATGGCCTATAATCCGTGAAGTGTACATTTTCATTGGGTGAAAATCTACCGGTACGTAGGCCTGCAGTTTATAATGAAATCAAAATGCATTGCATGCAGGCACGGACTGGCTAAGAAAATCGGCCCTGGCATCTGTGACGTCATTATGTCAAAACCACGCACAAACATGTTGACATTTCCCATTATTTTTGGACATATAGTTTTACGGTTTAAATAATAGTGCAAATAGTGTTCTAAATGTATATAAAATGAAACATATCATTGTGTTATATAGTTGTATTTTGAATATTGCTTGTCAAACGTTAAAGGACTATTTAATCTGATTGGTATATAGCTCTGCATGGTTGCTGCTTCTGATTAGTTAATAACTTTACTAGACCAATTTAAAATAGTATTAGATGTTTTTCGTTAATAATAACTTATGCTAATTATTACTGAACCATTTCAGATGTTTATATTTCACCAACAGGCATGATATGCATTTATAGGCATAATAGGCCAGTGGCCACCAGGACTCCATTTTGCACAGTAAGGCGCAATCACAGCTCAGTCCATTTTAATATTATAGCGCTCTATAATCAAATCATCTACTTGTACTCATTAATACTACAGCTTCATCATACTCCACAGAGAAACAAAACAACAGTCAACAACTGCCTGCTGACTTCATCCAGTCAGCAGTCACCGTACTCCCACTGAGCATGGCTTTACGCACAATCATCAATTACATCAAATAGCCTATAAATAAGGCAAACTGAATAGTTACTCTTTCACACGCAGACAAAGAGGCAAGAGCATGGAGCAGCAGCCAAGAACAAACACTGTAAGGCACACACCATCATTGCACTGCGTATACGCAGCATGTCATTAAATGCAGGCTCATTCCCAGCCGGGCCAGCCCCCTCCTGATCAGCGACAACTTCACCAACATTAGGCCGCCTACCTGCTTCGGGGCCGGGCTCGGGGATAACAACAATGCGCGGTGGTGCTCGTGGAACCTGCGGCGCCGCTGCTAGTGCTAGCCGGCTCCTGGGCAGCTTCGTCGCCGACAACAACGGCCTGCTGCTGGGCAGCCTGGGCTGCAAACATCTTGGTTCATTAGAAACATTTTCCTGCATCCGCCTCGAGACCCTTTCTCTTCTTCGCCCGTGCTTTCTCCACACCACCCTTTACCGTCTTTCTTTTGTCCATAATGTCAGTTTAATGTCACCTTTTTATTCACTTTTTATTCCGCTGTGTAACCTGTAACTCTTCCTTCAACGCGCCAGACCTTTTTGAATTAGTATACGTCAGAGTAAAATGGAGCAAAGGCTTCAGCGGCCGAGGGGGAATACAGGCCGCCCCACCACCCCTCCACCAATGTCACAATCGCTTCAACCCCCCTATGAGATTCTGGACAGAGTGGACTGGGCCGGCCCAATTCTGAGGATTGGGCCGGGCCGGCAGCAGACGGCTGGATTTTGAATTTCTCTAACTATAAACTTTCATGACAGCAGAACAGCCTAAGTACAAATATCATTTATGAAAAGCTACTACAGTGAAGTCTGTTCACAGAAGTTGTTGTAGGATATGTGGGGATTATCTGACGAGGTACCATTTGAGGGGGCAAAACCTTACATATACTAAATAATACTAAATTGTATAGGGTCAATAAATGTAATATTAAATAACCTTTCCACAGGAGTATATATCTTTTTATATTTTTCCAAAAAGAATACAAACAGGCAAACAGACAATAGCATAATACAAAGTTATCCCCCTCACTGGGGAAAATTCCGGGAGGAAAACGGGCACGCACCGGGGTGAGTCTTCTTGTTACCATTTTAATGACTATAAAATGGAGATATGTTTTGCCAAAGGGACTTTCGTTGTAGCAGATTTTATTTGTCAAGCTTGGGAAAGAAGACAGAGTACTCTGTATACATCTGAGGTGTGATATAATTAATTATCTAATGTAAAACATGCTGTAATTGGAAATGTGAAACGGTGTCTTATAAACCCATGAGGGTTAATTGGGCGCAAGGTGTGCATGACACGAAAATAAAGAAACAATCAATCAATGACTAAAACTATGACTAAATATATTTACAATTCCGTCAACAAATAAACACTAGACTAAAATGTTAGGAAGGGACTAGTGGACTATAGAGCAGTGGTTCCCACAGTGGGGTCCGTAGACCCCAGGGGTCCTTGAGATAGTTCCAGGGGGTCCGGGGACCCCCAGGGGTCCTTGAGATAGTTCCAGGGTGTCCGGGGACCCCCAGGGGTCCTTGAGGGAGTTCCAGGGGGTCCGGGGACCCCCAGGGGTCCTTGAGGGAGTTCCAGGGGGTCCGGGGACCTACCGGTACGTAGGCCTACAGTTTATAATGAAAGCATGCGTTTGTCCGCTGCTTCCCCATGCTCAATCAGAACATGTAGTGGTTACACCTGTGTGTTGATACGCTCCCTCTTACAATGAAATCAAAATGCATTGCATGCAGGCACGGACTGGCTAAGAAAATCGGCCCTGGCATCTGTGATGGTCACCGGCCCTATGACGTCATTATGTCAAAACCACGCACAAACATGTTGACATTTCCCATTATTTTTGGACATATAGTTTTACGGTTTAAATAATAGTGCAAATAGTGTTCTAAATGTATATAAAATGAAACATATCATTGTGTTATATAGTTGTATTTTGAATATTGCTTGTCAAACGTTAAAGGACTATTTAATCTGATTGGTATAGCTCTGCATGGTTGCTGCTTCTGATTAGTTAATAACTTTACTAGTTAAATAGTTTAAAATAGTATCAGATGTTTTTCGTTAATAATAACTTATGCTAATTATTACTGAACCATTTCAGATGTTTATATTTCACCAACAGGCATGATATGCATTTATAGGCATAATAGGCCAGTGGCCACCAGGACTCCATTTTGCACAGTAAGGCGCAATCACAGCTCAGTCCATTTTAATATTATAGCGCTCTATAATCAAATCATCTACTTGTACTCATTAATACTACAGCTTCATCATACTCCACAGAGAAACAAAACAACAGTCAACAACTGCCTGCTGACTTCCACTGAGCATGGCTTTACGCACAATCATCAATTACATCAAATAGCCTATAAATAAGGCAAACTGAATAGTTACTCTTTCACACGCAGACAAAGAGGCAAGAGCATGGAGCAGCAGCCAAGAACAAACACTGTAAGGCACACACCATCATTGCACTGCGTGTACGCAGCATGTCATTAAATGCAGGCTCATTCCCAGCCGGGCCAGCCCCCTCCTGATCAGCGACAACTTCACCAACATTAGGCCGCCTACCTGCTTCGGGGCCGGGCTCGGGGATAACAACAATGCGCGGTGGTGGTCGTGGAACCTGCGGCGCCGCTGCTAGTGCTAGCCGGCTCCTGGGCAGCTTCGTCGCCGACAACAACGGCCTGCTGCTGGGCAGCCTGGGCTGCAAACATCTTGGTTCATTTGAAACATTGTCCTGCATCCGCCTCGAGACCCTTTCTCTTCTTCGCCCGTGCTTTCTCCACACCACCCTTTACCGTCTTTCTTTTATCCATAATGTCAGTTTAATGTCACCTTTTTATTCACTTTTTATTCCGCTGTGTAACCTGTAACTCTTCCTCCAACGCGCCAGACCTTTTTGAATTAGTATACGTCAGAGTAAAATGGAGCAAAGGCTTCAGCGGCCGAGGGGGAATACAGGCCGCCCCACCACCCCTCCACCAATGTCACAATCGCTTCAACCCCCCTATGAGATTCTGGACAGAGTGGACTGGGCCGGCCCAATTCTGAGGATTGGGCCGGGCCGGCAGCAGACGGCTGGATTTTGAATTTCTCTAACTATAAACTTTCATGACAGCAGAACAGCCTAAGTACAAATATCATTTATGAAAAGCTACTACAGTGAAGTCTGTTCACAGAAGTTGTTGTAGGATATGTGGGGATTATCTGACGAGGTACCATTTGAGGGGGCAAAACCTTACATATACTAAATAATACTAAATTGTTTATAGGGTCAATAAATGTAATATTAAATAACCTTTCCACAGGAGTATATATCTTTTTATATTTTTCCAAAAAGAATACAAACAGGCAAACAGCCAATAGCATAATACAAAGTTATCCCCCTCACTGGGGAAAATTCCGGGAGGAAAAACGGGCACGCACCGGGGTGAGTCTTCTTGTTACCATTTTAATGACTATAAAATGGAGATATGTTTTGCCAAAGGGACTTTCGTTGTAGCAGATTTTATTTGTCAAGCTTGGGAAAGAAGACAGAGTACTCTGTATACATCTGAGGTGTGATATAATTAATTATCTAATGTAAAACATGCTGTAATTGGAAATGTGAAACGGTGTCTTATAAACCCATGAGGGTTAATTGGGCGCAAGGTGTGCATGACACGAAAATAAAGAAACAATCAATCAATGACTAAAACTATGACTAAATATATTTACAATTCCGTCAACAAATAAACACTAGACTAAAATGTTAGGAAGGGACTAGTGGACTATAGAGCAGTGGTTCCCACAGTGGGGTCCGTAGACCCCAGGGGTCCTTGAGATAGTTCCAGGGTGTCCGTGGACCCCCAGGGGTCCTTGAGGGAGTTCCAGGGGGTCCGGGGACCCCCAGGGGTCCTTGAGGGAGTTCCAGGGGGTCCGGGGACCCCCAGGGGTCCTTGAGAGAGTTCCAGGGGGTCCCCCAGCTAAATGAGTTTGGAACCAAATGGACGTCATTACACACTGGCGAATTAGCGACGCGATGCGAATAAGCAATCTAAAACATGCCTAATTTGCCCGGCGAATTTAGTCGCGTCTGTACACATATAAATGCGACGCGTATTGTGTGATTATATTCGCCAGCCCTCCACTCCAATCTCCTCTCCTCTCCTCTCCTCTCCTCTCCCCTCCCCTCCCCTCCCCTCCCCTCCCCTCCCCTCCCCTCCCCTCTCCTCTCCTCTCCTCTCCTCTCCTCTCCTCTCCCCTCCCCTCCCATCTTATGACGCAACAGATGAAATAATATCAGTCATATATGACTACTCAGGGTACTAAAACGGGCCACTCAAGCTGCAAAGAAAAACAGGCATTTCTGATTTAAAATAAATCACACCCATGTGAAGTGAGGGGTGCTCTTTTCTTCGTACATTATCCATTCATTGTCAATGGGAATTTAGTCTTTGTGTAGGACAAAAATCGCCGATTTGCTCAGACACACATGACGTAAATTCTCCATTCATTGTGAATGGCATTTCATGTTTGTGTTAGGACAAAAATTGAAACTATAGCTGTCGCTGAATATAGGAGGGGCTACCCACAATAATGTCACTAGCCCTACATTGTAATAATAGAACCAGTAAGACACCCTGAGGGCGAGAAGCGAGCGTGCATGCATCCGCCTGGGTGACAGCAGACTGCTGGGTGAGCGCTGGCACTTTGGCATGGGGGGGGGGATCCGATCAACATATGGAATTAATTCTGTACTGGCCATAAATGGAGCGTGTCTTTCTTGAGTGAATGAGGTCAGATCAACATAATGGAATGTCAGAACGGGTCAGCTCCATATATGGAGATCTACGGGTGGCAGCGGGGGCAGTGTCTTGAGTGTACAGGGTGTGATGAGGGCCTGAGGGCCCAGGTAGGGCCGGCCCTTCATTTTTGGGCCCATTGAGGACTTTAGTTTTTGCTGGCTGCCGGGTGTGGCTGCACTAATAACTTCAGTGAATTGGATGGAGCCCGCACACCATAGGTACTAGCAAGACGTTCTTTATTTAAATACTGACAACGTTTCCATCTGTTAGATCTTCATCAGGTCATGTGAACATACACACAAGTTTGTACATTTATAATAAGGGAGTGCCCCCATTACCCAATCAAAAATAAGTTTTGAACAGACTATAAAACTTCTGAACAGACTATATTCACATCAATATGTCTGGGTCCCCACCCACTCACTCAGGGTTGACGTGTCACACCTGTAGTGATGGGAGGGGCACCAAAATGTGGTGTTTTTGATTGGGTAATGGGGGCACTCCCTTATTATAAATGTACAAACTTGTGTGTATGTTCACATGACCTGATGAAGATCTAACAGATGGAAACGTTGTCAGTATTTAAATAAAGAACGTCTTGCTAGTACCTATGGTGTGCGGGCTCCATCCAATTCACTGAAGTTTCTTTTAGCCCAGCACCCAGCCTGTCCATGTGCGTATTCTACGTCTGCTGCACTAATAACTTACCCAGGGGGCAAAGGGGGTTGACCTGCATTTGTCATAACATACAAAGTTGTCCACCAGAAATAATATCTATGACCCAGTAGGATCACAACCTATATGGACAACCTGGTCAATTGTTGGGCGAAAGTCCAATATAGCCGGCCGCCCCAATATTAGCACCTTTTAGTTATAATGGGGGGTGAATAGGGCAATTTTTTTAACAGAGATATTTCCACGAAACTTCACAGGTTGATCAATAATATGAATACGAACATATTTTGCATTGAAAGTTTCCATGAAATCCAATATGGCCGGTATCTATGTAATGGTTTCTGACCATGAGATACTCAATGGAATACCTATTTATTATTGGGTGTGTCAATAAAAGTCATGAACATAGTCGGCACCATAAGCAATTTCCGATACTTATAGCAGCCCATTAAATTGCAGCAGGGCTATGGCAGGAGAAAGCACACAAACTACCAGTGTTCCATGCATTGACGGGTTGTGACACTGTGTCAAGCATGTTGGCCACGGGAAATAGACTGCGTGGGCTGTATGGGCTTCTGAGCTTATACACATGCCCTGTTGATATTCATTTGTGAGGTAGAAGGAAGCTTCTGGCCAATTCCAAAGTTCAAAAATGTAATTCTGGATCATTAAAAAATACTGATTTGACACCGAGATCACCCATATCAGACAATCATACAAGTGATGGCTGCCATCTTGAATATTCAATGACAATTTTCAATTATGCAAAAGACACTTACCAAGTACTATATATGGTAAATGAGTCTGAAATATCATATTATATCCATCATTCATAAGAAAACAGTTGTTGCTGGTGGCCAGTTTGAAAAATGGCTGCCATTAAAAATAGACCAATCAAATCAATTGTTTTGTCAAGTACAGCTGTGTCAAGATGTGATGTGCAGAATTGGCTGTTACAACTCAAAGGTCTAGGAGGCAGAAACCTTGGCTCATTTTACCTTAGTGATGGCCCACTTTACCTGAGACCACCTTACATACAGACCAAAGTCTGGCGGAGCCCGTTGCTCGCTGTTGCCGTGTCTCGCTGTTAGCACACGCACACCCATGTGCCATGTCCACGCGCGCACGCACAGGCGAGCGCACGCACACGCGGATCAAATAGTAATCTCAGCAAGGCAGATGGCTTCTTAGAGTGGGTGACAATATTATCACACAAAAAGATTAAT
>NC_139718.1:3298557-3471057 GCF_964188405.1 Protomyctophum parallelum | reverse complement strand
AATTGTATAAAAGGAAAGGAAAGGTACCATGTTTACCCTGCAGGGTAACTGGACTAAAGGTATACTATGTTTACCCTGCAGGGTAACTGGACTAAAGGTACTATGTTTACCCAGGGTAACTGGACTAAAGGTACTATGTTTACCCAGGGTAACTGGACTAAAGGTACTATGTTTACCCAGGGTAACTGGACTAAAGGTACTATGTTTACCCAGGGTAACTGGACTAAAGGTACTATGTTTACCCAGGGTAACTGGACTAAGGAAAGGAAAGGTACTATGTTTACCCAGGGTAACTGGACTAAGGAAAGGAAAGGTACTATGTTTACCCAGGGTAACTGGACTAAAGGTACTATGTTTACCCAGGGTAACTGGACTAAAGGTACTATGTTTACTCAGGGTAACTGGACTAAGGAAAGGAAAGGTACCATGTTTACCCAGGGTAACTGTTACTGGACTAAGCTCAATAACTTGATTGTTTACAGCCAGTATAACAAAGGAAGGGGGATACCGGCACCACGAACGGGCCACAGAAGTTAGTTCAACTGTTTCACTGGCGTTGTGTTGCTGTGCAAAAATAAAACATAAAATAAAGCAATAGTATTTTATTCAGAGAGACGGAGAGAGAGCTGCGAGGGAACGTCGTTCTCTTTCTTGTGCAACTTCCGTGGTGTGCCACAAGATGTCAGGCTTGAGCCAAGTCTCGGTTTTCTTTTCAGTTGAGCCAAACACAACAGAAAAAGCTTCTTTCTAGAGTGACGCATTAATTTAATCACTACTAGACTAGTAGTTATTAATAAAATACACATAATGTAATAATATAATATAATAGGTATTCAAAACATCAAATTCATTCCTCTGTTGAAAAGGTTATTTATTTCTATGTTTTTAAGGGGTGATAAAGTAAGGCCCCAGCGAGGATCGAACTCGCGACCCCTGGTTTACAAGACCAGTGCTCTAACCACTGAGCTATGGAGCCGGTCCGCGACACCACGGCCGACAGATGGTCTTTTAAAGCCTCGGACCACGGTTTAGCCTCAGACCCATCTGAGCCACGGACCACCATCTGATGACATTTAGCCTCTCAGACCCATCTGAGCCACGGACCACCATCTGATGACATTTAGCCTCTCAGACCCATCTGAGCCACGGACCACCATCTGATGACATTTAGCCTCTCAGACCCATCTGAGCCACGGACCACCATCTGATGACATTTAGCCTCTCAGACCCATCTGAGCCACGGACCACCATCTGATGACATTTAGCCTCTCAGACCCATCTGAGCCACGGACCACCATCTGATGACATTTAGCCTCTCAGACCCATCTGAGCCACGGACCACCATCTGATGACATTTAGCCTCTCAGACCCATCTGAGCCACGGACCACCATCTGATGACATTTAACCTCTCAGACCCATCTGAGCCACGGACCACCATCTGATGACATTTAGCCTCTCAGACCCATCTGAGCCACGGACCACCATTTGATGACATTTAGCCTCTCAGACCCATCTGAGCCACGGACCACCATTTGATGACATTTATCCTCTCAGACCCATCTGAGCCACGGACCACCGTTTGATGACATTTAGCCTCTCAGACCCATCTGAGCCACGGACAACCATCTGATGACATTTAGCCTCTCAGACCCATCTGAGCCACGGACCACCATCTGATGACATTTTAGTCTAGTAGCCAGCCCATACAGCCACATTGTGAACCCGGACATTGAGTACACCAAGGTTTTATTATCTCCACCAGGCCGAAGGCATGGGGGGAGAGTATGTTTTGCACTCCGTCCGTCCGTGTGTTCGTCCGTCCGTCCGTCCGTCCGTGTGTCCGTGTGTCCGTCCGTCCGTGTGTCCGTGAGCAGCTAATCTCGGCCACTGTTAACGCCAAATTTTGCACACACACTCCCTGGATGCCAACGATGAACCTCTGCCCCAAACTTTCCAGAACGGCCTGTTATAGCGCCACCAGGAGGCCGCTTTGTGCAAAACAAGTTTTTGCACAGTACACCTACAGATTTTGTCCAAACATCACGCAAATTGGTACACAGTCTCTCTAGAGCCATTCAACGAAACCGGTCTTTCAGATTTCTCAGACTCCATCCTGATTGGTTAAGATTGGCTTCCAAAGTTCACAGGAGTGCTCAGTTTCAAACAAAATGCTGCAAATCATGAACACATCGCGTGATTTCCCTGAAATTGTGCACCCACATTCCCACTAGGCCGAGGACGAAATGCCACATGAACAATTTCAACTCAGCCTCAAGGTGGCGCTATAACTGGCCGAAAAGTGTTTTTACCTCTAACTGCACGGATCTGTGGATAACTTTGTATGCCAACTCCCTAGAGGCCAAGGAAAAACCTTTGTCTGGAATTTTTCACATCTGCGCCACCAGGAGGCCGACATATGTAAAACACATTTTCTATTATTACTCCTTCAGATTTTATCCAAATTTCACGCAAATCGGTACACATGATCTCCATAGTCATGTGATCAAGACAGGTTTGTTTGATTTCTCATATTCCATCCTGATTGGCCACGATTGGCTCCTACAGTTTTCAGGAGTAGCCCGCTTTGTACAAATCGCCACAACTCCTCCTCATTGCGATGAAACTGTGCACGCATATTCCCACTAGGCTGAGGAAGAATCCTGGTGGAGACCTGTGCCCAGAAGGGCACTTTTTCTAGTGTTATAATAAATGTTGAGTATGGGTCCCCAGCATGTATTGATTGATTGAAATATTTATTAACAGTTTGTAGAATTACAGTACATTTTAAGCACAAACTCAATACAGAGACTGTTAACTGTGAGTGGACGACCCAATTAAGCATTACACTTGTTTACAACAGGGTCCACATTGTTCAATTCATCAAAACATTTAGAGACACTTCTATGTAGTATAAACTGCCGGATGCTAACTTGCATATATATATATGTTAAGCTTCACATTTTTATGTCTTTAAATTGGGTTGGTGGACATTTTTGTCAACATTTGTTTTGCCACAGACATATAAAATGTAATGAGTGGACAATAATACCAGAAACACAGGAATAGATAGGAACGCCCTACCAACAGTTATTAAGACATGTGGATCCCTTGACTCCTTCAAAACCGCTCTCAAAGGGCACCTACGGACGGCTGCAATTCGAAACCTCATACCAGAGATCTTTGCTGCGATTAAAACGAATCCTGCTGCGCATTGTCAGAAAGTGCGCTTCGTTTGGCAGGTGTGAAGGCTCATTCGAATCCTAATGCGCAGCAAATAACCGCATTTTACTCCGCCCAAAAACGTGGGTTTCGCTTCGCTTCGAATCGCACTTGACTACGATTCGGCGCAGGTGTGAATGCAATCCGCAGTAAATAAAGGAAATGAAGCAAACATAATGTGGCGGGTGAGGAGCTGAACACAGTTGGAGACGGAGAAGGCATATTTTACGCAGCGCAAAGATGTCCCGTTACTGTGGATAGACGTGGTCGAATAAGGAGACTGAAGCCCTGATCCATAAGCCCATAAAAACACTGCAGTGTATTATAGCCTACATAATATTCTGTCTGTCTGTCTGTCTGTGCGTGCCGTAAACATGGAGTGCTGTCACTGTGTGGGACTGGGGAGTTATATCAGTGCGCTCAAGCAGCGCTGTGCCTCATGCCCAAAAGAACAGTGTGTGGCGGCTGCGTGCGTAGAGAGAGAGAGAGAGGGGGGGGGGTCCCAGACGGCACGACACATGCACGTTATAAGTGTAATTCTATCACCATAGATTTCACTGTGTAGGCTAGTTTATGAATGGAACACATTGATAAAGGTCCCCCCTGCTGCGTTTCCAATTGCTGCGAATGACAGTGTGAAGGCAAACCGCAGCCAATTAAATATGCAAGATTCTAATTTCCCCGCCCATACGGATCTGAGTCTACCGAAGTATTAGGTGAGAATCTGACCATAGAAGTGTCTATTTGTACGTCTCTAAATGTTTTGATGAATTGAACAAGGTGGACCCTGTTGTAAACAAGTGTAATGCTTAATTGGGTCGTCCACTCACAGTTAACAGTCTTTGTATTGAGTTTGTGCTTGAAATGTACTGTAATTCTGCAAACTGTTAATAAATATTTCAATCAATCAATCAATGACAGCTCTGTAACTCTTGAGTGTTCAAATGGAACCAAATTATTTGAGTTAAGGCCGGGGGGGGGGGGTCCTTGTAAATGGGTCCGTCTGAGAACCAGTTAACGTGTCTTAATAAAATAATACATTCAGTAAGTGGGTGTTATGATCAAAATGAGAACATTATAATGGAAGAGAGGGAGGCCAAGGAAGTGATAATTAACCTGTATAAACACCAGCAGTAAATTAATTGGAACCCCGACTGTGTTTCAGGGACTTTAGAGCAGCGCGTTCGTCAAGGTCCAAATTATTTAATTATTCAGCATTTGAGATATAGCTTCTGTCCACAATTCCAAGCTGTGTTGATACCATTAGGAGAGATAACAAGCAAACGTTGATCAAAATAACAATTATTCTACATTCTCTAATATATATATTTCTTGTAAATTAAGTAATGCAGATGTTTAACAATAATTTAACTCTTGAGAGCGTACAATGAAACCCATTTGGTGTCACTTTACACGGAAGAGTTAACGATCTATAAAGGGTCCATTTGGGTATACCACCCCTCGGTCCTTTAGCTGGGGACCACCCTGTAGACCGTTTAGAGGGTACCACCCCTCGGTCCTTTAGCTGGGGACCACCCTGTAGACCGTTTAGAGGGTACCACCCCTCGGTCCTTTAGCTGGGGACCACCCTGTAGACCGTTTAGAGGGTACCACCCCTCAGTCCTTTAGCTGGGGACCACCCTGTAGACCGTTTAGAGGGTACCACCCCTCGGTCCTTTAGCTGGGGACCACCCTGAAGACCGTTTAGAGGGTACCACCCCTCGGTCCTTTAGCTGGGGACCACCCTGTAGACCGTTTAGAGGGTACCACCCCTCGGTCCTTTAGCTGGGGACCACCCTGTAGACCGTTTAGAGGGTACCACCCCTCAGTCCTTTAGCTGGGGACCACCCTGTAGACCGTTTAGAGGGTACCACCCCTCGGTCCTTTAGCTGGGGACCACCCTGTAGACCGTTTAGAGGGTACCACCCCTCGGTCCTTTAGCTGGGGACCACCATGAAGACCGTTTAGAGGGTACCACCCCTCGGTCCTTTAGCTGGGGACCACCCTGTAGACCGTTTAGAGGGTACCACCCCTCGGTCCTTTAGCTGGGGACCACCATGAAGACCGTTTAGAGGGTACCACCCCTCGGTCCTTTAGCTGGGGACCACCATGAAGACCGTTTAGAGGGTACCACCCCTCGGTCCTTTAGCTGGGGACCACCCTGTAGACCGTTTAGAGGGTACCGCCCCTCGGTCCTTTAGCTGGGGACCACCCTGTAGACCGTTTAGAGGGTACCACCCCTCGGTCCTTTAGCTGGGGACCACCCTGTAGACCGTTTAGAGGGTACCACCCCTCGGTCCTTTAGCTGGGGACCACCCTGTAGACCGTTTAGAGGGTACCACCCCTCGGTCCTTTAGCTGGGGACCACCATGAAGACCGTTTAGAGGGTACCACCCCTCGGTCCTTTAGCTGGGGACCACCATGAAGACCGTTTAGAGGGTACCACCCCTCGGTCCTTTAGCTGGGGACCACCCTGTAGACCGTTTAGAGGGTACCACCCCTCGGTCCTTTAGCTGGGGACCACCCTGTAGACCGTTTAGAGGGTACCACCCCTCGGTCCTTTAGCTGGGGACCACCATGAAGACCGTTTAGAGGGTACCACCCCTCGGTCCTTTAGCTGGGGACCACCATGAAGACCGTTTAGAGGGTACTACCCCTCGGTCCTTTAGCTGGGGACCACCCTGTAGACCGTTTAGAGGGTACCACCCCTCGGTCCTTTAGCTGGGGACCACCCTGTAGACCGTTTAGAGGGTACCACCCCTCGGTCCTTTAGCTGGGGACCACCCTGTAGACCGTTTAGAGGGTACCACCCCTCGGTCCTTTAGCTGGGGACCACCATGAAGACCGTTTAGAGGGTACCACCCCTCGGTCCTTTAGCTGGGGACCACCATGAAGACCGTTTAGAGGGTACCACCCCTCGGTCCTTTAGCTGGGGACCACCCTGTAGACCGTTTAGAGGGTACCACCCCTCGGTCCTTTAGCTGGGGACCACCATGAAGACCGTTTAGAGGGTACCACCCCTCGGTCCTTTAGCTGGGGACCACCCTGTAGACCGTTTAGAGGGTACCACCCCTCGGTCCTTTAGCTGGGGACCACCCTGTAGACCGTTTAGAGGGTACCACCCCTCGGTCCTTTAGCTGGGGACCACCCTGTAGACCGTTTAGAGGGTACCACCCCTCGGTCCTTTAGCTGGGGACCACCCGGAAGACCGTTTAGACTCTAAACGGCGACACAGAGACAAGATTTAAAGGAGAATTCCATGCTAGAATGCTTTCTTATCTTTCTTACCTTTCTTTGTAGTTGTTACGTCCCCACCAAAGAGGTCCAGGTGTTTTTTTGTGCAAAAACTCCTTATTGGCTATTTTCCCTACCATAAGCCCTCAATGAATGGTGTTATGCTAGTTTGCTTATTTCCATCGAAAGAAGTAGTAAAGTGTGCCGCTTGGGATATTATTTACATTATGAAGATAGGATATATACAAAGAAATTATAATTTTGAGCGATGGAAATAAGCGAATTAGCACAACACCCCATAGCCCCATTCAATTCAATGCAATTCATTTAGGGCTTATGGTAGGGGAAATAGCCAATAAGGAGCTTTTGCACAAAATAACACCTGGACCTCTTTGGTGGGGGTTAGGGTTACTACAAAGAAAGGTAAGAAAGCCTTCTAGTATGGAATTCTCCTTTAACATAGAACTATACAACGACACAAAGAAAAGATTTTCAACAATGACATTTATATTTAATTCATAAGATTGACGGCGACATGAAGAGGCATTGTCATGACATTAGGGACTTTAAGCAACGACGGCTACGGCAGTCGGCTCCGGCAACCGGAAAAGGATCAGTGCTCGATACCTAAACCTGCTCTCCGTCGCAGCCCTTTCTACTGCGGCAGAACCTACACTAGCGTCTACAACGCCATGTCAGAACCGTGTTTATTGGAATTATAGCTGTCATACATTTACACCGATGTGTTGGCATGCTCTGGATGAAGGAATAACACTAAAACCATTATTAACCAGGTTTATTAAAACGGTTTTAGAATAACAGATTGCTCCATGCAGCGCCTTCCTCTTTCCACTGCTGATCATGTCCAGAGCATGTAAGAATTAAGCAATATCGGCAAGTTAGCTGACGCGCAGACGGGGTGTTTTAAAAAAAAGTGTTTATGTTTGACATAATGCTGCATAGACGCGTCGTCAATGTCGTCAATGTCACCGACGGCTGTTTGCTTAACGATTTTGACCGCTACGGTGACGGCGTCATAGCCGCTGTACTTCCGCCTAGCGGAGCCGTCCTGAAAACAGTCGTTGCTTAAAGTCCCTATTAATTAATTCATCCATCCATCCATTGACATTCATTCATTCATGCATCCATTCAGAGGGTTGTTCACTGTTAAATTACATTCATGTTCTCATTAATATTCAAACACATTCATGTCCTCATTAATATTCAAACACATTTGTGTTCTCATTAATATTCAAACACATTCATGTCCTCATTGATATTCAAACACATTCATGTCCTCATTAATATTCAAACACATGAATGACATTCAGCTGTTGGACACTAGTCCTAGAGCCTACTGTAGTCCTATAGCTAGTCCTATAGCCTACTGTAGTCCTATAGCTAGTCCTATAGCCTACTGTAGTCCTATAGTCTACTGTAGTCCTATAGTCTACTGTAGTCCTATAGCCTACTGTAGTCCTATAGCCTACTGTAGTCTTATAGCCTACTGTAGTCCTATAGCCTACTGTAGTCCTATAGCCTACTGTAGTCCTATAGTCTACTGTAGTCTTATAGCCTACTGTAGTCCTATAGCCTACTGTAGTCCTATAGCCTACTGTAGTCTTATAGCCTACTGTAGTCCTATAGCCTACTGTAGTCTTATAGTATACTGTAGTCCTATAGCCTACTGTAGTCCTATAGCCTACTGTAGTCCTATAGTCTACTGTAGTCCTATAGCCTACTGTAGTCCTATAGCCTACTGTAGTCTTATAGCCTACTGTAGTCCTATAGCCTACTGTAGTCCTATAGCCTACTGTAGTCCTATAGTCTACTGTAGTCTTATAGCCTACTGTAGTCCTATAGCCTACTGTAGTCCTATAGCCTACTGTAGTCTTATAGCCTACTGTAGTCCTATAGCCTACTGTAGTCTTATAGTATACTGTAGTCCTATAGCCTACTGTAGTCCTATAGCCTACTGTAGTCCTATAGCCTACTGTAGTCCTATAGCCTACTGTAGTCCTATAGGCTACTTGTACATCATTTTAGCATTTTGCGAAACTTGCAAAGTAAAAAATAAAAACTAGGCTATAAATCAATTCTGCAACGAGAAATGTATGAGACATAAAATCATGCTTCCTTCTATGCATGAGGAGTCCAAGCTGCTTCTTTTCACCTGACAGGAGGGAGTTTTATAGTTCTATTTGTATTATCCTGAGAACGATGGCTTCCAGTATCGCATTGCAACTTTTCAGGCACAGAAAACCTGCAGCTTAGATTAATTTAGATTCCCCATTGATGATGTCACTGGTGGACGGGTTTCTGAACTGCCCACAGCCCTCCTATGAGACACAGACTGGTTTCTGAACTGCCCACAGCCCTCCTATGAGACACAGACTGGTTTCTGAACTGCCCACAGCCCTCCTATGAGACACAGACTGGTTTCTGAACTGCCCACAGCCCTCCTATGAGACACAGACTGGTTTCTGATTTCCCACAGGCCCAATATATGAGACAGACTGGTTTCTGAACTGCCCACAGCCCTCCTATGAGACACAGACTGGTTTCTGAACTGCCCACAGCCTTCCTTCCTTTGAAAACAAAAAAGAAACATAATACCAGAGTAACACCCTGGATAAATGAGCTTTCACGCTCACTGAAGCAAGAATGTCGAAGAGCTGAGCGAGCTTGGAGAAAAAACAAACTCACCATCCACCTAGAGATTCTTAAAAAGTCAACAGTCGCCTATAACAAAGCCTTGCGTTTAGCAAGGCAGGCATATTTCTCTGGCATTATTAACGAGAACAAGAAAAATGCTAGAGTCCTATTCTCTACCATTGATCGACTTTTAAACCCCCCCCAGTCCTACAAGCAGTCATTCCCGGCCTCTAAAGCTAAGTGTAATGAGTTTGCATGCTTTTTTGACAACAAAATTTCAAACATTAGAGCTGATATTATGAATGGTGCTGCTGCTAGCGCAAACCGTCAAACAGCAGCAAATGGTCCCAGGGTAGATCTCTCCAGGGGGAGCCTATCATCGTTCTGCGAAATTGAGGAAGACGAACTCCGCAAAACTATATCACAGATGACATCATCCTCCTGTTCATTAGATACAATTCCCACCAACTTTCTCAAAGAAGTCTTAGACAGTGTGATTGGAGATATCCTAAAAATTGTAAACAGCTCTCTACAATCAGGCGTCTTCCCAGACTCACTGAAGACTGCTGTAGTTAAGCCCCTTCTCAAGAAACACAATCTTGATCCCTCTGTTTTGGGTAACTATCGACCCATTTCAAATCTACCCTTTCTGGGCAAGGTTTTAGAAAAATGTATCTTTCATCAATTGGATGTGTTTCTACAGAACAATAATGTGCACAACAAATTCCAATCTGGCTTTAGGAAAGGCCACAGCACAGAAACAGCACTTGTAAAAGTAATGAATGATCTGAGGGTGTCTGCTGACAAGAAACATGTATCCGTTCTCTTACTTCTAGATTTAACGGCTGCATTTGACACGATTGATCACTCAATTTTAATACAGCGTCTGGAGCACTGGATAGGCCTGTCTGGTACGGCCCTGTCCTGGTTTTCCTCCTACCTATCAAACAGAAGTTACTTTGTCAATCTAGCCGAGTTTGACTCAGACAAACACGACATCAGTTCTGGTATTCCACAGGGCTCGATTCTTGGCCCTCTGCTTTTCTCCTTGTACATACTGCCACTGGGCGAACTCATTGCCAATCACGGAGTCAATTTTCATTTCTATGCTGATGATACCCAATTATATCTATCTGTGGCTCCAGATGATCCCTGTGCTTTAGACCCGCTGCTTACCTGTCTGTCTAGCATCAAATGTTGGATGAGTGAGAACTTTCTCAAGCTAAATGAGGACAAGACAGAAGTTCTCATAATCGGCTCTAGTGAGCAGAAAGAATCCATATTAAGCAACCTGACTGTAGACAGTAACAGTACAGTAAAGAACCTGGGGGTTATTATTGATTCCGAATTGAATTTTAATTCACACATTAATCATGTTACCAAGATTGCCTTTTTTCACCTTAGAAATATTGCACGAATCAGAGCCTATGTGTCCTTGGACGATGCAAAAACGCTAATCCACGCCTTTGTTTTCTCTCGGCTTGATTACTGCAATGCACTTTTTTCAGGACTGCCTAAGAAAACAACTGACAGATTACAACTTGTCCAAAATGCAGCAGCCAGAGTTTTAACTAGAACTAAGATGAGAGAACATATTACTCCAGTTTTGGCATCACTGCACAGGCTTCCGGTTGTTTTTAGGATTGATTTTAAAATTCTTTTACTTGTCTATAAAGCCCTCAATGGTCTCGCACCTTCCTACCTACATGACTGCTTGCCTAAATATGTCCCAAACCGCCCGCTAAGGTCTTCCACTGCTGGCCTGCTCGCTTTGCCTAAAAAAATGGCAACTAAAAAATACGGGGAAGCAGCTTTTTGCTTCTACGGGCCATCGGCATGGAACAAGCTCCCTCTGTACCTTCGTCAGGCAGCCTCTGTAGACATTTTTAAAGCTCAGCTCAAGACCCACTTCTACAACATTGCCTTTAAGTGATCTTATATTTTTTGTTATTCATGTCCTCACTGTATTGCATTACTGCTTGTTTTTTAATGTCGTTGCCTTGCTTTTCTTTTATGCTTTGCTTTTATTTTATTCTCCATTGTTCTGTAAAGCACTTTGAGCTGCATTTGATGTCATGAAAGGTGCTATACAAATAAAGTTTTATTATTATTATTATTATTATTATTATTATTATTATTCCTATGAGACACATACTGGTTTCTGAACTGCCCACGGCCCTCCTATGAGACACAGACTGGTTTCTGAACTGCCCACAGCCTTCCTATGAGACACAGACTGGTTTCTGAACTGCCCACAGCCTTCCTATGAGACACAGACTGGTTTCTGAACTGCCAATAGCCTTCCTATGAGACACAGACTGGTTTCTGAACTGCCCACAGCCCTCCTATGAGACACAGACTGGTTTCTGAACTGCCCACAGCCCTCCTATGAGACACAGACTGGTTTCTGAACTGCCCACAGCCCTCCTATGAGACACAGACTGGTTTCTGAACCGCCCACAGCCCTCCTATGAGACACAGACTGGATGCTGATCTGCCCACAGCCCTCCTATGAGACACAGACTGGATGCTGATCTGCCCACAGCCCTCCTATGAGACACAGACTGGTTTCTGAACTGCCCACAGCCCTCCTATGAGACACAGACTGGTTGCTGAACCGCCCACAGCCCACAGTGGTTTTAGTGGTCTTGGTGGTTGTAGTGGTCCTGGTGGTGGGTTAGACCTCTATAAGGTGGTCTTGGTGGTTGTAGTGGTCTTGGTGGTGGGTTAGACCTCTATAAGGTGGTCTTGGTGGTTGTAGTGGTCTTGGTGGTGGGTTAGACCTCTATAAGGTGGTCTTGGTGGTTGTAGTGGTCTTGGTGGTGGGTTAGACCTCTATAAGGTGGTCTTGGTGGTTGTAGTGGTCTTGGTGGTCTTGGTGGTTGAATTGGTCCTGGTGGTTGTAGTGGTCTTGGTGGTTGTAGTGGTCTTGGTGGTGGGTTAGACCTCTATAAGGAGGTCTTGGTGGTTGTAGTGGTCCAGGTGGTGGGTTAGACCTCTATAAGGAGGTCTTGGTGGTGGGTTAGACCTCTATAAGGTGGTCTTGGTGGTGGGTTAGATCTTCATAAGGTGGTCTTGGTGGTTGTAGTGGTCTTGGTGGTTGTAGTGGTCCTGGTGGTGGGTTAGACCTCGATAAGGAGGTCTTGGTGGTTGTAGTGGTCTTGGTGGTTGTAGTGGTCTTGGTGGTGGGTTAGACCTCTATAAGGTGGTCTTGGTGGTGGGTTAGACCTCTATAAGGAGGTCTTGGTGGTGGGTTAGACCTCTATAAGGAGGTCTTGGTGGTGGGTTAGACCTCTATAAGGAGGTCTTGGTGGTGGGTTAGACCTTCATAAGGTGGTCTTGGTGGTTGTAGTGGTCTTGGTGGTGGGTTAGACCTCGATAAGGAGGTCTTGGTGGTTGTAGTGGTCTTGGTGGTTGTAGTGGTCTTGGTGGTTGTGTTAGACCTCTATAAGGAGGTCTTGGTGGTTGTAGTGGTCCAGGTGGTTGTAGTGGTCTTGGTGGTTTTAGTGGTCCAGGTGGTTGTAGTGGTCTTGGTGGTTGTAGTGGTCTTGGTGGTTGTGTTAGACCTCTATAAGGAGGTCTTGGTGGTTTCCACAGATGACACCAGCGTCTTCGTAGTGAGCACAGTTGTGCGTTCCCACCCCGGCGTGGCTACAGTCCAATAGGCTGGCCTCGACGCCCTGGCACTGCACGTCGTCCAATAGGATCCTCAGGCCACTCCCCTCGCCGAACTCTGCGTTCTTGGAGGCCTTCAGGGTCGGAAACACAACGTTACTGTAACGTTACTGTAACACTGACTGTGTTACATTAACACAGTCAGTGTTACTGTAACACATTCTGTGTTTAACAACTGGGACTCAATCAAGATGGAAAATATTCTAATTAATTAGAGGCATTGCAATTAATTGATGGAAATTAATCGCATATCAATATTTGACCTGAGAAGCATTTTTTCCTTTCCAATTAAAACCGATTTTGGTATACGAGTGAATCTATCTTTTTTATCAAAATGTCAGGGCGTAGGGGGTTAGGGGTTTAGGGTAGTACCTTCAGGGCGTAGGGGGTTAGGGGTTTAGGGTAGTACCTTCAGGGCGTAGGGGGTTAGGGGTTATGGGTTTAGGGTAGTACCTTCAGGGCGTAGGGGGTTAGGGGTTTAGGGGTTTAGGGCAGTACCTTCAGGGCGTAGGGGGTTAGGGGTTTAGGGCAGTACCTTCAGGGCGTAGGGGGTTAGGGGTTTAGGGTAGTACCTTCAGGGCGTAGGGGGTTAGGGGTTAGGGGTTTAGGGCAGTACCTTCAGGGCGTAGGGGGTTAGGGGTTTAGGGGTTTAGGGTAGTACCTTCAGGGCGTAGGGGGTTAGGGGTTAGGGGTTTAGGGCAGTACCTTCAGGGCGTAGGGGTTTAGGGGTTAGGGGTTTAGGGCAGTACCTTCAGGGCGTAGGGGGTTAGGGGTTAGGGGTTTAGGGCAGTACCTTCAGGGCGTAGGGGGTTAGGGGTTAGGGGTTATGGGTTTAGGGCAGTACCTTCAGGGCGTAGGGGGTTAGGGGTTAGGGGTTTAGGGCAGTACCTTCAGGGCGTAGGGGGTTAGGGGTTATGGGTTTAGGGCAGTACCTTCAGGGCGTAGGGGGTTAGGGGTTAGGGGTTAGGGGTTTAGGGCAGTACCTTCAGGGCGTAGGGGGTTAGGGGTTAGGGGTTTAGGGCAGTACCTTCAGGGCGTAGGGGAAGCCCAGCTGTCGACAGACCACTGCAGCGTTGCTGGTGGTCCACAGGTCGTCACACACCGTGCCCCACTCCCCCCCCGCCAACACCTCCACCCGGCCGCGGTCGCTGAGGCCCCCACCACCGCGCTCTATAGAGAGGGAGGGGGGGGGGGGGAGGAGAAAACAAGACTAACTGTTGAGGAGAGACTGGAGAGACCACAGAAGACATGTAAATATGAAATAAATGCTTAAACATGTAGCTAGGTGTAATGTTAGAGACCACAGAAGACATGTAAATATGAAATAAATGCTTAAACATGTAGCTAGGTGTAATGTTAGAGACCACAGAAGACATGTAAATATGAAATAAATGCTTAAACATGTAGCTAGGTGTAATGTTAGAGACCACAGAAGACATGTAAATATGAAATAAATGCTTAAACATGTAGCTAGGTGTAATGTTAGAGACCACAGAAGACATGTAAATATGAAATAAATGCTTAAACATGTAGCTAGGTGTAATGTTAGAGTCCACAGAAGACATGTAAATATGAAATAAATGCTTAAACATGTAGCTATAGGTGTAATGTTAGAGTCCACAGAAGACATGTAAATATGAAATAAATGCTTAAACATGTAGCTATAGGTGTAATGTTAGAGACCACAGAAGACATGTAAATATGAAATAAATGCTTAAACATGTAGCTATAGGTGTAATGTTAGAGACCACAGAAGACATGTAAATATGAAATAAATGCTTAAACATGTAGCTATAGGTGTAATGTTAGAGACCACAGAAGTGAACCTTTTTCAAGCCTGTTTTCTCAACTCTCTGTTTCTCTGCCAGACATTACTCTATAAGCCATATCTCCAAAACTGGTGGGTCAAACTGAACAACCAATATGTCAATTTGAAGCTATGATTCCCTGCTTTCATAACATGACAGGAAAAAACGAAAACAATAAAATAAATTCAATGACTTAGCCTCGGTCAGTAACTGTCACATTATTTATTTTAATAATTGGGCCACGCCCCTCACCGTGCTCGTCCCCCCCGGCCAGGCGCACCGCTCCGTCGCGAGGTTCCTCCGTCCGCTGCTTGCCTTTCCTCCGTCGGCCTTTCCGTTTGGTATTCCTGGGCGGGCGCACGGTACACACAGTTACAGTTTAGTTTAGTTTGGTATTCCTGGGCGGGCGCACGGTACACACAGTTAGAGTTTAGTTTAGTTTAATCTGAGTTCCCAGAAGTTTTATTTTTCGCCACTAGGCGGGCGAGAAAGACTTCTGGGAAAAAAGGACCGTATCCCTGTGAGGGAAGTACGTTGCGCTCAGAATCTGAGCGGACACTCCCCTTTCCGGTCTGAAGCACTGTGCATACCATGAAAATAGTCCGAAGGGAATCCAATTCCAAATTGTGGCCCCCAGGCCCCTGGCGGCCCCCAGGCCCACATGTGGCCCCCCATATGTGGCCCCCAGGCCCCTGGTGGTCCGGGGGCCACACGTGGCCCCCGGACCACCAGGGGCCACGTGTATGTATTAGTGGAGGACATCAACACGTACCTGGGTGGTCTGGTGGTGGAGGTGGGGGAGGGGGCGGCCGTGGGGGGCTCTGGGACCCCCAGTAGGTCCATCAGTTCCTGGAGCCAGTCTTTAGTTTGGCCCTCGGGGGCCTCCGTAGGCTCAGCTGGCTCTCCCGTGTGCTTGGTTGCTGGTTCCACGCCCGTGAACGCTGAGTTACAGTTTACAGTGTAGTCATTTCATCAGACGCTCTGAATCCAGAGCGATTTACAGTAAGCTACAACAACACATGGTAAAATATCATTTCATCAGACGCTCTGAATCCAGAGCATTTTACAGTAAGCTACAACAACACATGGTAATATATCATTTCATCAGACGCTCTGAATCCAGAGCGATTTACAGTAAGCTACAACAACACATGGTAAAATATCATTTCATCAGACGCTCTGAATCCAGAGCGATTTACAGTAAGCTACAACAACACATGGTAATATATCATTTCATCAGACGCTCTGAATCCAGAGCGATATACAGTAAGCTACAACAACACATGGTAATATATCATTTCATCAGACGCTCTGAATCCAGAGCGATATACAGTAAGCTACAACAACACATGGTAATATATCATTTCATCAGACGCTCTGAATCCAGAGCGATATACAGTAAGCTACAACAACACATGGTAATATATCATTTCATCAGACGCTCTGAATCCAGAGCGATTTACAGTAAGCTACAACAACACATGGTAATATATCATTTCATCAGACGCTCTGAATCCAGAGCGATTTACAGTAAGCTACAACAACACATGGTGATATATCATTTCATCAGACGCTCTGAATCCAGAGCGATTTACAGTAAGCTACAACAACACATGGTAATATATCATTTCATCAGACGCTCTGAATCCAGAGCGATTTACAGTAAGCTACAACAACACATGGTGATATATCATTTCATCAGTGGCTGGTTGAAGACCAAGCGAGCTGCAGCATTCTGGATCCCCTCTACCCGTCCATTTCAATAGGCGGGAATGGCTTAGGGTTGACGACAGAGTACAGCAGCTTGCAATGGGCCAATGGGCATTCTGGATCATTTGGAGAGGCTGACATTATAGGTGCAAATGCCGGGAGGGCAGCTAGTCAGGTTTTGATTGGACAGAGTTATGGTAGGTTTTGATTGGGCAGAGTTATGGTAGGTTGTGATTGGGCAGTGTTATGGTAGGTTGTGATTGGGCAGTGTTATGGTAGGTTGTGATTGGGCAGTGTTATGGTAGGTTGTGATTGGGCAGTGTTATGGTAGGTTGTGATTGGGCAGTGTTATGGTAGGTTGTGATTGGGCAGTGTTATGGTAGGTTGTGATTGGGCAGTGTTATGGTAGGTTGTGATAGGACAGAGTTATGGTAGGTTGTGATTGGGCAGTGTTATGGTAGGTTGTGATTGGACAGAGTTATGGTAGGTTGTGATTGGGCGGACAGACAGACTTACTTTCCTGAGGAACGAATGGGATGAGTTTGCTCTTCACCCAGACTGGACGAGGGTCATAGTGACACTGTCTGGGAGGAGCCCGTCTGGAAATACACAACAATATATATATACATATCAATAACAATATATATATACAATATATAACAATATATATATATACATATCATAGACTGTAAAAAATATGGACAAAGCGTTCCCAGGGTCTAACATGAACGTAAAATGAAGCCTGTCAGTCCTTGAATTGTACATCGCCATCTTTCTAGATCCGTTTGGGCCCAGCTGGCCCATTGGCTGGCCCAGACAACGAGGCGGGACTTCCCCGCTTCTTCTCCGTTGGTTTTTATTTTGACTCGAGTGGGAGGGGAATCCCGATCATAGACTGTAACGGTAGCCACGCCCCTCAGAACATACGCGACATACGCGACTAAATGGGACCATAATTTTCCAAAAAGAACATTATGACATTAGAAATGAGACTTTAAACTAGTGACTGGAAGCAGAAAGTATTCATGACCATGTTTATTAAGGTAATACAGACTAGGTGAAGTTAGTTAGAGAGAGAGAGAGAGAGAGAGAGAGAGAGAGAGAGAGAGAGAGAGAGAGAGAGAGAGAGAGAGAGAGAGAGAGAGAGAGAGAGAGAGAGAGAGAGAGAGAGAGAGAGAGAGAGAGAGAGTCGGCGGGCGGACGGAGGGACAGTTTAATGAACAGGTGAATCCTCACCGTGAAGGATAGATAGATTAGATAGATAGATAGATAGATAGATTAGATAGATAGATAGATTAGATAGATAGATAGATTCTCACCGTGAAGGATCCACCACCTTGTAGACCACTCCAGAGGGAGAGGTGGCGCTGGGGATCTCTGTCGACAGGAAGTACAGCTCTCCTGAAACACAGAACATCAAGTACATGAAGTACATGAATTACATGAAGTACAACATGAAGTACATGAAGTACAGCATCAAGTATGAAGTACAACATGAAGTACAACATGAAGTACATGAAGTACAGCATCAAGTATGAAGTACAACATGAAGTACAACTCCCCAAATTACAACCTGTACCTTCATTATACTCTGCTTAGTGTATTCTGAGTCATGTTCAAACTAGGGTAGGCGCAATAAGCCTCGGCTTCTGCCTTCACCTTTTGGGTAGCACTAGTGGATATTAATGTATGTACTGTACGTTAGGGCATTAACATAATAATCGAATAGTCGACTAGTCGACTAGCAAAACACTAGTCGACACTTGTCACAAACTGTAAAGGGCAAGTTCCCCTCCGCTCCACAAGGAGACCCCACAATGGATCAGGAAGGACTTGTGGCAGTGCCCCACTGCCTCCCTCACTTCCTCCCCCCCACTTCCTCTCAATAAAGCAGGCCTGGATGCTCACTTGTCCCCTTATCCCCAACCACACAGCCACACCCTTATCCCCAACCCCACCCTTACCCCCAACCACACAGCCACACCCTTATCCCCAACCACACCCTTATCCCCAACCACACAGCCACACCCTTATCCCCAACCCCACCCTTACCCCCAACCACACAGCCACACCCTTATCCCCAACCCCACCCTTACCACCAACCACACAGCCACACCCTTATCCCCAACCCCACCCTTATCCCCAACCACACAGCCACACCCTTATCCCCAACCCCACCCTTACCCCCAACCACACAGCCACACCCTTATCCCCAACCACACAGCCACACCCTTATCCCCAACCCCACCCTTACCACCAACCACACAGCCACACCCTTATCCCCAACCCCACCCTTATCCCCAACCACACAGCCACACCCTTATCCCCAACCCCACCCTTACCCCCAACCACACAGCCACACCCTTATCCCCAACCACACAGCCACACCCTTATCCCCAACCCCACCCTTACCACCAACCACACAGCCACACCCTTATCCCCAACCCCACCCTTATCCCCAACCACACAGCCACACCCTTATCCCCAACCCCACCCTTACCCCCAACCACACAGCCACACCCTTATCCCCAACCACACAGCCACACCCTTATCCCCAACCCCACCCTTACCCCCAACCACACAGCCACACCCTTATCCCCAACCCCACCCTTATCCCCAACCACACAGCCACACCCTTATACCCAACCCCACCCTTACCCCCAACCACACAGCCACACCCTTATCCCCAACCACACAGCCACACCCTTATCCCCAACCCCACCCTTACCACCAACCACACAGCCACACCCTTATCCCCAACCCCACCCTTATCCCCAACCACACAGCCACACCCTTATCCCCAACCCCACCCTTACCCCCAACCACACAGCCACACCCTTATCCCCAACCACACAGCCACACCCTTATCCCCAACCCCACCCTTACCCCCAACCACACAGCCACACCCTTGTTTGCTGTGTGCATGACCAGATGATTCCCTATGCGTCTTTGAACTTGTTTCAATGTAAGTCACCATGATGTGGGTTATATTTAAGACTGATGCATTTGATTTATACTTATATTCTGATTTATATTATGAACTTATACTAGATATGTGGCTAATTATTATTTGAATATGCAATAGGAAATGTATAAATATGAACTAAAGGCCATACTTTATAATTTAATGTTTATGTAGAAAGATACTATAACTATTTTATTTCCTTTGTTTATTTATAGAACCATCAAGGCAATCATCATCAATGTCCACGTCAACAGTTGATCAATGTCAACGTTTATTATCCTAATAAAACTGGATAATACAAAAATCCTGTTTCCTGGTGGTTTGTGGCTCCAGTTGAACTTTATAACCTAACAACACTGTTAATTGACATCAGATTATTCGCTAATATTATTTTTAATATTTTGTAGGTTTTCTTTTCTTTCTTTTTTTCTTTTCTTTTCTACAGCAGACATGCAGGCATGCAGCTGTGAGCTCTGTTGTTTTGTTGGTAGTTCGCCAGCTTCAGTACTAATCCATTCCTGGCTGATTGTTTTCATATCATATACAAGCCTACTGTACGTGGGTTTTATCATACACAAGCCTACTGTACGTGGGTCTTATCATACACAAGCCTACTGTACGTGGGTTTTATCATACACAAGCCTACTGTACGTGGGTTTTGCCGTCACCCTCACTCGTGTAGGTGCGGTGGGCGGCGGTGGCACTATAGCAGCATTCAAGACAGATTTTCTTTGGGAAAAGCATAATGCGATATGCCTCATAGGCTCATAAGATCAATGGGGACAACTACAGTGTGTAAATACTTTTACTATTGGTGAGTTTATTACTGTAGTTTGTTCAACAAGTTAGATTGGAGATGTGTCGTCGTCGTCCGGTACAGTAAAGTATAGCAGGAGTTCCTCCTCACTCTGCCCAATATTATCCAGTTTGGTGACAGTCAAACTACAGTAGCTCTTGCCGTGATTTCATGTTTCTTCATGCTTATCCAACAAAAGTCCAGGCGTGCCGCGTGTGGCATTATTAAAAACAAACGGCTATGCCGCACGATCATAGTTCTAATAGTCGCAAAAGACTTGCGATGGAGTTAAGTAGTTGATCATCTTATTCATCTGATTCATAGCATGGCAGCCTGCTAGCTAGTAAACCTCCCCCTAGCTTGTAGCGCCTTCTAAAAACCAAAGGAACTGTGGTTGTAACTTGTTGTTGAACATTTAGGGTTGTATGAAAAACATTGCATGGTTCATTCCTCCTCCTCCTCCCCGCTCCAGTCTCCACTCTCCAAAACATTGTGTGAACAACTTAACATGCTATGCTGCTCCGTAGAACGGTCTTGCACATAAACAATAGCAGATCTACAAGCTCACAACGCGTCCATCCGTGAGTCATTGTGGACTTGCAACTTTGACTTGAAACAGCTGAGCTAATTTCGGCCAATCAGAGCGGCATTCAGCGTAATCTAGTAAGAGTGGCGACATTCGTGTTGACTCCGCCTGTAACAATGGAATGCGGAAGTGCTCATTCTATCTCAATGGGATAGTTCCAATGTTTGGAACTACGCTGACTGACGGGAAATGCTCCATTCCATAATTAACATAAATACATGTATGGTAAATAAAGGAGTATAAATGTTACCTGCTTCATCCTCAGCGAAGGAGATGATGTAAGGATGGTAGTTGTTGATGATTCCAGGAAACGCACAGGTCTGACCAACGCCCATACACACCTATACACACACAACACAATATAACAACACAATATAACACAACACAGGTCTGACCAACGCCCATACACACCTATACACACACAACACAATATAACAACACAATATAACACAACACAGGTCTGACCTACGCCCATACACACCTATACACACACAACACAATATAACAACACAACACAGGTCTGACCAACGCCCATACACACCTATACACACACAACACAATATAACAACACAACACAGGTCTGACCAACGCCCATACACACCTATACACACACAACACAATATAACAACACAATATAACAACACAACACAGGTCTGACCAACGCCCATACACACCTATACACACACAACACAATATAACAACACAACACAGGTCTGACCAACGCCCATACACACCTATATATACAACACAATATAACAACACAATATAACACAACACAGGTCTGACCAACGCCCATACACACCTATACACACACAACACAATATAACAACACAATATAACAACACAACACAGGTCTGACCAACGCCCATACACACCTATATATACACACAACACAATATAACAACACAACACAGGTCTGACCAACGCCCATACACACCTATACACACACAACACAATATAACAACACAATATAACAACACAACACAGGTCTGCCCTACGCCCATACACACCTATATATACACAACACAATATAACAACACAACACAGGTCTGACCAACGCCCATACACACCTATACACACACAACACAATATAACAACACAATATAACACAACACAGGTCTGACCAACGCCCATACACACCTATACACACACAACACAATATAACAACACAACACAGGTCTGACCAACGCCCATACACACCTATATATACACAACACAACATAACAACACAATATAACACAACACAGGTCTGCCCTACGCCCATACACACCTATATATACACAACACAATATAACAACACAACATAACAACACAACACAGGTCTGACCAACGCCCATACACACATATACACACACAACACAATATAACAACACAATATAACACAACACAGGTCTGACCAACGCCCATACACACCTATACACACAACACAATATAACAACACAACACAGGTCTGACCAACGCCCATACACACCTATATATACACAACACAATATAACAACACAATATAACAACACAACATAACAACACAATATAATAACACAACACAGGTCTGACCTACGCCCATACACACCTATATATACAACACAACACAATATAACAACACAACATAACAACACAACATAACAACACAACACAGGTCTGACCTACGCCCATACACACCTATACACACACAACACAATATAACAACACAACATAACAACACAACACAGGTCTGACCTACGCCCATACACACCTATACACACACAACACAATATAACAACACAACATAACAACACAACACAGGTCTGACCTACGCCCATACACACCTATATATACACAACACAATATAACAACACAACATAACAACACAACACAGGTCTGACCAACGCCCATACACACCTATATATACACAACACAATATAACAACACAACATAACAACACATATAACCCATACACACCTATATATACACAACACAATATAACAACACAACATAACAACACAACACAGGTCTGACCTACGCCCATACACACCTATACACACACAACACAATATAACAACACAACATAACAACACAACACAGGTCTGACCAACGCCCATACACACATATACACACACAACACAATATAACAACACAATATAACACAACACAGGTCTGACCAACGCCCATACACACCTATATATACACAACACAATATAACAACACAATATAACAACACAATATAACAACACAACATAACAACACAATATAATAACACAACACAGGTCTGACCTACGCCCATACACACCTATACACACACAACACAATATAACAACACAACATAACAACACAATATAACAACACAATATAACAACACAACATAACAACACAACACAGGTCTGACCTACGCCCATACACACCTATATATACACAACACAATATAACAACACAATATAACAACACAACACAGGTCTGACCAACGCCCATACACACATATACACACACAACAGAATATAACAACACAATATAACACAACACAGGTCTGACCTACGCCCATACACACCTATACACACACAACACAATATAACAACACAACACAGGTCTGACCAACGCCCATACACACCTATATATACACAACACAATATAACACAACATAACAACACAACATAACAACACAATATAACAACACAACATAACAACACATATAACCCATACACACCTATACAACACGTCACTGAGCCGCGCACGCCCATACACACCTATACAACACGTCACTGAGCCGCGCACGCCCATACACACCTATACAACACGTCACTGAGCCGCGCACGCCCATACACACCTATACAACACGTCACTGAGCCGCGCACGCCCATACACACCTATACAACACGTCACTGAGCCGCGCACGCCCATACACACCTGGTTGTACGTCCATCCAGATGTCTGCCTGTCTTCCTGGAGACTCATCAGACGCCTGTAAAACAACGTTACAGTAACTAATTACATTTAGTGTTAGTCTAGAAGGAAGGGCCCTCTCCTCTGCTCTAGAGGGTTCTAGAAGGAAGGAAGGGCCCTCTCCTCTGCTCTAGAGGGTTCTAGAAGGAAGGAAGGGCCCTCTCCTCTGCTCTAGAGGGTTCTAGAAGGAAGGAAGGGCCCTCTCCTCTGCTCTAGAGGGTTCTAGAAGGAAGGAAGGGCCCTCTCCTCTGCTCTAGAGGGTTCTAGAAGGAAGGAAGGGCCCTCTCCTCTGCTCTGGAGGGTTCTAGAAGGAAGGAAGGGCCCTCTCCTCTGCTCTAGAGGGTTCTAGAAGGAAGGAAGGGCCCTCTCCTCTGCTCTAGAGGGTTCTAGAAGGAAGGGCCCTCTCCTCTGCTCTAGAGGGTTCTAGAAGGAAGGGCCCTCTCCTCTGCTCTAGTGGGTTCTAGAAGGAAGGAAGGGCCCTCTCCTCTGCTCTAGTGGGTTCTAGAAGGAAGGAAGGGCCCTCTCCTCTGCTCTAGAGGGTTCTAGAAGGAAGGGCCCTCTCCTGTGCTCTAGTGGGTTCTAGAAGGAAGGAAGGGCCCTCTCCTCTGCTCTAGAGGGTTCTAGAAGGAAGGAAGGGCCCTCTCCTCTGCTCTAGAGGGTTCTAGAAGGAAGGGCCCTCTCCTCTGCTCTAGTGGGTTCTAGAAGGAAGGAAGGGCCCTCTCCTCTGCTCTAGTGGGTTCTAGAAGGAAGGAAGGGCCCTCTCCTCTGCTCTAGAGGGTTCTAGAAGGAAGGGCCCTCTCCTCTGCTCTAGTGGGTTCTAGAAGGAAGGAAGGGCCCTCTCCTCTGCTCTAGAGGGTTCTAGAAGGAAGGAAGGGCCCTCTCCTCTGCTCTAGAGGGTTCTAGAAGGAAGGAAGGGCCCTCTCCTCTGCTCTAGAGGGTTCTAGAAGGAAGGAAGGGCCCTCTCCTCTGCTCTAGAGGGTTCTAGAAGGAAGGAAGGGCCCTCTCCTCTGCTCTAGTGGGTTCTATAGAAGGAAGGAAGGGCCCTCTCCTCTGCTCTAGTGGGTTCTAGAAGGAAGGGCCCTCTCCTCTGCTCTAGAGGGTTCTAGAAGGAAGGGCCCTCTCCTCTGCTCTAGAGGGTTCTAGAAGGAAGGGCCCTCTCCTCTGCTCTAGTGGGTTCTAGAAGGAAGGGCCCTCTCCTCTGCTCTAGAGGGTTCTAGAAGGAAGGAAGGGCCCTCTCCTCTGCTCTAGAGGGTTCTAGAAGGAAGGAAGGGCCCTCTCCTCTGCTCTAGTGGGTTCTAGAAGGAAGGAAGGGCCCTCTCCTCTGCTCTAGTGGGTTCTAGAAGGAAGGGCCCTCTCCTCTGCTCTAGAGGGTTCTAGAAGGAAGGAAGGGCCCTCTCCTCTGCTCTAGAGGGTTCTAGAAGGAAGGGCCCTCTCCTCTGCTCTAGAGGGTTCTAGAAGGAAGGGCCCTCTCCTCTGCTCTAGTGGGTTCTAGAAGGAAGGGCCCTCTCCTCTGCTCTAGAGGGTTCTAGAAGGAAGGGCCCTCTCCTCTGCTCTAGAGGGTTCTAGAAGGAAGGGCCCTCTCCTCTGCTCTAGAGGGTTCTAGAAGGAAGGGCCCTCTCCTCTGCTCTAGTGGGTTCTAGAAGGAAGGAAGGGCCCTCTCCTCTGCTCTAGAGGGTTCTAGAAGGAAGGGCCCTCTCCTCTGCTCTAGTGGGTTCTAGAAGGAAGGGCCCTCTCCTCTGCTCTAGTGGGTTCTAGAAGGAAGGAAGGGCCCTCTCCTCTGCTCTAGAGGGTTCTAGAAGGAAGGAAGGGCCCTCTCCTCTGCTCTAGTGGGTTCTAGAAGGAAGGAAGGGCCCTCTCCTCTGCTCTAGTGGGTTCTAGAAGGAAGGGCCCTCTCCTCTGCTCTAGTGGGTTCTAGAAGGAAGGAAGGGCCCTCTCCTCTGCTCTAGTGGGTTCTAGAAGGAAGGGCCCTCTCCTCTGCTCTAGAGGGTTCTAGAAGGAAGGGCCCTCTCCTCTGCTCTAGTGGGTTCTAGAAGGAAGGAAGGGCCCTCTCCTCTGCTCTAGTGGGTTCTATAGAAGGAAGGAAGGGCCCTCTCCTCTGCTCTAGAGGGTTCTAGAAGGAAGGAAGGGCCCTCTCCTCTGCTCTAGTGGGTTCTAGAAGGAAGGAAGGGCCCTCTCCTCTGCTCTAGAGGGTTCTAGAAGGAAGGAAGGGCCCTCTCCTCTGCTCTAGAGGGTTCTAGAAGGAAGGAAGGGCCCTCTCCTCTGCTCTAGTGGGTTCTAGAAGGAAGGAAGGGCCCTCTCCTCTGCTCTAGTGGGTTCTAGAAGGAAGGGCCCTCTCCTCTGCTCTAGTGGGTTCTAGAAGGAAGGAAGGGCCCTCTCCTCTGCTCTAGTGGGTTCTAGAAGGAAGGGCCCTCTCCTCTGCTCTAGAGGGTTCTAGAAGGAAGGAAGGGCCCTCTCCTCTGCTCTAGAGGGTTCTAGAAGGAAGGAAGGAAGGGCCCTCTCCTCTGCTCTAGTGGGTTCTAGAAGGAAGGGCCCTCTCCTCTGCTCTAGAGGGTTCTAGAAGGAAGGGCCCTCTCCTCTGCTCTAGTGGGTTCTAGAAGGAAGGAAGGGCCCTCTCCTCTGCTCTAGTGGGTTCTAGAAGGAAGGAAGGAAGGGCCCTCTCCTCTGCTCTAGTGGGTTCTAGAAGGAAGGAAGGGCCCTCTCCTCTGCTCTAGTGGGTTCTAGAAGGAAGGAAGGGCCCTCTCCTCTGCTCTAGTGGGTTCTAGAAGGAAGGAAGGGCCCTCTCCTCTGCTCTAGAGGGTTCTAGAAGGAAGGAAGGGCCCTCTCCTCTGCTCTAGTGGGTTCTAGAAGGAAGGAAGGGCCCTCTCCTCTGCTCTAGAGGGTTCTAGAAGGAAGGAAGGGCCCTCTCCTCTGCTCTAGTGGGTTCTAGAAGGAAGGGCCCTCTCCTCTGCTCTAGAGGGTTCTAGAAGGAAGGAAGGGCCCTCTCCTCTGCTCTAGAGGGTTCTAGAAGGAAGGAAGGGCCCTCTCCTCTGCTCTAGAGGGTTCTAGAAGGAAGGAAGGGCCCTCTCCTCTGCTCTAGAGGGTTCTAGAAGGAAGGGCCCTCTCCTCTGCTCTAGAGGGTTCTAGAAGGAAGGGCCCTCTCCTCTGCTCTAGAGGGTTCTAGAAGGAAGGAAGGGCCCTCTCCTCTGCTCTAGAGGGTTCTAGAAGGAAGGAAGGGCCCTCTCCTCTGCTCTAGAGGGTTGGTTCTATAGAAGGAAGGAAGGGCCCTCTCCTCTGCTCTAGTGGGTTCTAGAAGGAAGGAAGGGCCCTCTCCTCTGCTCTAGAGGGTTCTAGAAGAAAGGGCCCTCTCCTCTGCTCTAGTGGGTTCTAGAAGGAAGGAAGGGCCCTCTCCTCTGCTCTAGAGGGTTGTAGAAGGAAGGAAGGGCCCTCTCCTCTCCTCTAGAGGGTTCTAGAAGGAAGGAAGGGCCCTCTCCTCTCCTCTAGAGGGTTCTAGAAGGAAGGAAGGGCCCTCTCCTCTGCTCTAGAGGGTTCTAGAAGGAAGGGCCCTCTCCTCTGCTCTAGAGGGTTCTAGAAGGAAGGAAGGGCCCTCTCCTCTGCTCTAGTGGGTTCTAGAAGGAAGGAAGGGCCCTCTCCTCTGCTCTAGAGGGTTCTAGAAGAAAGGGCCCTCTCCTCTGCTCTAGTGGGTTCTAGAAGGAAGGAAGGGCCCTCTCCTCTGCTCTAGAGGGTTCTAGAAGGAAGGAAGGGCCCTCTCCTCTGCTCTAGAGGGTTCTAGAAGGAAGGGCCCTCTCCTCTGCTCTAGTGGGTTCTAGAAGGAAGGAAGGGCCCTCTCCTCTGCTCTAGTGGGTTCTAGAAGGAAGGAAGGGCCCTCTCCTCTGCTCTAGAGGGTTCTAGAAGGAAGGAAGGGCCCTCTCCTCTGCTCTGGAGGGTTCTAGAAGGAAGGGCCCTCTCCTCTGCTCTAGTGGGTTCTAGAAGGAAGGAATGGCCCTCTCCTCTGCTCTAGAGGGTTCTAGAAGGAAGGAAGGGCCCTCTCCTCTGCTCTAGTGGGTTCTAGAAGGAAGGAAGGGCCCTCTCCTCTGCTCTAGAGGGTTCTAGAAGGAAGGGCCCTCTCCTCTGCTCTAGATGGTTCTAGAAGGAAGGGCCCTCTCCTCTGCTCTAGAGGGTTCTAGAAGGAAGGGCCCTCTCCTCTGCTCTGGAGGGTTCTAGAAGAAAGGGCCCTCTCCTCTGCTCTAGAGGGTTCTAGAAGGAAGGAAGGGCCCTCTCCTCTGCTCTAGAGGGTTCTAGAAGGAAGGAAGGGCCCTCTCCTCTGCTCTAGAGGGTTCTAGAAGGAAGGGCCCTCTCCTCTGCTCTAGTGGGTTCTAGAAGGAAGGGCCCTCTCCTCTGCTCTAGAGGGTTCTAGAAGGAAGGGCCCTCTCCTCTGCTCTAGATGGTTCTAGAAGGAAGGGCCCTCTCCTCTGCTCTAGTGGGTTCTAGAAGGAAGGGCCCTCTCCTCTGCTCTAGTGGGTTCTAGAAGGAAGGAAGGGCCCTCTCCTCTGCTCTAGAGGGTTCTAGAAGGAAGGGCCCTCTCCTCTGCTCTAGAGGGTTCTAGAAGGAAGGGCCCTCTCCTCTGCTCTAGAGGGTTCTAGAAGGAAGGAAGGGCCCTCTCCTCTGCTCTAGTGGGTTCTAGAAGGAAGGGCCCTCTCCTCTGCTCTAGAGGGTTCTAGAAGGAAGGAAGGGCCCTCTCCTCTGCTCTGGAGGGTTCTAGAAGGAAGGGCCCTCTCCTCTGCTCTAGTGGGTTCTAGAAGGAAGGGCCCTCTCCTCTGCTCTAGAGGGTTCTAGAAGGAAGGAAGGGCCCTCTCCTCTGCTCTAGAGGGTTCTAGAAGGAAGGAAGGGCCCTCTCCTCTGCTCTGGAGGGTTCTAGAAGGAAGGAAGGGCCCTCTCCTCTGCTCTAGAGGGTTCTAGAAGGAAGGGCCCTCTCCTCTGCTCTAGTGGGTTCTAGAAGGAAGGGCCCTCTCCTCTGCTCTAGTGGGTTCTAGAAGGAAGGGCCCTCTCCTCTGCTCTAGAGGGTTCTAGAAGGAAGGAAGGGCCCTCTCCTCTGCTCTAGTGGGTTCTAGAAGGAAGGAAGGGCCCTCTCCTCTGCTCTAGTGGGTTCTAGAAGGAAGGAAGGGCCCTCTCCTCTGCTCTAGTGGGTTCTAGAAGGAAGGAAGGGCCCTCTCCTCTGCTCTAGAGGGTTCTAGAAGGAAGGAAGGGCCCTCTCCTCTGCTCTAGAGGGTTCTAGAAGGAAGGAAGGGCCCTCTCCTCTGCTCTAGAGGGTTCTAGAAGGAAGGAAGGGCCCTCTCCTCTGCTCTAGTGGGTTCTAGAAGGAAGGAAGGGCCCTCTCCTCTGCTCTAGTGGGTTCTAGAAGGAAGGAAGGGCCCTCTCCTCTGCTCTAGTGGGTTCTAGAAGGAAGGAAGGGCCCTCTCCTCTGCTCTAGAGGGTTCTAGAAGGAAGGAAGGGCCCTCTCCTCTGCTCTAGAGGGTTCTAGAAGGAAGGAAGGGCCCTCTCCTCTGCTCTAGAGGGTTCTAGAAGGAAGGAAGGGCCCTCTCCTCTGCTCTAGTGGGTTCTAGAAGGAAGGAAGGGCCCTCTCCTCTGCTCTAGAGGGTTCTAGAAGGAAGGGCCCTCTCCTCTGCTCTAGAGGGTTCTAGAAGGAAGGAAGGGCCCTCTCCTCTGCTCTAGTGGGTTCTAGAAGGAAGGAAGGGCCCTCTCCTCTGCTCTAGAGGGTTCTAGAAGGAAGGAAGGGCCCTCTCCTCTGCTCTAGTGGGTTCTAGAAGGAAGGGCCCTCTCCTCTGCTCTAGTGGGTTCTAGAAGGAAGGAAGGGCCCTCTCCTCTGCTCTAGTGGGTTCTAGAAGGAAGGGCCCTCTCCTCTGCTCTAGTGGGTTCTAGAAGGAAGGAAGGGCCCTCTCCTCTGCTCTAGAGGGTTCTAGAAGGAAGGAAGGGCCCTCTCCTCTGCTCTAGTGGGTTCTAGAAGGAAGGAAGGGCCCTCTCCTCTGCTCTAGTGGGTTCTAGAAGGAAGGAAGGGCCCTCTCCTCTGCTCTAGTGGGTTCTAGAAGGAAGGAAGGGCCCTCTCCTCTGCTCTAGAGGGTTCTAGAAGGAAGGGCCCTCTCCTCTGCTCTAGAGGGTTCTAGAAGGAAGGGCCCTCTCCTCTGCTCTAGAGGGTTCTAGAAGGAAGGGCCCTCTCCTCTGCTCTAGAGGGTTCTAGAAGGAAGGAAGGGCCCTCTCCTCTGCTCTAGAGGGTTCTAGAAGGAAGGAAGGGCCCTCTCCTCTGCTCTAGAGGGTTCTAGAAGGAAGGAAGGGCCCTCTCCTCTGCTCTAGAGGGTTCTAGAAGGAAGGAAGGGCCCTCTCCTCTGCTCTAGAGGGTTCTAGAAGGAAGGAAGGGCCCTCTCCTCTGCTCTAGTGGGTTCTAGAAGGAAGGAAGGGCCCTCTCCTCTGCTCTAGAGGGTTCTAGAAGGAAGGAAGGGCCCTCTCCTCTGCTCTAGAGGGTTCTAGAAGGAAGGAAGGGCCCTCTCCTCTGCTCTAGAGGGTTCTAGAAGGAAGGAAGGGCCCTCTCCTCTGCTCTAGAGGGTTCTAGAAGGAAGGAAGGGCCCTCTCCTCTGCTCTAGAGGGTTCTAGAAGGAAGGAAGGGCCCTCTCCTCTGCTCTAGTGGGTTCTAGAAGGAAGGAAGGGCCCTCTCCTCTGCTCTAGAGGGTTCTAGAAGGAAGGAAGGGCCCTCTCCTCTGCTCTAGAGGGTTCTAGAAGGAAGGAAGGGCCCTCTCCTCTGCTCTAGAGGGTTCTAGAAGGAAGGGCCCTCTCCTCTGCTCTAGTGGGTTCTAGAAGGAAGGAAGGGCCCTCTCCTCTGCTCTAGAGGGTTCTAGAAGGAAGGAAGGGCCCTCTCCTCTGCTCTAGAGGGTTCTAGAAGGAAGGAAGGGCCCTCTCCTCTGCTCTAGAGGGTTCTAGAAGGAAGGAAGGGCCCTCTCCTCTGCTCTAGAGGGTTCTAGAAGGAAGGGCCCTCTCCTCTGCTCTAGAGGGTTCTAGAAGGAAGGGCCCTCTCCTCTGCTCTAGTGGGTTCTAGAAGGAAGGAAGGGCCCTCTCCTCTGCTCTAGAGGGTTCTAGAAGGAAGGAAGGGCCCTCTCCTCTGCTCTAGAGGGTTCTAGAAGGAAGGAAGGGCCCTCTCCTCTGCTCTAGAGGGTTCTAGAAGGAAGGAAGGGCCCTCTCCTCTGCTCTGGAGGGTTCTAGAAGGAAGGAAGGGCCCTCTCCTCTGCTCTAGAGGGTTCTAGAAGGAAGGGCCCTCTCCTCTGCTCTAGTGGGTTCTAGAAGGAAGGGCCCTCTCCTCTGCTCTAGTGGGTTCTAGAAGGAAGGGCCCTCTCCTCTGCTCTAGAGGGTTCTAGAAGGAAGGAAGGGCCCTCTCCTCTGCTCTAGAGGGTTCTAGAAGGAAGGAAGGGCCCTCTCCTCTGCTCTAGAGGGTTCTAGAAGGAAGGGCCCTCTCCTCTGCTCTAGTGGGTTCTAGAAGGAAGGAAGGGCCCTCTCCTCTGCTCTAGTGGGTTCTAGAAGGAAGGAAGGGCCCTCTCCTCTGCTCTAGAGGGTTCTAGAAGGAAGGAAGGGCCCTCTCCTCTGCTCTAGTGGGTTCTAGAAGGAAGGGCCCTCTCCTCTGCTCTAGTGGGTTCTAGAAGGAAGGAAGGGCCCTCTCCTCTGCTCTAGAGGGTTCTATAGAAGGAAGGAAGGGCCCTCTCCTCTGCTCTAGTGGGTTCTAGAAGGAAGGAAGGGCCCTCTCCTCTGCTCTAGAGGGTTCTAGAAGGAAGGAAGGGCCCTCTCCTCTGCTCTAGAGGGTTCTAGAAGGAAGGGCCCTCTCCTCTGCTCTAGAGGGTTCTAGAAGGAAGGGCCCTCTCCTCTGCTCTAGAGGGTTCTATAAGGAAGGGCCCTCTCCTCTGCTCTAGTGGGTTCTAGAAGGAAGGAAGGGCCCTCTCCTCTGCTCTAGTGGGTTCTAGAAGGAAGGAAGGGCCCTCTCCTCTGCTCTAGTGGGTTCTAGAAGGAAGGAAGGGCCCTCTCCTCTGCTCTAGAGGGTTCTAGAAGGAAGGGCCCTCTCCTCTGCTCTAGTGGGTTCTAGAAGGAAGGGCCCTCTCCTCTGCTCTAGTGGGTTCTAGAAGGAAGGAAGGGCCCTCTCCTCTGCTCTAGAGGGTTCTAGAAGGAAGGGCCCTCTCCTCTGCTCTAGAGGGTTCTAGAAGGAAGGGCCCTCTCCTCTGCTCTAGAGGGTTCTAGAAGGAAGGAAGGGCCCTCTCCTCTGCTCTAGTGGGTTCTAGAAGGAAGGGCCCTCTCCTCTGCTCTAGAGGGTTCTAGAAGGAAGGAAGGGCCCTCTCCTCTGCTCTGGAGGGTTCTAGAAGGAAGGGCCCTCTCCTCTGCTCTAGTGGGTTCTAGAAGGAAGGGCCCTCTCCTCTGCTCTAGAGGGTTCTAGAAGGAAGGAAGGGCCCTCTCCTCTGCTCTAGAGGGTTCTAGAAGGAAGGAAGGGCCCTCTCCTCTGCTCTGGAGGGTTCTAGAAGGAAGGAAGGGCCCTCTCCTCTGCTCTAGAGGGTTCTAGAAGGAAGGGCCCTCTCCTCTGCTCTAGTGGGTTCTAGAAGGAAGGGCCCTCTCCTCTGCTCTAGTGGGTTCTAGAAGGAAGGGCCCTCTCCTCTGCTCTAGAGGGTTCTAGAAGGAAGGAAGGGCCCTCTCCTCTGCTCTAGTGGGTTCTAGAAGGAAGGAAGGGCCCTCTCCTCTGCTCTAGTGGGTTCTAGAAGGAAGGAAGGGCCCTCTCCTCTGCTCTAGTGGGTTCTAGAAGGAAGGAAGGGCCCTCTCCTCTGCTCTAGAGGGTTCTAGAAGGAAGGAAGGGCCCTCTCCTCTGCTCTAGAGGGTTCTAGAAGGAAGGAAGGGCCCTCTCCTCTGCTCTAGAGGGTTCTAGAAGGAAGGAAGGGCCCTCTCCTCTGCTCTAGTGGGTTCTAGAAGGAAGGAAGGGCCCTCTCCTCTGCTCTAGAGGGTTCTAGAAGGAAGGGCCCTCTCCTCTGCTCTAGAGGGTTCTAGAAGGAAGGAAGGGCCCTCTCCTCTGCTCTAGTGGGTTCTAGAAGGAAGGAAGGGCCCTCTCCTCTGCTCTAGAGGGTTCTAGAAGGAAGGAAGGGCCCTCTCCTCTGCTCTAGTGGGTTCTAGAAGGAAGGGCCCTCTCCTCTGCTCTAGTGGGTTCTAGAAGGAAGGAAGGGCCCTCTCCTCTGCTCTAGTGGGTTCTAGAAGGAAGGGCCCTCTCCTCTGCTCTAGTGGGTTCTAGAAGGAAGGAAGGGCCCTCTCCTCTGCTCTAGAGGGTTCTAGAAGGAAGGAAGGGCCCTCTCCTCTGCTCTAGTGGGTTCTAGAAGGAAGGAAGGGCCCTCTCCTCTGCTCTAGTGGGTTCTAGAAGGAAGGAAGGGCCCTCTCCTCTGCTCTAGTGGGTTCTAGAAGGAAGGAAGGGCCCTCTCCTCTGCTCTAGAGGGTTCTAGAAGGAAGGGCCCTCTCCTCTGCTCTAGAGGGTTCTAGAAGGAAGGGCCCTCTCCTCTGCTCTAGAGGGTTCTAGAAGGAAGGGCCCTCTCCTCTGCTCTAGAGGGTTCTAGAAGGAAGGAAGGGCCCTCTCCTCTGCTCTAGAGGGTTCTAGAAGGAAGGAAGGGCCCTCTCCTCTGCTCTAGAGGGTTCTAGAAGGAAGGAAGGGCCCTCTCCTCTGCTCTAGAGGGTTCTAGAAGGAAGGAAGGGCCCTCTCCTCTGCTCTAGAGGGTTCTAGAAGGAAGGAAGGGCCCTCTCCTCTGCTCTAGTGGGTTCTAGAAGGAAGGAAGGGCCCTCTCCTCTGCTCTAGAGGGTTCTAGAAGGAAGGAAGGGCCCTCTCCTCTGCTCTAGAGGGTTCTAGAAGGAAGGAAGGGCCCTCTCCTCTGCTCTAGAGGGTTCTAGAAGGAAGGAAGGGCCCTCTCCTCTGCTCTAGAGGGTTCTAGAAGGAAGGAAGGGCCCTCTCCTCTGCTCTAGAGGGTTCTAGAAGGAAGGAAGGGCCCTCTCCTCTGCTCTAGTGGGTTCTAGAAGGAAGGAAGGGCCCTCTCCTCTGCTCTAGAGGGTTCTAGAAGGAAGGAAGGGCCCTCTCCTCTGCTCTAGAGGGTTCTAGAAGGAAGGAAGGGCCCTCTCCTCTGCTCTAGAGGGTTCTAGAAGGAAGGAAGGGCCCTCTCCTCTGCTCTAGAGGGTTCTAGAAGGAAGGAAGGGCCCTCTCCTCTGCTCTAGAGGGTTCTAGAAGGAAGGAAGGGCCCTCTCCTCTGCTCTAGTGGGTTCTAGAAGGAAGGAAGGGCCCTCTCCTCTGCTCTAGAGGGTTCTAGAAGGAAGGGCCCTCTCCTCTGCTCTAGAGGGTTCTAGAAGGAAGGAAGGGCCCTCTCCTCTGCTCTAGTGGGTTCTAGAAGGAAGGAAGGGCCCTCTCCTCTGCTCTAGAGGGTTCTAGAAGGAAGGAAGGGCCCTCTCCTCTGCTCTAGTGGGTTCTAGAAGGAAGGGCCCTCTCCTCTGCTCTAGTGGGTTCTAGAAGGAAGGAAGGGCCCTCTCCTCTGCTCTAGTGGGTTCTAGAAGGAAGGGCCCTCTCCTCTGCTCTAGTGGGTTCTAGAAGGAAGGAAGGGCCCTCTCCTCTGCTCTAGAGGGTTCTAGAAGGAAGAAGGGCCCTCTCCTCTGCTCTAGTGGGTTCTAGAAGGAAGGAAGGGCCCTCTCCTCTGCTCTAGTGGGTTCTAGAAGGAAGGAAGGGCCCTCTCCTCTGCTCTAGTGGGTTCTAGAAGGAAGGAAGGGCCCTCTCCTCTGCTCTAGAGGGTTCTAGAAGGAAGGGCCCTCTCCTCTGCTCTAGAGGGTTCTAGAAGGAAGGGCCCTCTCCTCTGCTCTAGAGGGTTCTAGAAGGAAGGGCCCTCTCCTCTGCTCTAGAGGGTTCTAGAAGGAAGGAAGGGCCCTCTCCTCTGCTCTAGAGGGTTCTAGAAGGAAGGAAGGGCCCTCTCCTCTGCTCTAGAGGGTTCTAGAAGGAAGGAAGGGCCCTCTCCTCTGCTCTAGAGGGTTCTAGAAGGAAGGAAGGGCCCTCTCCTCTGCTCTAGAGGGTTCTAGAAGGAAGGAAGGGCCCTCTCCTCTGCTCTAGTGGGTTCTAGAAGGAAGGAAGGGCCCTCTCCTCTGCTCTAGAGGGTTCTAGAAGGAAGGAAGGGCCCTCTCCTCTGCTCTAGAGGGTTCTAGAAGGAAGGAAGGGCCCTCTCCTCTGCTCTAGAGGGTTCTAGAAGGAAGGAAGGGCCCTCTCCTCTGCTCTAGAGGGTTCTAGAAGGAAGGAAGGGCCCTCTCCTCTGCTCTAGAGGGTTCTAGAAGGAAGGAAGGGCCCTCTCCTCTGCTCTAGTGGGTTCTAGAAGGAAGGAAGGGCCCTCTCCTCTGCTCTAGAGGGTTCTAGAAGGAAGGAAGGGCCCTCTCCTCTGCTCTAGAGGGTTCTAGAAGGAAGGAAGGGCCCTCTCCTCTGCTCTAGAGGGTTCTAGAAGGAAGGGCCCTCTCCTCTGCTCTAGTGGGTTCTAGAAGGAAGGAAGGGCCCTCTCCTCTGCTCTAGAGGGTTCTAGAAGGAAGGAAGGGCCCTCTCCTCTGCTCTAGAGGGTTCTAGAAGGAAGGAAGGGCCCTCTCCTCTGCTCTAGAGGGTTCTAGAAGGAAGGGCCCTCTCCTCTGCTCTAGAGGGTTCTAGAAGGAAGGGCCCTCTCCTCTGCTCTAGTGGGTTCTAGAAGGAAGGAAGGGCCCTCTCCTCTGCTCTAGAGGGTTCTAGAAGGAAGGAAGGGCCCTCTCCTCTGCTCTAGAGGGTTCTAGAAGGAAGGAAGGGCCCTCTCCTCTGCTCTAGAGGGTTCTAGAAGGAAGGAAGGGCCCTCTCCTCTGCTCTAACGGGTTCTAGAAGGAAGGAAGGGCCCTCTCCTCTGCTCTAGAGGGTTCTAGAAGGAAGGGCCCTCTCCTCTGCTCTAGTGGGTTCTAGAAGGAAGGGCCCTCTCCTCTGCTCTAGTGGGTTCTAGAAGGAAGGGCCCTCTCCTCTGCTCTAGAGGGTTCTAGAAGGAAGGAAGGGCCCTCTCCTCTGCTCTAGAGGGTTCTAGAAGGAAGGAAGGGCCCTCTCCTCTGCTCTAGAGGGTTCTAGAAGGAAGGGCCCTCTCCTCTGCTCTAGTGGGTTCTAGAAGGAAGGAAGGGCCCTCTCCTCTGCTCTAGTGGGTTCTAGAAGGAAGGAAGGGCCCTCTCCTCTGCTCTAGAGGGTTCTAGAAGGAAGGAAGGGCCCTCTCCTCTGCTCTAGTGGGTTCTAGAAGGAAGGGCCCTCTCCTCTGCTCTAGTGGGTTCTAGAAGGAAGGAAGGGCCCTCTCCTCTGCTCTAGAGGGTTCTATAGAAGGAAGGAAGGGCCCTCTCCTCTGCTCTAGTGGGTTCTAGAAGGAAGGAAGGGCCCTCTCCTCTGCTCTAGAGGGTTCTAGAAGGAAGGAAGGGCCCTCTCCTCTGCTCTAGAGGGTTCTAGAAGGAAGGGCCCTCTCCTCTGCTCTAGAGGGTTCTAGAAGGAAGGGCCCTCTCCTCTGCTCTAGAGGGTTCTATAAGGAAGGGCCCTCTCCTCTGCTCTAGTGGGTTCTAGAAGGAAGGAAGGGCCCTCTCCTCTGCTCTAGTGGGTTCTAGAAGGAAGGAAGGGCCCTCTCCTCTGCTCTAGTGGGTTCTAGAAGGAAGGAAGGGCCCTCTCCTCTGCTCTAGAGGGTTCTAGAAGGAAGGGCCCTCTCCTCTGCTCTAGTGGGTTCTAGAAGGAAGGGCCCTCTCCTCTGCTCTAGTGGGTTCTAGAAGGAAGGAAGGGCCCTCTCCTCTGCTCTAGAGGGTTCTAGAAGGAAGGGCCCTCTCCTCTGCTCTAGAGGGTTCTAGAAGGAAGGGCCCTCTCCTCTGCTCTAGAGGGTTCTAGAAGGAAGGAAGGGCCCTCTCCTCTGCTCTAGTGGGTTCTAGAAGGAAGGGCCCTCTCCTCTGCTCTAGAGGGTTCTAGAAGGAAGGAAGGGCCCTCTCCTCTGCTCTGGAGGGTTCTAGAAGGAAGGGCCCTCTCCTCTGCTCTAGTGGGTTCTAGAAGGAAGGGCCCTCTCCTCTGCTCTAGAGGGTTCTAGAAGGAAGGAAGGGCCCTCTCCTCTGCTCTAGAGGGTTCTAGAAGGAAGGAAGGGCCCTCTCCTCTGCTCTGGAGGGTTCTAGAAGGAAGGAAGGGCCCTCTCCTCTGCTCTAGAGGGTTCTAGAAGGAAGGGCCCTCTCCTCTGCTCTAGTGGGTTCTAGAAGGAAGGGCCCTCTCCTCTGCTCTAGTGGGTTCTAGAAGGAAGGGCCCTCTCCTCTGCTCTAGAGGGTTCTAGAAGGAAGGAAGGGCCCTCTCCTCTGCTCTAGTGGGTTCTAGAAGGAAGGAAGGGCCCTCTCCTCTGCTCTAGTGGGTTCTAGAAGGAAGGAAGGGCCCTCTCCTCTGCTCTAGTGGGTTCTAGAAGGAAGGAAGGGCCCTCTCCTCTGCTCTAGAGGGTTCTAGAAGGAAGGAAGGGCCCTCTCCTCTGCTCTAGAGGGTTCTAGAAGGAAGGAAGGGCCCTCTCCTCTGCTCTAGAGGGTTCTAGAAGGAAGGAAGGGCCCTCTCCTCTGCTCTAGTGGGTTCTAGAAGGAAGGAAGGGCCCTCTCCTCTGCTCTAGAGGGTTCTAGAAGGAAGGGCCCTCTCCTCTGCTCTAGAGGGTTCTAGAAGGAAGGAAGGGCCCTCTCCTCTGCTCTAGTGGGTTCTAGAAGGAAGGAAGGGCCCTCTCCTCTGCTCTAGAGGGTTCTAGAAGGAAGGAAGGGCCCTCTCCTCTGCTCTAGTGGGTTCTAGAAGGAAGGGCCCTCTCCTCTGCTCTAGTGGGTTCTAGAAGGAAGGAAGGGCCCTCTCCTCTGCTCTAGTGGGTTCTAGAAGGAAGGGCCCTCTCCTCTGCTCTAGTGGGTTCTAGAAGGAAGGAAGGGCCCTCTCCTCTGCTCTAGAGGGTTCTAGAAGGAAGGAAGGGCCCTCTCCTCTGCTCTAGTGGGTTCTAGAAGGAAGGAAGGGCCCTCTCCTCTGCTCTAGTGGGTTCTAGAAGGAAGGAAGGGCCCTCTCCTCTGCTCTAGAGGGTTCTAGAAGGAAGGGCCCTCTCCTCTGCTCTAGAGGGTTCTAGAAGGAAGGGCCCTCTCCTCTGCTCTAGAGGGTTCTAGAAGGAAGGGCCCTCTCCTCTGCTCTAGAGGGTTCTAGAAGGAAGGGCCCTCTCCTCTGCTCTAGAGGGTTCTAGAAGGAAGGAAGGGCCCTCTCCTCTGCTCTAGAGGGTTCTAGAAGGAAGGAAGGGCCCTCTCCTCTGCTCTAGAGGGTTCTAGAAGGAAGGAAGGGCCCTCTCCTCTGCTCTAGAGGGTTCTAGAAGGAAGGAAGGGCCCTCTCCTCTGCTCTAGTGGGTTCTAGAAGGAAGGAAGGGCCCTCTCCTCTGCTCTAGAGGGTTCTAGAAGGAAGGAAGGGCCCTCTCCTCTGCTCTAGAGGGTTCTAGAAGGAAGGAAGGGCCCTCTCCTCTGCTCTAGAGGGTTCTAGAAGGAAGGAAGGGCCCTCTCCTCTGCTCTAGAGGGTTCTAGAAGGAAGGAAGGGCCCTCTCCTCTGCTCTAGAGGGTTCTAGAAGGAAGGAAGGGCCCTCTCCTCTGCTCTAGTGGGTTCTAGAAGGAAGGAAGGGCCCTCTCCTCTGCTCTAGAGGGTTCTAGAAGGAAGGAAGGGCCCTCTCCTCTGCTCTAGAGGGTTCTAGAAGGAAGGAAGGGCCCTCTCCTCTGCTCTAGAGGGTTCTAGAAGGAAGGGCCCTCTCCTCTGCTCTAGTGGGTTCTAGAAGGAAGGAAGGGCCCTCTCCTCTGCTCTAGAGGGTTCTAGAAGGAAGGAAGGGCCCTCTCCTCTGCTCTAGAGGGTTCTAGAAGGAAGGAAGGGCCCTCTCCTCTGCTCTAGAGGGTTCTAGAAGGAAGGAAGGGCCCTCTCCTCTGCTCTAGAGGGTTCTAGAAGGAAGGGCCCTCTCCTCTGCTGTAGAGGGTTCTAGAAGGAAGGGCCCTCTCCTCTGCTCTAGTGGGTTCTAGAAGGAAGGAAGGGCCCTCTCCTCTGCTCTAGAGGGTTCTAGAAGGAAGGAAGGGCCCTCTCCTCTGCTCTAGAGGGTTCTAGAAGGAAGGAAGGGCCCTCTCCTCTGCTCTAGAGGGTTCTAGAAGGAAGGAAGGGCCCTCTCCTCTGCTCTGGAGGGTTCTAGAAGGAAGGAAGGGCCCTCTCCTCTGCTCTAGAGGGTTCTAGAAGGAAGGGCCCTCTCCTCTGCTCTAGTGGGTTCTAGAAGGAAGGGCCCTCTCCTCTGCTCTAGTGGGTTCTAGAAGGAAGGGCCCTCTCCTCTGCTCTAGAGGGTTCTAGAAGGAAGGAAGGGCCCTCTCCTCTGCTCTAGAGGGTTCTAGAAGGAAGGAAGGGCCCTCTCCTCTGCTCTAGAGGGTTCTAGAAGGAAGGGCCCTCTCCTCTGCTCTAGTGGGTTCTAGAAGGAAGGAAGGGCCCTCTCCTCTGCTCTAGTGGGTTCTAGAAGGAAGGAAGGGCCCTCTCCTCTGCTCTAGAGGGTTCTAGAAGGAAGGAAGGGCCCTCTCCTCTGCTCTAGTGGGTTCTAGAAGGAAGGGCCCTCTCCTCTGCTCTAGTGGGTTCTAGAAGGAAGGAAGGGCCCTCTCCTCTGCTCTAGAGGGTTCTATAGAAGGAAGGAAGGGCCCTCTCCTCTGCTCTAGTGGGTTCTAGAAGGAAGGAAGGGCCCTCTCCTCTGCTCTAGAGGGTTCTAGAAGGAAGGAAGGGCCCTCTCCTCTGCTCTAGAGGGTTCTAGAAGGAAGGGCCCTCTCCTCTGCTCTAGAGGGTTCTAGAAGGAAGGGCCCTCTCCTCTGCTCTAGAGGGTTCTATAAGGAAGGGCCCTCTCCTCTGCTCTAGTGGGTTCTAGAAGGAAGGAAGGGCCCTCTCCTCTGCTCTAGTGGGTTCTAGAAGGAAGGAAGGGCCCTCTCCTCTGCTCTAGTGGGTTCTAGAAGGAAGGAAGGGCCCTCTCCTCTGCTCTAGAGGGTTCTAGAAGGAAGGGCCCTCTCCTCTGCTCTAGAGGGTTCTATAAGGAAGGGCCCTCTCCTCTGCTCTAGTGGGTTCTAGAAGGAAGGAAGGGCCCTCTCCTCTGCTCTAGAGGGTTCTAGAAGGAAGGGCCCTCTCCTCTGCTCTAGAGGGTTCTAGAAGGAAGGAAGGGCCCTCTCCTCTGCTCTAGTGGGTTCTAGAAGGAAGGAAGGGCCCTCTCCTCTGCTCTAGAGGGTTCTAGAAGGAAGGGCCCTCTCCTCTGCTCTAGTGGGTTCTAGAAGGAAGGGCCCTCTCCTCTGCTCTAGTGGGTTCTAGAAGGAAGGGCCCTCTCCTCTGCTCTAGTGGGTTCTAGAAGGAAGGGCCCTCTCCTCTGCTCTAGTGGGTTCTAGAAGGAAGGGCCCTCTCCTCTGCTCTAGTGGGTTCTAGAAGGAAGGGCCCTCTCCTCTGCTCTAGTGGGTTCTAGAAGGAAGGGCCCTCTCCTCTGCTCTAGTGGGTTCTAGAAGGAAGGAAGGGCCCTCTCCTCTGCTCTAGAGGGTTCTAGAAGGAAGGGCCCTCTCCTCTGCTCTAGAGGGTTCTATAGAAGGAAGGAAGGGCCCTCTCCTCTGCTCTAGTGGGTTCTAGAAGGAAGGGCCCTCTCCTCTGCTCTAGTGGGTTCTAGAAGGAAGGGCCCTCTCCTCTGCTCTAGTGGGTTCTAGAAGGAAGGAAGGGCCCTCTCCTCTGCTCTAGAGGGTTCTAGAAGGAAGGGCCCTCTCCTCTGCTCTAGAGGGTTCTATAGAAGGAAGGAAGGGCCCTCTCCTCTGCTCTAGTGGGTTCTAGAAGGAAGGAAGGGCCCTCTCCTCTGCTCTAGAGGGTTCTAGAAGGAAGGAAGGGCCCTCTCCTCTGCTCTAGTGGGTTCTAGAAGGAAGGAAGGGCCCTCTCCTCTGCTCTAGAGGGTTCTAGAAGGAAGGGCCCTCTCCTCTGCTCTAGAGGGTTCTATAGAAGGAAGGAAGGGCCCTCTCCTCTGCTCTAGTGGGTTCTAGAAGGAAGGAAGGGCCCTCTCCTCTGCTCTAGTGGGTTCTAGAAGGAAGGAAGGGCCCTCTCCTCTGCTCTAGTGGGTTCTATAGAAGGAAGGGCCCTCTCCTCTGCTCTAGAGGGTTCTAGAAGGAAGGAGGGGCCCTCTCCTCTGCTCTAGTGGGTTCTAGAAGGAAGGAAGGGCCCTCTCCTCTGCTCTAGAGGGTTCTAGAAGGAAGGAAGGGCCCTCTCCTCTGCTCTAGAGGGTTCTAGAAGGAAGGAAGGGCCCTCTCCTCTGCTCTAGTGGGTTCTATAGAAGGAAGGAAGGGCCCTCTCCTCTGCTCTAGAGGGTTCTAGAAGGAAGGAAGGGCCCTCTCCTCTGCTCTAGTGGGTTCTAGAAGGAAGGAAGGGCCCTCTCCTCTGCTCTAGTGGGTTCTATAGAAGGAAGGAAGGGCCCTCTCCTCTGCTCTAGTGGGTTCTAGAAGGAAGGGCCCTCTCCTCTGCTCTAGTGGGTTCTATAGAAGGAAGGAAGGGCCCTCTCCTCTGCTCTAGTGGGTTCTAGAAGGAAGGAAGGGCCCTCTCCTCTGCTCTAGTGGGTTCTAGAAGGAAGGAAGGGCCCTCTCCTCTGCTCTAGTGGGTTCTATAGAAGGAAGGAAGGGCCCTCTCCTCTGCTCTAGTGGGTTCTAGAAGGAAGGGCCCTCTCTTCTGCTCTAGTGGGTTCTAGAAGGAAGGAAGGGCCCTCTCCTCTGCTCTAGTGGGTTCTAGAAGGAAGGAAGGGCCCTCTCCTCTGCTCTAGTGGGTTCTATAGAAGGAAGGAAGGGCCCTCTCCTCTGCTCTAGAGGGTTCTAGAAGGAAGGAAGGGCCCTCTCCTCTGCTCTAGTGGGTTCTAGAAGGAAGGAAGGGCCCTCTCCTCTGCTCTAGAGGGTTCTAGAAGGAAGGAAGGGCCCTCTCCTCTGCTCTAGAGGGTTCTAGAAGGAAGGAAGGGCCCTCTCCTCTGCTCTAGAGGGTTCTAGAAGGAAGGGCCCTCTCCTCTGCTCTAGAGGGTTCTAGAAGGAAGGGCCCTCTCCTCTGCTCTAGAGGGTTGGTTCTATAGAAGGAAGGAAGGGCCCTCTCCTCTGCTCTAGTGGGTTCTAGAAGGAAGGAAGGGCCCTCTCCTCTGCTCTAGAGGGTTCTAGAAGGAAGGAAGGGCCCTCTCCTCTGCTCTAGTGGGTTCTAGAAGGAAGGAAGGGCCCTCTCCTCTGCTCTAGAGGGTTGGTTCTATAGAAGGAAGGAGGGCCCTCTCCTCTGCTCTAGTGGGTTCTAGAAGGAAGGAAGGGCCCTCTCCTCTGCTCTAGAGGGTTCTAGAAGGAAGGGCCCTCTCCTCTGCTCTAGAGGGTTGTAGAAGGAAGGAAGGGCCCTCTCCTCTGCTCTAGAGGGTTGTAGAAGGAAGGAAGGGCCCTCTCCTCTGCTCTAGTGGGTTCTAGAAGGAAGGGCCCTCTCCTCTGCTCTAGAGGGTTCTAGAAGGAAGGAAGGGCCCTCTCCTCTGCTCTAGTGGGTTCTAGAAGGAAGGAAGGGCCCTCTCCTCTGCTCTAGAGGGTTCTAGAAGGAAGGAAGGGCCCTCTCCTCTGCTCTAGAGGGTTCTAGAAGGAAGGGCCCTCTCCTCTGCTCTAGAGGGTTCTAGAAGGAAGGGCCCTCTCCTCTGCTCTAGTGGGTTCCAGTGAGGTTTTTGGCAGAACATTTCGATTTTAGTTTTAGTCATTAGTCTCTTGAATAGTTTTCATTTAGTTTAAGTCACATTTTAGTCACCTGGAATGTTTTACTGAATCTACAATTGATTTAGTCGACTAAAATGTGTTTAGCCGGTCTTAGCGGGCCTTGATGCCGTCGTAATGGCTGATTTTACACTCGCTGAAAATAGCCGATCTAGATCTGCTATTTTCAGCATGCAACCACGTGTAAAATGACTCAAACTGGATCTGCATGTCCACTTGTCCCTTCCTAACATTTTAGTCTAGTTTTTATTTGTTGACGAAATTGTCAATATATATTTAGTCTTAGTTTTAGTCGTCGTAGCTTCGTTTTCGTCAGTGAAAAAAGGTAGTCGACAAAAAAATGTTGTCTTTAGTTTTAGTCGATTAAATCAACACTGGTGGGTTCAACTAACCCAGGGGTCGGCAACCCAAGATGTTGAATGAGCCATTTTCAACCAAAAAAATTAATTCAAAATCTACCTGGAGCCGCAAAAGATTTTTAAGCCTTAAAATGCTTATATAATGAAGACAACAGGGCTGCAAGTGGATATTAGCCTATCTATCAAAATAAAAAGTGCGCTATGGTTTAAGCCCGTTCGGAAATAGCGCACTGAGTGCACTGTGCAATGCAAACTAATAGGCGAGTGCGCTCCCGCGGTGCGCATTTCCGAACGCAGTCAACGCACCCTCCATTATTATGCCATGTTTTTTGCATTGTGTTCTTACCCGTTTAATGTGATTTCTGTGTGTGGACATCGCTGGAGAGCTTCTCAACATTGGGCACGTAAAATGTCACTTTAATCTTCACACACGATTGCAAGCTCTCATCGGTGAGGCGTGTGCGGTATTTGGATTTAATGTAGTTCATGTTTGAGAATATCTGCTCACAAAAGTACGTTGATCCAAAGATGGATAATACTCCAGATGCGAGTTTCTTCATGTTCACATAATTGTCTGGAAGAGCATTCCATGTTTTCCGTCTGTGAATGGCTTGCCACGTTTTATTTATTGTTTGATAGTTTGTCACTGCAGATTTAGCCATGGTGCGTCATGCAACTGCAGCCTGTTTTACGCAATCGCTACATTTACATTGTAAACGTGTACATAAACATTCAGATTCTAAATATAAAGTACTCGCCACATGTGCCACGGGTGTTAGAATGTTGCTGGTACAGCGATTAGCATTGCTGCATCCCGCGTTGTTTAATAAAAAGCATTTTTATCCGAGCTGTTATTTTGCCATTGGCTTTCAACTACGCGCCCCCACCCGGTGTGCAACTGTTTCCCAACCCCGTTTGAGAAAAGGGGCGCTCGGATAAAAATGCTTTTTATTAAACAACGCGGGATGCAGCAATGCTAATCGCTGTACCAGCACATTTCTAACTCCCGTGGCACATGTGTCGAGGACTTTAAATTTTAAATCGGAATGTTTATGGACTGCGATTGCGTAAAACAGGCTGCTGTTGCGTCATGACTGACAGTCATGTTTCAGGGCTATAGCCTACTGCAGATTAAGCATACAGACAATCCATCATAATATTTATTCTACACATTTTTACAAAATTGGGAAACTTAAGAATGTTTCTGTCACGTTTGGCCTCCTACAGAAACCATAAATGAAAAATAAAAATGTGAAAAAATAAACATTATACATTTTCATAGATTTTTTTGTAATGCTACAGGGAGCCACTAGGGGAGTGCTCAAGAGCCGCAAGCGGCTCTTGAGCCGCCGGTTGCCGACCCCTGAACTAACCCATTCTGACCTGAGATCAGATTCTAAAAATGTCTTCTTGACATCCTGACAGTTTTCTGAAAAAGCTATGTTTCTATGTCAGTCGTTCTTCGATTTTTCAAAGGAGCTTGTAGATCTGCTATTTTTCAACAGCTAAAGCACAACATGACGCCAACACCAAAAAGGGGTTCCCGCCCCAGAATGGGCTAAAGTCCTACCCGCTCATGAAGTCTCCGAAGATGTACATGCCGTTGAGGTTGGGGTATTCACAGCCGCGGTACACGTAGCCTCCCGTCACAGACTTGCCCATCTTGTGAGGGTAGGCGTAGATGGGCAGCACGTCGTCTGGAAGGAAGCGTCGCACAGAGAATCAACACACCCGTGTGAATTGATTCATATTACAATTTACAATTTAGGCATTTATCAGACGCTCTTAAGCAAGAACAAAAAGCATGGGAATACATCACATAAAAAGCATTTATCATGAAACATGTGTAAGCTAAGAAAGTAACAGTGGAATATCTATATAATGAAACTATACATATAAACTATACATCTATACTATACTATGCTATACATATGTACTATGACGTGCTATGACTATATACAATGCAATTATAGTGCTGTCTACATAACATGCTATAAGTCTGTATCAAATGCTATCCAAGTCTACAGAAATGCTATCTAAGGGGTTAGGGTAAGTGCTATGGGCCATGATGGAGTCTGAAAAGGTTTGGTTTTCAGACTACGGCGGAAGATTGGGAGTGATGCTGCAGTTCTGACTGCAATGGGAAGTGCATTCCACAGTTTTGGAGCCAGAAGGGAGAAGAGTTTGGGACGTGTGGAGCGTTGTTGTCCCGGCGTTTTTAGTGAGGGTACTTCCAGCTTCCCTGCGTTGGCTGATCTGAGTGCGCATATAAAACTGTCTGGGTGTTCACATGAGAATTATAACTCACTCAGCGTAGAGTCAGCACACAGCTTCTTGTCGTAGTTATAACTATAGTTAACTCACCCAGCGTAGAGTTAGCACACAGCTTCTTGTCGTAGTTATAACGTTAACTCACCCAGCGTAGAGTTAGCACACAGCTTCTTGTCGTAGTTATAACGTTAACTCACCCAGCGTAGAGTTGGCACACAGCTTCTTGTCGTAGTTATAACGTTAACTCACCCAGCGTAGAGTTGGCACACAGCTTCTTGTCGTAGTTATAACGTTAACTCACCCAGCGTAGAGTTAGCACACAGCTTCTTGTCGTAGTTATAACGTTAACTCACCCAGCGTAGAGTTAGCACACAGCTTCTTGTCGTAGTTATAACGTTAACTCACCCAGCGTAGAGTTAGCACACAGCTTCTTGTCGTAGTTATAACGTTAACTCACCCAGCGTAGAGTTAGCACACAGCTTCTTGTCGTAGTTATAACGTTAACTCACCCAGCGTAGAGTTAGCACACAGCTTCTTGTCGTAGTTATAACGTTAACTCACCCAGCGTAGAGTTAGCACACAGCTTCTTGTCGTAGCAGCTGAAACCCTCCTTGGCTCTCCAGCCGTAGTTCCGTCCTCTCTCGATGATGTCAACCTCCTCGTACTTGTTCTGGCCCACGTCTCCGCAGAACAGACGCCCCTTTCCCTTTAGGACAGAACAGAACAGAACAGAACAGAACAGACGCCCCTTTCCCTTTAGGACAGAACAGAACAGAACAGAACAGAACAGACGCCCCTTTCCCTTTAGGACAGAACAGAACAGAACAGAACAGAACAGACGCCCCTTTCCCTTTAGGACAGAACAGAACAGAACAGAACAGAACAGACGCCCCTTTCCCTTTAGGACAGAACAGAACACAGAGATGTGTTCCTGCTAGACGACACCTCTACACACACATTGGTGAAGAAATATATTGGTACGGCATTTATTTACATATTTCATTGATATTGCTTGACTATACCTCCTTGGTGGTCCCCGCGGTCCACTAATCTAAATGATTACCTCCTTGGTTGAGGGGTCCACTAATCTAAATGTTACCTCCTTGGGTCCACTAATCTAATAGTTACCTCCTTGGTTGAGGGGTCCCCTCGGTCCACCGAGCAGCGCCACATGTTGCGTACGCCATATGCGTACACCTCGGGCCGCGCCCCTCGCTCGCCCACGAAGGGGTTGTCGTGCGGGATGCGGTACAGAGGACCGCGGTCGTTGTCGTCCACGTCGATGCGAAGGACCTTCCCCAGCAGGGCAGACCTACGGGACAGAGAGGACCTTTAACCTTTAAGGACCTTCCCCAGCAGAGCAGACCTACGGGACAGAGAGGACCTTTGACCTTTAAGGACCTTCCCCAGCAGAGCAGACCTACGGGACAGAGAGGACCTTTGACCTTTAAGGACCTTCCCCAGCAGAGCAGACCTACAGGACAGAGAGGACCTTTAACCTTTAAGGACCTTCCCCAGCAGAGCAGACCTACGGGACAGAGAGGACCTTTGACCTTTAAGGACCTTCCCCAGCAGAGCAGACCTACAGGACAGAGAGGACCTTTAACCTTTAAGGACCTTCCCCAGCAGAGCAGACCTACGGGACAGAGAGGACCTTTGACCTTTAAGGACCTTCCCCAGCAGAGCAGACCTACGGGACAGAGAGGACCTTTAACCTTTAAGGACCTTCCCCAGCAGAGCAGACCTACGGGACAGAGAGGACCTTTAACCTTTAAGGACCTTCCCCAGCAGAGCAGACCTACAGGACAGAGAGGACCTTTGACCTTTAAGGACCTTCCCCAGCAGGGCAGACCTACGGGACAGAGAGGACCTTTAACCTTTAAGGACCTTCCCCAGCAGAGCAGACCTGGGGCGGGACAGAGAGGACCTTTAACCTTTAAGGACCTTCCCCAGCAGAGCAGACCTACAGGACAGAGAGGACCTTTAACCTTTAAGGACCTTCCCCAGCAGAGCAGACCTACAGGACAGAGAGGACCTTTAACCTTTAAGGACCTTCCCCAGCAGAGCAGACCTACGGGACAGAGAGGACCTTTGACCTTTAAGGACCTTCCCCAGCAGAGCAGACCTACGGGACAGAGAGGACCTTTGACCTTTAAGGACCTTCCCCAGCAGAGCAGACCTACGGGACAGAGAGGACCTTTAACCTTTAAGGACCTTCCCCAGCAGGGCAGACCTACGGGACAGAGAGGACCTTTGACCTTTAAGGACCTTCCCCAGCAGGGCAGACCTACGGGACAGAGAGGACCTTTGACCTTTAAGGACCTTCCCCAGCAGAGCAGACCTACGGGACAGAGAGGACCTTTAACCTTTAAGGACCTTCCCCAGCAGAGCAGACCTACAGGACAGAGAGGACCTTTGACCTTTAAGGACCTTCCCCAGCAGAGCAGACCTACAGGACAGAGAGGACCTTTGACCTTTAAGGACCTTCCCCAGCAGAGCAGACCTACGGGACAGAGAGGACCTTTAACCTTTAAGGACCTTCCCCAGCAGAGCAGACCTACAGGACAGAGAGGACCTTTGACCTTTAAGGACCTTCCCCAGCAGAGCAGACCTGGGGCGGGACAGAGAGGACCTTTGACCTTTAAGGACCTTCCCCAGCAGAGCAGACCTACAGGACAGAGAGGACCTTTAACCTTTAAGGACCTTCCCCAGCAGAGCAGACCTGGGGCGGGACAGAGAGGACCTTTGACCTTTAAGGACCTTCCCCAGCAGAGCAGACCTACAGGACAGAGAGGACCTTTAACCTTTAAGGACCTTCCCCAGCAGAGCAGACCTACGGGACAGAGAGGACCTTTGACCTTTAAGGACCTTCCCCAGCAGAGCAGACCTACGGGACAGAGAGGACCTTTAACCTTTAAGGACCTTCCCCAGCAGAGCAGACCTACGGGACAGAGAGGACCTTTAACCTTTAAGGACCTTCCCCAGCAGAGCAGACCTACAGGACAGAGAGGACCTTTGACCTTTAAGGACCTTCCCCAGCAGGGCAGACCTACGGGACAGAGAGGACCTTTAACCTTTAAGGACCTTCCTCAGCAGGGCGGGACAGAGAGGACCTTTGACCTTTAAGGACCTTCCCCAGCAGAGCAGACCTACAGGACAGAGAGGACCTTTAACCTTTAAGGACCTTCCCCAGCAGAGCAGACCTACGGGACAGAGAGGACCTTTAACCTTTAAGGACCTTCCCCAGCAGGGCAGACCTACGGGACAGAGAGGACCTTTAACCTTTAAGGACCTTCCCCAGCAGGGCAGACCTACGGGACAGAGAGGACCTTTAACCTTTAAGGACCTTCCCCAGCAGAGCAGACCTACGGGACAGAGAGGACCTTTAACCTTTAAGGACCTTCCCCAGCAGAGCAGACCTACGGGACAGAGATGACCTTTAACCTTTAAGGACCTTCCCCAGCAGAGCAGACCTACGGGACAGAGAGGACCTTTGACCTTTAAGGACCTTCCCCAGCAGAGCAGACCTACGGGACAGAGATGACCTTTAACCTTTAAGGACCTTCCCCAGCAGAGCAGACCTACGGGACAGAGAGGACCTTTGACCTTTAAGGACCTTCCCCAGCAGAGCAGACCTACGGGACAGAGAGGACCTTTGACCTTTAAGGACCTTCCCCAGCAGAGCAGACCTACAGGACAGAGAGGACCTTTAACCTTTAAGGACCTTCCCCAGCAGAGCAGACCTACGGGACAGAGAGGACCTTTGACCTTTAAGGACCTTCCCCAGCAGAGCAGACCTACGGGACAGAGAGGACCTTTGACCTTTAAGGACCTTCCCCAGCAGAGCAGACCTACGGGACAGAGAGGACCTTTGACCTTTAAGGACCTTCCTCAGCAGAGCAGACCTACGGGACAGAGAGGACCTTTAACCTTTAAGGACCTTCCTCAGCAGAGCAGACCTACGGGACAGAGAGGACCTTTAACCTTTAAGGACCTTCCCCAGCAGAGCAGACCTACGGGACAGAGAGGACCTTTAACCTTTAAGGACCTTCCCCAGCAGAGCAGACCTACAGGACAGAGAGGACCTTTGACCTTTAAGGACCTTCCCCAGCAGCAGGGGGCGCCGATAGTTCAGCAACCGCCATTCTGTTTGTCTGTAGAAGAAGACTCCGTCTCCTCCTCTACCGACAAGAGCAATGGTGAAGGTGGCCGGGGTGACCTTTGACCCATTGGTTAGACCAGTCATTAGTCCTGCTTTAGACTAGTCACTGGTTAGACCAGGCATTAGTCCTGGTTTAGACTAGTCATTGGTTAGACCAGTCATTAGTCCTGGTTTAGACTAGTCATTGGTTAGACCAGGCATTAGTCCTGGTTTAGACTAGTCATTGGTTAGACCAGTCATTAGTCCTGGTTTAGACTAGTCATTGGTTAGACTATAGTCATTATTAGTCCTGCTTTAGACTAGTCATTGGTTAGACCAGTCATTAGTCCTACAACTACAACCTATCTCAAACCCTCACCCTAAACCTAACCTCCCACGGGGCAGCACAGCTAAACCTAACCTTAACCCATGTCTAACCAATGACTAGTCTAAACCTAACCTCCCACGGGGCAGCACACCTAAACCTAACCTTAACCCATGTCTAACCAATGACTAGTCTAAACCTAACCTCCCACGGGGCAGCACACCTAAACCTAACCTTAACCCATGTCTAACCAATGAATAGTCTAAACCTAACCTCCCACGGGGCAGCACACCTAAACCTAACCTTAACCCATGTCTAACCAATGACTCTAGTCTAAACCTAACCTCCCACGGGGCAGCACACCTAAACCTAACCTTAACACATGTCTAACCAATGACTAGTCTAACCCTAACCTCCCACGGGGCAGCACACCTAAACCTAACCTTAACCCATGTCTAACCAATGACTAGTCTAAACTAAGTATGCACCCTAAACCTAACCTTAACCCATGTCTAACCAATGACTAGTCTAAACTAAGTATGCACCCTAAACCTAACCTTAACCCATGTCTAACCAATGACTAGTCTAAACTAAGTATGCACCCTAAACCTAACCTTAACCCATGTCTAACCAATGACTAGTCTAAATTAAGTATGCACCCTAAACCTAATGTTAACCCATGTCTAACCAATGACTAGTCTAAACTAAGTATGCACACCTAAACCTAACCTTAACCCATGTCTAACCAATGACTAGTCTAAACTAAGTATGCACCCTAAACCTAACCTTAACCCATGTCTAACCAATGACTAGTCTAAACTAAGTATGCACCCTAAACCTAACCTTAACCCATGTCTAACCAATGACTAGTCTAAACTAAGTATGCACCCTAAACCTAACCTTAACCCATGTCTAACCAATGACTAGTCTAAACTAAGTATGCACCCTAAACCTAACCTTAACCCATGTCTAACCAATGACTAGTCTAAACTAAGTATGCACCCCGGTGGTCGTGGGGTCCGGACTAATCACTCGCTAAGTGTAGAAAAGGGAGGCATACTTTGGTTAGACATAGCATTGGTTAGACATGGGTTACGGTTAGGTTTAGGTGTGCTGCCTCGTGGGAGGTTAGGTTTAGGGTGAGGGTTTGAGATAGGTTGTAGATGTAGGACTAATGACTGGTCTAACCAATGACTAGTCTAAACCAAAAACTGTCTAAACTAAGTACTGCACCCGTAGAAAAGAGTCATCCTAGCTATCAACAGCAACCCTCCCCCTGGCCTACTCATGGATTGGACCCACCCACTTCCCTCCATCTCAATCAGTGATCTCACCTGCTCCCCCTCACACCTCAATCAGTGGCCAGCTATATATATATATACTGCCTGAGTGCCTGGCCAATCAGTGGCCAGCTATATATACTGCCTGAGTGCCTGTCCAATCAGTGGCCAGCTATATATACTGCCTGAGTGCCTGTCCATGCAGTCAGTGTTTGTCAGCAGCAGTAACAACAACTCCACCCCCTGAGAGCCCTCTGTCCTCCTGGAGCCTCAGGCCCTGGTTCTGTCCTGGAGCCTCAGGCCCTGGTTATGCGTCACTGAATAAAAACCATAACCGTGAAGCCTCACCTCCTCCTTGCTCAACTCAAATGCTTTGCAAAGGAAAATAAAGGCTTAAACAGAACTCTCCTTGTCTCTATATTCTGACCGATGGTACCATGGGGATGTGATAGTCCATGAGCCAGTCTCAACCTAAACCTTACCCTACACACTTAGAGTCTTTAGAAGCAAAAAAAACAACAACTGCTGGTTTACAATGAAGGCATATCGTAGAATTGGCTTGCCAGGACCTAACACTTCTGGTGCCACTGAATCTTTCAGAATAACGGGCAGCCTCTGCCAGCCAGATGAGGGAGCTTTTATTCTGAAAACGCCGGCTTACGGGTCTTACTTGTTCTGCGCGCTGCTAAAGGGTCTTACTTGTTCTGTGCGCTACAAAGAAAACGCTACCAGAGCATCAAATCTCGTACCACCCGTCTCAGTAACAGTTTCTACCCCCAGGTAGTCAGGCTGCTGAACAGCTGACCTTCAACTGTATTGCACTGTTTTGTCACTTCACTTTTTTCTGTTTGTTTGTCTTTTTCTTGCACTATAGATGTTGTTTGTGTCCTGTGTATGTAAGCCTGAGAGTGCTCTGAGCAAAAATAATTTTCATTGTATTTATACTCTGTATCTATACACATGACAAATAAACCTGAACCTGAACCTCAACCTGAACCTAAAGGGTCTTACGTGTTCTGTGCGCTGCTAAAGGGTCTTACTTGTTCTTTGTGCTTTGCCTAAAAAAATGGCAACTAAAAAATACGGGGAAGCAGCTTTTTGCTTCTACGGGCCGTCGGCATGGAACAAGCTCCCACTGTACCTTCGTCAGGCAGCCTCTGTAGACATTTTTAAAGCTCAGCTCAAGACCCACCTCTACAACATTGCTTTTAAGTGATCTTTTATTTTTTGTTATTCACGTCCTCACTGTATTGTTTTACTGCTTGTTTTTTAATGTCGTTTCCTTATTTTATCTCTTCTTATCTTTGTACCACTGCCTTCTCCTGATCTGACACTGCGTTATTGTTCTATTCTTTTAACTGCATGCCTGTTTTAACAGTTTGACTGTTTTTTACGATTAACCCGCATTTTAATCAACCCCCCTTCACTGCCGAGATTGTTGTATTACCTTTAGAGCATACGCTGAATTATTTGGGCTTTTAATCCGCGAAAATCCATCAAAAAAAGCTCCCGTGGTTTGTTATGATCTGTGTGTAGCATCCACCATCTTGGTGCACCCGGAAGACGCACACAAGATTGGTTTCAATGAGGCGTTGCAACCAATGCATTTCCATTGGCCTCAATTTCCCAGAAGCCCTAGCAGCCCACAGCATGTGACGATTTCCGGTTTCGTCATCACAGCGAAGCCATCCAGTCTCATACTCCGCGACGAAGACGGATTTTCTTTTGATTCATTACATTACGGCGGATTAAACACATAAAACAAAAGGCGGGTATGTCCGATACGGCAGCGACATTAACCTGGAGTAATCCATTCGCGGCACGGAAACTGTTAATGCTGTTTTGTTTTGCTTTTGTTTTTATTATCTTTTCTGCTCTGTAAAGCACTTTGAGCTACATTTATGTATGAAAGGTGCTATATAAATAAAGTTTATTATTATTATTATTATTACTAAAAGGTCTTACTTGTTCTGTGCGCTACTAAAGGGTCTTACTTGTTCTGTCTGCTACTAAAGGGTCTTACTTGTTCAGTGTGCTACTAAAGGGTCTTACTTGTTCTGTGTGCTACTAAAGGGTCTTACTTGTTCAGTGTGCTACTAAAGGGTCTTACTTGTTCTGTGTGCTGCTAAAGGGTCTTACTTGTTCTGTGTGCTGCTAAAGGGTCTTACTTGTTCTGTCTGCTACTAAAGGGTCTTACTTGTTCTGTGCGCTGCTAAAGGGTCTTACTTGTTCTGTGTGCTGCTAAAGGGTCTTACTTGTTCTGTGCGCTGCTAAAGGGTCTTACTTGTTCTGTGTGCTGCTAAAGGGTCTTACTTGTTCTGTGCGCTGCTAAAGGGTCTTACTTGTTCTGTGTGCTACTAAAGGGTCTTACTTGTTCTGTGTGCTGCTAAAGGGTCTTACTTGTTCTGTGCGTTGCCGTGCGTTCCAAACGGGTCCCCCGCCATGCCTCCGTCTCCCGTGAAGATGTACAGGAAACCGTCGTCGGCAAACAGCAGCTGTCCTCCGTTGTGATTGGACGCTGGCTCGTCGACCTCCAGGATTATCCTGCAGAGACGATGACCTGCGTTAAGCTAGTCTGAATCTCCTAGTGGATGTTCCTGTTGTCATTACAATACTGTCTGTCCTCCTATTGGAGGAATGGAAGGTAAACAAAGAAACAACGGATCTGATTGGACTCTGAGCTGTGGGTCCAGCAGGGTCATGACCTCTGCCCTCTCACCTCTCTGAGCTGTGGTCCACCAGGGTCATGACCTCTGCCCTCTCACCTCTCTGAGCTGTGGTCCACCAGGGTCATGACCTCTGCCCTCTCACCTCTCTGAGGAGTGGTCCACCAGGGTCATGACCTCTGCCCTCTCACCTCTCTGAGGAGTGGTCCAGCAGGGTCATGACCTCTGCCCTCTCACCTCTCTGAGCTGTGGTCCACCATGTTCATGTCGGTGGAGGACACTCTGAACTGGCTGATCCGGATCCTCTCGTCGAAGCCCACCTCCACAGAGTAGTAGACGAACAGCTTGCCGTTGTACTTGTACGAGGGGTGAAAGGTCAATCCCAGGAAGCCCCTCTCGTCGCCCTCCCACGGAGAGGTCAGCACCGCCTGGGGGGAGTGGGGGGGGGGGGGGGGGGTTAGTCCAACTTATACATTCATTTGATGATAACAGATAATGTTAACGTTGAATAATGTTGCATGTTTTTTGATGGAACAGTATCTTGGGCATGTCACTGGTGGTCCGGGGAGTAGTACTGTACTGTACTGTACTGTACTGTACTGTACTGTACTGTACTGTACTGTACTGTACTGTACTGTACTGTACTGTACTGTACTGTACTGTACTGTACTGTACCTTAGTGATGTTGAGGAAGGGTCTATGGACTTTAGACCTGTCAGACAGGTACACCCACACCAGACCCAGCTGTACTGTACTGTACCTTAGTGATGTTGAGGAAGGGTCTATGGACTTTAGACCTGTCAGACAGGTACACCCACACCAGACCCAGCTGTACTGTACTGTACTCTACCTTAGTGATGTTGAGGAAGGGTCTATGGACTTTAGACCTGTCAGGGAGGTACACCCACACCAGACCCAGCTGTACTGTACTGTACTGTACCTTAGTGATGTTGAGGAAGGGTCTATGGACTTTAGAGCGGTCAGACAGGTACACCCACACCAGACCCAGCTGCTCCGCCACGAAGAAGCGATGAGTTCCATCGTTGGCGTGGACCATGGCCAGAGGGTTCCGCAGCCCGTTGGCCACCTGGTGGAGGATTAGAGGAACAACACATTATTATATACAGCCTGTAGGCCTCCTGGTGGAGGATCAGAGGAACAACACATTATTATATACAGCCTGTTGGCCTCCTGGTGGAGGATCAGAGGAACAACACATTATTATATACAGCCTGTAGGCCTCCTGGTGGAGGATTAGAGGAACAACACATTATTATATACAGCCTGTAGGCCTCCTGGTGGAGGATCAGAGGAACAACACATTATTATATACAGCCTGTAGGCCTCCTGGTGGAGGATTAGAGGAACAACACATTATATACAGCCTGTAGGCCTCCTGGTGGAGGATCAGAGGAACAACACATTATTATATACAGCCTGTAGGCCTCCTGGTGGAGGATCAGAGGAACAACACATTATTATATACAGCCTGAATGTATTATTTTTTTTAATCCAAAATGAGTAAATAGCACACTTCACAAACTAGAGCATGTCTGAAATAAAAAATAAATGCTTAAACATGTAGCTAGGTGTAATGTTAGAGTCCACAGAAGACATGTAAATATGAAATAAATGCTTAAACATGTAGCTATAGGTGTAATGTTAGAGACCACAGAAGACATGTAAATATGAAATAAATGCTTAAACATGTAGCTATAGGTGTAATGTTAGAGACCACAGAAGACATGTAAATATGAAATAAATGCTTAAACGTGTAGCTATAGGTGAAATGTTAGAGACCACAGAAGACATGTAAATATGAAATAAATGCTTAAACATGTAGCTATAGGTGTAATGTTAGAGACCACAGAAGACATGTAAATATGAAATAAATGCTTAAACATGTAGCTATAGGTGTAATGTTAGAGTCCACAGAAGACATGTAAATCTGAAATAAATGCTTAAACATGTAGCTATAGGTGTAATGTTAGAGTCCACAGAAGACATGTAAATATGAAATAAATGCTTAAACATGTAGCTATAGGTGTAATGTTAGAGTCCACAGAAGACATGTAAATATGAAATAAATGCTTAAACATGTAGCTATAGGTGTAATGTTAGAGACCACAGAAGACATGTAAATCTGAAATAAATGCTTAAACATGTAGCTATAGGTGTAATGTTAGAGTCCACAGAAGACATGTAAATCTGAAATAAATGCTTAAACATGTAGCTATAGGTGTAATGTTAGAGTCCACAGAAGACATGTAAATATGAAATAAATGCTTAAACATGTAGCTAGGCGAGTGGCCCCTGAGCCATCTCAAGGTGAGTGGCCCCTGAGCCATCTCAAGGTGAGTGGCCCCTGAGCCATCTCAAGGTGAGTGGTCCTTTAACACATTGATTGCTAACTTTTGAAATTCTACTCAGGATTGCTTCTGCTAAGCGATTAACATTGGACTTTTTAACTTTTTAGGGGCCCACAGCGAGGGGCCTCTTATAGCACATCGCACATTGCATAAATCAAAAGGAAGCCAAACTAGTCCACTTCAATTTAAAAAAAAAAATATGATTCTACCATCTTCCATTCTGGAGATATTGACCTTTTTCTAAAACCTGCTTTTCACTGCACGCTGCTCTTTTGAAAAAACAGCAGAGATATGGAAGGTTGAAGTTGACAGACATTGACAGACAGATATAAAAATGAACACAAATAATATCATATACATACTACACACTGAATGAAAGCCCTGAATGTCTACTTTTAGGAGGAAAACAAATACACATGGTCCCATGTATAGTTTGTCAGTAATTGGCTGTTGAATGCAGCTTGCGCCCACCAGAGAGGATTTCAGAAAATGCATGGACCTGAAGAACCATTATTCACAAAATAAGGCCTATAGCGACATGTACATACTATATACCGTATGAAACAGAAGACTCTCTGCTTTCATAAGAAAAATACTTCTACTGTAATAATAATACAAATCACACCCCTGTGAAGTGAGCAGTGCAATGTTGCACAACATTGCACTGCTCACTTCACATGGGTGTGATTTTTATTATTAAGACAAGGAACTGACAACTAAATATTCACAAAATAAGGCCTATACATACTATATACCGTATGAAACAGAAGACTCTCTGCTTTCATAAGAAAAATACTTCTACTGTAATAATAATGAAAATCACACCCCTGTGAAGTGAGCAGTGCAATGTTGCACTGCTCACTTCACAACATTGCACTGCTCACTTCACATGGGTGTGATTTTTATTATTATTACAGTATTAGTTTTTTTCTTATGAAAGCAGAGAGTCTTCTGTTTCATACGGTATATAGTATGTACATGTCGCTATATGCCTTATTTTGTGAATAATAGTTCTATAGGTCCATGCTTTCTCTAATCAGACCAGTGTGTGTCCAGTGGAAACCTCGTATGAATCTGATCTCAGGTCAGAATGGGCTAAAGTTCTCTCTGAAAAAGAGAATTTTATAAATGAAATGGATTCAATAGTCTAGTATTGACAAACAGTATATGGGATATGTGTATTTTATTTGTTTTCCTCCTAAAATTAGACATTTAGGGCTTTCATTCAGTGTGTAGTATGTATATGATAATTTATTTATGTTTATATCTGCCTGTCATGATAACGTCATGATGATGATGATTCTATGCACATATGTGATCATTGTCTCAGTAAACAAAATCAACAGATCGTTTGATAGCATAACAGTGACTTGAGAGGTTGACATGTCTGGACATGAACCACAGGAGCGACTCAACTCGCAGTGGGGGGGGGGGGTTCCACGACATGTCTGGACATGAACCACAGGAGCGATAAGCGTAGCCCGGCTGGCTGTGATTTCGACAAAATGACAGACAACACGATGGCTTCCGCAGCTTAGGATTTAGCTTAGTTAGTTATCCATTACAAACGGGTCGATTACGTCCCAGACGCCTTATCACTGCAATTGGCTGGCGAAGGCGCTATGGCGATTATGGTGATCAACTGCCGAGAATCTTTTTTCCGAGAATGAGAGTAGCATTGCAAACTGCAAAACGATCGATCGCAACTCGCAGTGTGGGGGGGGTTCCACGGTGTGATATCTGCTAGCCTAGTATACTGCTTCTTTGTCCAAACATGGCTGACGCGACGGCGAAAAAAAGACAGTTGGTCAGATGTATACTGCTTCTCCTATGGCGGTCCTTCGAGAATACGTCATTCGTTTCGCGTATACCTGTGCGTGAAATGGCGATCGACCGTTGGAGATTATTCTTGGTTTATATACGGGTTTATATTTCCGAGAATGAGGCGGCAGACCGGTGAGTTGTCGTTGGAAAGAATTAGAGAGGGCTGTGTCGAGTGGATCTGTGTGAATGAGTGGGGGGGGGGGGAAGAAACTGTAATGCGATGGAGAGATGCCTCGGGAGAAACCATGTAGAAACAGGAGGGGAAGGGTAATCGAGTGTATTCACAAATTTCACACACACTAGAAAATGGGTAGCTCCATTTTAGATCCCCTGATCTGCGTTGGTCTATGCCGTGTGCAGGACGGCGATGCCGCCTCCCCAGTACGTCGTAATGGATACGGCATGCCTGGAATGTGGTTAGACCAGGCCTCTTTTCAGGAGGTGGGGGGCTTTAAACTCCCGGATCTCACAGCGGATCTTTCTGGAGATGATCAGTGTTACATTATGTGTTGTCCGGGCGTCAGAGAAGTTGATGTACAGTATACAGTAAAAACACCAATAAAACGCTTTAGAGCGTGATGCGCAGACGGCGCTCGAGATTAATAAAACGCTTTAGAGCGTTTTGCGCAATCGATGAGTTAAATGGCCCCTGAGCCATTAAAACACATTGAGTACGCCGACTGCCTTCAAAATATAGGCTATAGAATACCGGAGGTGTCTGATCGCTTTTACTTTGAAAGCCATGAACCGGAAACACTTTCCTAAAAAAGTTGACTTTACAAAGTGACCTCAACATCCCCGATCATCTTAATATATTGTTTTACGCTCCAAAAAGCGTTCATATTTTGCGGGAGAGACGGATGAGGAGCAGAAAATAAGCGCCAGCATATCGCTCTATTCATCACCACGGAGAGCGCCCTGGATTAGGAGCTACGAGTCATTCTTTCCGTCTCGCTAACGTGGGAGTCAATAATAAGCTAATAGTTGCACTGAGCGTTAGAGCATACGGCAAGCGAAAAGCGAAATGCCAAAAAAATAAATAGGAAAAATTCTGAATATTAATATCTCGCCCCGCATCGCTGGGATGTCGCTAGGACGTCCTCAGACGTCCTTAGAACTCTACTCTACTCTACTCTATGACGTTCTCAGGCGTCCTTAGAACTCTACTCTACTCTACTCTATGACGTTCTCAGGCGTCCTACGTGCTGTAAGTGTTAAAGACTGGGGGAAAGAAGGACAAATAGTAAATACTGCGTCTTTGTTCGTCCCAGTGTGTCCTGAGAATGTTAATTTGATCTGGCATTGACTTCATCCCGTTGGAAAGCCTGTTTCTTTCACTTTGAAACGGTGCCACCTCTTTTAACCCATTTTGGGGCGGGAACCCCTTTTGGTGTGAGCATTATGCTATGCTTTAGCTATTGAAAAATAGCAGATCCACAAGCTCGTACCGCGCCACCGAGTGGCGCGATACGAGCTTGTTAGGTCTGCTATTTTTTAAAAACCACTGACACTTTTTAGAATCTGATCTCAGGTCAAAATGGGTTAAAGGGGCTTGAATTTGTAGGCAGAGCAGCAGCAGAGTGAGTCATTTGGGCCTTTAGGAAAGAAGATTTGGCACATTCTACACCATGGAGGCATCCATGGTGTACATACACACCATATATCCATAATACATTCTACACCATGGAGGCATGAGGACAGAACTGTATCTAAATACATTCTACATCATGAAGACATGAAGACAGAACTGTATCTAAATACATTCTACACCATGGAGGCATGAAGACAGAACTGTATCTAAATACATTCTACATCATGAAGACATGAAGACAGAACTGTATCTAAATACATTCTACATCATGGAGACAGAACTGTATCTGAATACATTCTACATCATGGAGACAGAACTGTATCTAAATACATTCTACATCATGAAGACAGAACTGTATCTAAATACATTCTACATCATGAAGACAGAACTGTATCTAAATACATTCTACATCATGAAGACAGAACTGTATCTAAATACATTCTACATCATGGAGACAGAACTGTATCTGAATACATTCTACATCATGAAGACAGAACTGTATCTAAATACATTCTACATCATGAAGACAGAACTGTATCTAAATACATTCTACATCATGGAGACAGAACTGTATCTAAATACATTCTACATCATGAAGACAGAACTGTATCTAAATACATTCTACATCATGAAGACAGAACTGTATCTAAATACATTCTACATCATGGAGACAGAACTGTATCTGAATACATTCTACATCATGGAGACAGAACTGTATCTAAATACATTCTACATCATGAAGACAGAACTGTATCTAAATACATTCTACATCATGAAGACAGAACTGTATCTAAATACATTCTACATCATGAAGACAGAACTGTATCTAAATACATTCTACATCATGGAGACAGAACTGTATCTGAATACATTCTACATCATGGAGACAGAACTGTATCTGAATACATTCTACATCATGGAGACAGAACTGTATCTGAATACATTCTACATCATGGAGACAGAACTGTATCTGAATACATTCTACATCATGGAGACAGAACTGTATCTAAATACATTCTACATCATGGAGACAGAACTGTATCTGAATACATTCTACATCATGGAGACAGAACTGTATCTGAATACATTCTACATCATGGAGACAGAACTGTATCTGAATACATTCTACATCATGAAGACAGAACTGTATCTGAATACATTCTACATCATGGAGACAGAACTGTATCTGAATACATTCTACATCATGGAGACAGAACTGTATCTAAATAACTTCTACATCATAAAGACAGAACTGTATCTGAATACATTCTACATCATGGAGACAGAACTGTATCTAAATACATTCTACATCATGGAGACAGAACTGTATCTGAATACATTCTACATCATGGAGACAGAACTGTATCTGAATACATTCTACATCATGGAGACAGAACTGTATCTGAATACATTCTACATCATGAAGACAGAACTGTATCTGAATACATTCTACATCATGGAGACAGAACTGTATCTAAATAACTTCTACATCATAAAGACAGAACTGTATCTAAATACATTCTACATCATGGAGACAGAACTGTATCTGAATACATTCTACATCATGAAGACAGAACTGTATCTAAATACATTCTACATCATGAAGACAGAACTGTATCTGAATACATTCTACATCATGAAGACAGAACTGTATCTAAATACATTCTACATCATGGAGACAGAACTGTATCTAAATACATTCTACATCATGAAGACAGAACTGTATCTAAATACATTCTACATCATGGAGACAGAACTGTATCTAAATACATTCTACATCATGAAGACAGAACTGTATCTGAATACATTCTACATCATGAAGACAGAACTGTATCTGAATACATTCTACATCATGGAGACAGAACTGTATCTGAATACATTCTACATCATGAAGACAGAACTGTATCTGAATACATTCTACATCATGAAGACAGAACTGTATCTGAATACATTCTACATCATGGAGACATAACTGTATCTGAATACATTCTACATCATGGAGACAGAACTGTATCTAAATACATTCTACATCATGAAGACAGAACTGTATCTAAATACATTCTACATCATGAAGACAGAACTGTATCTGAATACATTCTACATCATGGAGACAGAACTGTATCTAAATACATTCTACATCATGAAGACAGAACTGTATCTAAATACATTCTACATCATGGAGACAGAACTGTATCTGAATACATTCTACATCATGAAGACAGAACTGTATCTGAATACATTCTACATCATGAAGACAGAACTGTATCTAAATACATTCTACATCATGAAGACAGAACTGTATCTGAATACATTCTACATCATGAAGACAGAACTGTATCTAAATACATTCTACATCATGAAGACAGAACTGTATCTAAATACATTCTACATCATGAAGACAGAACTGTATCTAAATACATTCTACATCATGAAGACAGAACTGTATCTAAATACATTCTACATCATGAAGACAGAACTGTATCTAAATACATTCTACATCATGAAGACAGAACTGTATCTAAATACATTCTACATCATGGAGACAGAACTGTATCTAAATACATTCTACATCATGAAGACAGAACTGTATCTAAATACATTCTACATCATGGAGACAGAACTGTATCTAAATACATTCTACATCATGGAGACAGAACTGTATCTGAATACATTCTACATCATGGAGACAGAACTGTATCTGAATACATTCTACATCATGTAGACATGAAGACAGAACTGTATCTAAATACATTCTACATCATGAAGACAGAACTGTATCTAAATACATTCTACATCATGGAGACAGAACTGTATCTAAATACATTCTACATCATGTAGACATGAAGACAGAACTGTATCTAAATACATTCTACATCATGAAGACAGAACTGTATCTGAATACATTCTACATCATGGAGACAGAACTGTATCTGAATACATTCTACATCATGGAGACAGAACTGTATCTGAATACATTCTACATCATGTAGACATGAAGACAGAACTGTATCTAAATACATTCTACATCATGAAGACAGAACTGTATCTAAATACATTCTACATCATGAAGACAGAACTGTATCTAAATACATTCTACATCATGGAGACAGAACTGTATCTGAATACATTCTACATCATGTAGACATGAAGACAGAACTGTATCTAAATACATTCTACATCATGAAGACAGAACTGTATCTAAATACATTCTACATCATGAAGACAGAACTGTATCTGAATACATTCTACATCATGGAGACAGAACTGTATCTGAATACATTCTACATCATGAAGACAGAACTGTATCTAAATACATTCTACATCATGAAGACAGAACTGTATCTAAATACATTCTACATCATGAAGACAGAACTGTATCTGAATAGTGAATACATTCTACATCATGAAGACAGAACTGTATCTGAATAGTGAATACATTCTACATCATGAAGACAGAACTGTATCTGAATACATTCTACATCATGGAGACAGAACTGTATCTGAATACATTCTACATCATGAAGACAGAACTGTATCTAAATACATTCTACATCATGAAGACAGAACTGTATCTGAATACATTCTACATCATGGAGACAGAACTGTATCTGAATACATTCTACATCATGGAGACAGAACTGTATCTAAATACATTCTACATCATGAAGACAGAACTGTATCTAAATACATTCTACATCATGGAGACAGAACTGTATCTGAATACATTCTACATCATGGAGACAGAACTGTATCTAAATACATTCTACATCATGGAGACAGAACTGTATCTAAATACATTCTACATCATGAAGACAGAACTGTATCTGAATACATTCTACATCATGGAGACAGAACTGTATCTAAATACATTCTACATCATGAAGACAGAACTGTATCTAAATACATTCTACATCATGAAGACAGAACTGTATCTAAATACATTCTACATCATGAAGACAGAACTGTATCTGAATACATTCTACATCATGAAGACAGAACTGTATCTAAATACATTCTACATCATGAAGACAGAACTGTATCTAAATACATTCTACATCATGAAGACAGAACTGTATCTAAATACATTCTACATCATGAAGACAGAACTGTATCTAAATACATTCTACATCATGAAGACAGAACTGTATCTAAATACATTCTACATCATGAAGACAGAACTGTATCTAAATACATTCTACATCATGGAGACAGAACTGTATCTAAATACATTCTACATCATGAAGACAGAACTGTATCTAAATACATTCTACATCATGGAGACAGAACTGTATCTAAATACATTCTACATCATGTAGACATGAAGACAGAACTGTATCTAAATACATTCTACATCATGAAGACAGAACTGTATCTGAATACATTCTACATCATGTAGACATGAAGACAGAACTGTATCTAAATACATTCTACATCATGAAGACAGAACTGTATCTAAATACATTCTACATCATGGAGACAGAACTGTATCTGAATACATTCTACATCATGGAGACAGAACTGTATCTGAATACATTCTACATCATGGAGACAGAACTGTATCTGAATACATTCTACATCATGGAGACAGAACTGTATCTGAATACATTCTACATCATGAAGACAGAACTGTATCTAAATACATTCTACATCATGAAGACAGAACTGTATCTGAATACATTCTACATCATGTAGACATGAAGACAGAACTGTATCTAAATACATTCTACATCATGAAGACAGAACTGTATCTAAATACATTCTACATCATGAAGACAGAACTGTATCTAAATACATTCTACATCATGGAGACAGAACTGTATCTGAATACATTCTACATCATGAAGACAGAACTGTATCTGAATACATTCTACATCATGAAGACAGAACTGTATCTGAATACATTCTACATCATGTAGACATGAAGACAGAACTGTATCTGAATACATTCTACATCATGAAGACAGAACTGTATCTGAATACATTCTACATCATGTAGACATGAAGACAGAACTGTATCTAAATACATTCTACATCATGAAGACAGAACTGTATCTAAATACATTCTACATCATGAAGACAGAACTGTATCTAAATACATTCTACATCATGGAGACAGAACTGTATCTAAATACATTCTACATCATGGAGACAGAACTGTATCTGAATACATTCTACATCATGGAGACAGAACTGTATCTAAATACATTCTACATCATGGAGACAGAACTGTATCTGAATACATTCTACATCATGTAGACATGAAGACAGAACTGTATCTAAATACATTCTACATCATGAAGACAGAACTGTATCTGAATACATTCTACATCATGTAGACATGAAGACAGAACTGTATCTAAATACATTCTACATCATGAAGACAGAACTGTATCTAAATACATTCTACATCATGGAGACAGAACTGTATCTGAATACATTCTACATCATGGAGACAGAACTGTATCTGAATACATTCTACATCATGTAGACATGAAGACAGAACTGTATCTAAATACATTCTACATCATGAAGACAGAACTGTATCTAAATACATTCTACATCATGAAGACAGAACTGTATCTGAATACATTCTACATCATGGAGACAGAACTGTATCTGAATACATTCTACATCATGGAGACAGAACTGTATCTGAATACATTCTACATCATGTAGACATGAAGACAGAACTGTATCTGAATACATTCTACATCATGAAGACAGAACTGTATCTAAATACATTCTACATCATGAAGACAGAACTGTATCTGAATACATTCTACATCATGAAGACAGAACTGTATCTAAATACATTCTACATCATGAAGACAGAACTGTATCTAAATACATTCTACATCATGAAGACAGAACTGTATCTGAATACATTCTACATCATGAAGACAGAACTGTATCTGAATACATTCTACATCATGAAGACAGAACTGTATCTAAATACATTCTACATCATGTAGACATGAAGACAGAACTGTATCTGAATACATTCTACATCATGGAGACAGAACTGTATCTGAATACATTCTACATCATGGAGACAGAACTGTATCTAAATACATTCTACATCATGAAGACAGAACTGTATCTGAATACATTCTACATCATGAAGACAGAACTGTATCTGAATACATTCTACATCATGGAGACAGAACTGTATCTGAATACATTCTACATCATGAAGACAGAACTGTATCTGAATACATTCTACATCATGGAGACAGAACTGTATCTGAATACATTCTACATCATGAAGACAGAACTGTATCTGAATACATTCTACATCATGGAGACAGAACTGTATCTAAATACATTCTACATCATGAAGACAGAACTGTATCTGAATACATTCTACATCATGTAGACATGAAGACAGAACTGTATCTGAATACATTCTACATCATGAAGACAGAACTGTATCTAAATACATTCTACATCATGAAGACAGAACTGTATCTGAATACATTCTACATCATGAAGACAGAACTGTATCTAAATACATTCTACATCATGAAGACAGAACTGTATCTAAATACATTCTACATCATGAAGACAGAACTGTATCTGAATACATTCTACATCATGAAGACAGAACTGTATCTGAATACATTCTACATCATGAAGACAGAACTGTATCTAAATACATTCTACATCATGTAGACATGAAGACAGAACTGTATCTGAATACATTCTACATCATGGAGACAGAACTGTATCTGAATACATTCTACATCATGGAGACAGAACTGTATCTAAATACATTCTACATCATGAAGACAGAACTGTATCTGAATACATTCTACATCATGAAGACAGAACTGTATCTGAATACATTCTACATCATGGAGACAGAACTGTATCTGAATACATTCTACATCATGAAGACAGAACTGTATCTGAATACATTCTACATCATGAAGACAGAACTGTATCTGAATACATTCTACATCATGAAGACAGAACTGTATCTGAATACATTCTACATCATGGAGACAGAACTGTATCTGAATACATTCTACATCATGAAGACAGAACTGTATCTGAATACATTCTACATCATGGAGACAGAACTGTATCTAAATACATTCTACATCATGGAGACAGAACTGTATCTGAATACATTCTACATCATGGAGACAGAACTGTATCTGAATACATTCTACATCATGGAGACAGAACTGTATCTAAATACATTCTACACCATGAAGACAGAACTGTATCTGAATACATTCTACATCATGTAGACATGAAGACAGAACTGTATCTAAATACATTCTACACCATGAAGACAGAACTGTATCTGAATACATTCTACATCATGAAGACAGAACTGTATCTGAATACATTCTACATCATGAAGACAGAACTGTATCTAAATACATTCTACATCATGAAGACAGAACTGTATCTGAATACATTCTACATCATGAAGACAGAACTGTATCTGAATACATTCTACATCATGAAGACAGAACTGTATCTGAATACATTCTACATCATGAAGACAGAACTGTATCTAAATACATTCTACATCATGAAGACAGAACTGTATCTGAATACATTCTACATCATGGAGACAGAACTGTATCTTAATACATTCTACATCATGAAGACATGAAGACAGAACTGTATCCATAATACATGCACACGCACGCACACGCACACCTACATGCACACGCATGCACTCACGCACACACGCACACGCACACGCACACACACCGACACGCACACACACACGCACACGCACACACACACGCACACGCACACGCACACGCCCGCCCACCTCCTCCAGACAGAGCTGCAGGCAGCCGTGCGGGTCGGCCGTGACCCGGCCCAGGTTCTGGCTCAGCTGGGCGTTGGACAGGAGGCCCGGGTAGCAGTAGTCGCTGTCCTCCAGCTCCAGGTGGCGACAGAACGCCGTCTGGTCCTCCTGACGGAGGGAGGAGACACAACAGCACTGTGTGACTGTGTGTGTGTGTGTGTGTGTGTGTGTGTGTGTGTGTGTGTGACTGTGTGTGTGTGTGTGTGTGTGTGTGTGTGTGTGTGACTGTGTGTGTGTGTGTGTGTGTGTGTGTGTGTGTGTCTGTGTGTGTGTGTGTGTGTCTGTGTGTGTCTGTGTGTGTGACTGTCTGTGTGTGTGTGTGTGTGTGAGTGTGTGTGACTGTGTGTGTCTGTGTGTGTGTGTGTCTGTGTGTGTGTGTGTGTGTGTGTGTGTCTGTGTGTGTGTGTCTGTGTGTGTGTGTGTGTGTGTGTGTGTGTGTGTGTGTGTGTGTGTGTGTGTGTGTGTGTGTGTGTGTGTCTGTGTGTGTGTGACCCTACCTGTAGTGCGGTCAGCGTGGGGTCAGAGGTCAGGTGAGGGACCATGGTCCTGCAGGTTGTCCAGAAGGGGGCGCAGTAGTCCGGACAGAGGCCGGGCAGCGAGCGCAGCGCGGTGGACGGGTCCTCAGCGTCGAACAGGTGGGCAGCGTACGGGGAACACTCCTGGAAGGAGTTCAGTCATTAACGCATTCTGACCTGAGATCAGATTCATACCAGGTTTCCGCCGGACACACACTGGTCTGATTAACCCATTCTGACCCGAGATCAGATTCATACGAGGTTTCCACTGGACACACACTGGTCTGATTAACCCATTCTGACCCGAGATCAGATTCATACGAGGTTTCCACTGGACACACACTGGTCTGATTAATTCACAGTTGTATGGTTGTCCCCATTCTCAATAGAAGTCTATGTAGGAGAGTCTCCATTGGACTGAAGCCAATAGAAGTCTATGTAGGAGAGCCTCCATTGGACTGAAGCCAATAGAAGTCTATGTAGGAGAGCCTCCATTGGACTGAAGCCAATAGAAGTCTATGTAGGAGAGCCTCCATTGGACTGAAGCCAATAGAAGTCTATGTAGGAGAGCCTCCATTGGACTGAAGCCAATAGAAGTCTATGTAGGAGAGCCTCCATTGGACTGAAGCCAATAGAAGTCTATGTAGGAGAGCCTCCATTGGACTGAAGCCAATAGAAGTCTATGTAGGAGAGCCTCCATTGGACTGAAGCCAATAGAAGTCTATGTAGGAGAGCCTCCATTGGACTGAAGCCAATAGAAGTCTATGTAGGAGAGCCTCCATTGGACTGAAGCCAATATAAGTCTATGTAGGAGAGACTCCATTGGACTGAAGCCAATAGAAGTCTATGTAGGAGAGCCTCCATTGGACTGAAGCCAATAGAAGTCTATGTAGGATAGCCTCCATTGGACTGAAGCCAATAGAAGTCTATGTAGGAGAGACTCCATTGGACTGAAGCCAATAGGAGTCTATGTAGGAGAGCCTCCATTGGACTGAAGCCAATAGAAGTCTATGTAGGAGAGCCTCCATTGGACTGAAGCCAATAGAAGTCTATGTAGGAGAGCCTCCATTGGACTGAAGCCAATAGAAGTCTATGTAGAAGAGCCTCCGTTGGACTGAAGCCAATAGAAGTCTATGTAGGAGAGCCTCCATTGGACTGAAGCCAATAGAAGTCTATGTAGGAGAGCCTCCATTGGACTGAAGCCAGTAGAAGTCTATGTAGGAGAGCCTCCATTGGACTGAAGCCAATAGAAGTCTATGTAGGAGAGCCTCCATTGGACTGAAGCCAAAAGAAGTCTATGTAGGAGAGCCTCCATTGGACTGAAGCCAATAGAAGTCTATGTAGGAGAGCCTCCATTGGACTGAAGCCCCATGAACAGTGAACGCAGTTTGCGTAACTCTGTCTATATCTAAGGCTCTGGTCATATAGCACTTTATAGTAAATATGTATAGTTTCATTATATAGATATTCCACTGTTAGGTGCTTAGCTTACGCATGTTTCATAACTACTTGTTGTGTGTGATGTATTGCCATGCTTTTTGCTCTTGCTTAATGTAAGTCTCTCTGGATTCAGAGCGTCTGATAAATGCCTACATTGTAAATTGTAACAGGATGGTTTCATCAAAGCGAGATGGGCCTCGTAGGGAGAGCATTCCTGGAGGAACAGGAAGGAAGCCGGACGCAGAGCACAGAGTTAAATATGAATAAGACATGTGTATATAGTTTATATGTATAGCTTCATTATATAGATATTCCACTGTTACTTTCTTAGCTTACGCATGTTTTATGATAAATGCTTTTATGTGATGTATTCCCATGCTTTTTTGTTCTTAATGTAAATCGCTCTGGATTAAGACCGTCTGATAAATGCCTACATTGTAAATTGTAAATTGACATGCAGTATAGTTTATATGTATAGTTTCATTATATAGATATTCCACTGTTACTTTCTTAGCTTACGCATGTTTCATGATAAATGCTTTTATGTGATGTATTCCCATGCTTTTGTTCTTGCTTAAATGTAAGTCGCTCTGGATTAAGAGCGTCTGCTAAATGCCTAAATTGTAAATTGTAAATTGCAGAGGAAGGAAGAGTTAATTATGTCAGTTATTGTGGAAAACATTGTTTTTGTTTTGTTGTCAAAGACCCCCACATTGATATATATATATATTCTGACCACAGACCTCCCATCTGAGCATGTTTCGTGCCAGGGACCCCCACAATTTGTCCCCAAAGCGTTTTATGCAAAGAAACCTAACTTTATAGAGATCTATACCCGTGTATAATATTGTATAATATCTGTTGAAACCTCATTATGTCCAAAACTATTTACAATGTAGTCATTTATCAGACACTCTTAATCCAGAGCGACTTACATTAAGCAAGATCAAAAAGCATGGGAATACATCACATAAAAACATTTATCATGAAACATGCGTAAGCTAAGAACGTAACAGTGGAATATCTATATAATGAAACTATATGTATAAACTATACACAATATACTATACTATACCATATACAGATATACTATAAAGTGCTATGACTTCATAAAAAGCTATTCTAGTGCCGTCTACGTAACATGCTATAAGTCTGTATAAAATGCTATCTACTGTAATTCTACCGTTTCTTTTCAGGATTCAAATTCAAAAACAGCAGATCTACAAGCCCTAAACGTGACGCTTCGCACCACGCTTAGAGCTTGTAGATCTGCTACTTGTGATGCTTTGTGTGTGTGACGCTTTTATTATGATTGAAGTGGGGAGTTATTGAACTTACACACTGTAAATATGGAGATATAACGTTTTAACTATTATTTATAACAGCAGATGAACACGTTTGTGAGCCGCCACACGGCCTCAGCCAATTGAGGCTCAACCAATCAGGCTCTGCCAGTGGGCCGAATCGATTGCATAATACACTGTTCAGTTTGCAGTCTGCCCACACACACACACACACACCCTCAGGCACACACACACACACACACACACACACACACACACACACACACACACACACACACACACACACACACACACACACACACACACACACACACACACACACACACACACACACACACACACACACACACACACACACACACACACACACACACACACAAACGGGTGCTATGACAACGTCTATCATTAGGTTCCCAAGTTGCATCGTTCCCAAGTAGGCCAGTGGCACGTACAGGTCTAGTCATCTATAAATGCACCACGTCTCTGCGTGCGTACGTGTGTGTGTGTGTGTGTACGGTTGTAATGCACGTAACTCGAGAACCGTTCGCCCCACCGACTTCACATTCGACAAACGCGTTCCACCCCCCCCCCCCACAGGGAGTGCAGTGCCTGGACTCGAGTCGGTCGGACCCACGGTTCTCCAGAACCGCCACAAAAGGCTCTGCTCAGGCTAATCTTTCTATTATTCTACAAATTAACATCACACCCTCCCCATCTCTATTCTTATTAAATGATGTATCCCAGTTGCCATTAAATAACACCCGTATTCGTGTCTTCTTTGCTGGCGTAACGGCCGCAAAGAAGATGGTTGCTTCGCGCTGGAAACCGCCTCATACATTGTCATTTCGCCAATGGCCTTTGACCTTTCTAGATATAATTTATCTAGAAATGTCTACAGCAAGATTGCATGGTGCAAAAGAGGAAAACATTGAGATTTGGTCTGGTATTGCAGATTTGGTTAAGGGCATGGTTTAGTAATTATTATTATTATTTTTTGTTTGTTTTTTGTTTCCATTGCACAGTAGTAGGAGTTTTGTGGCATCTTTGGTCCCGGGGGGAGGGGTGGGTGGGATTGTTTGTTTGTTTTTGTGTTCCTTGCTTTTGTTTTTATATGTGTTTTGTTTTCTTTAGTCATTCATGGTGTTAACGTGTCTTATTGTGATTTATTGTCTTAAATAAAAAACATTTGATAACAACAACAAAGAAAAGGCTCTGCTCAGGCTCTGCCAGTGGGCCTAACCGGCTTAAATCCCCACACCTGTGCAATTTCCAGCCTCTGCCTCAGCCAATTGGCAAACGGGTGCTGTGACAAGTTGACAAACGGGTATTATTAGGTTCCCAAGTAGGCCAGTGGCCGACGGGCCCGTTCAGGTCTAGTATCTATAAATCCAGTCTCTGTGTGAACCGTTCAGGTCTAGTCTCTATAAATCCAGTCTCTCTGTGAACCGTTCAGGTCTATCTCTATAAATCCAGTCTCTGTGTGAACCGTTCAGGTCTAGTCTCTATAAATCCAGTCTCTGTGTGAACCGTTCAGGTCTAGTCTCTATAGATCCAGTCTCTGTGTGAACCGTTCAGGTCTAGTCTCTATAGATCCAGTCTCTGTGTGAACCGTTCAGGTCTATCTCTATAAATCCAGTCTCTGTGTGAACCGTTCAGGTCTAGTCTCTATAGATCCAGTCTCTGTGTGAACCGTTCAGGTCTAGTCTCTATAGATCCAGTCTCTGTGTGAACCGTTCAGGTCTAGTCTCTATAAATCCAGTCTCTGTGTGAACCGTTCAGGTCTAGTCTCTATAAATCCAGTCTCTGTGTGAACCGTTCAGGTCTAGTCTCTATAAATCCAGTCTCTGTGTGAACCGTTCAGGTCTAGTCTCTATAGATCCAGTCTCTGTGTGAACCGTTCAGGTCTAGTATCTATAAATCCAGTCTCTGTGTGAACCGTTCAGGTCTAGTCTCTATAAATCCAGTCTCTGTGTGAACCGTTCAGGTCTAGTCTCTATAAATCCAGTCTCTGTGTGAACCGTACAGGTCTATCTATAAATCCAGTCTCTGTGTGAACCGTTCAGGTCTATCTATAGATCCAGTCTCTGTGTGAACCGTTCAGGTCTAGTCTCTATAGATCCAGTCTCTGTGTGAACCGTACAGGTCTAGTCTCTATAGATCCAGTCTCTGTGTGAACCGTACAGGTCTAGTCTCTATAGATCCAGTCTCTGTGTGAACCGTTCAGGTCTAGTCTCTATAGATCCAGTCTCTGTGTGAACCGTACAGGTCTAGTCTCTATAAATCCAGTCTCTGTGTGAACCGTTCAGGTCTAGTATCTATAGATCCAGTCTCTGTGTGAACCGTTCAGGTCTAGTCTCTATAGATCCAGTCTCTGTGTGAACCGTTCAGGTCTAGTCTCTATAGATCCAGTCTCTGTGTGAACCGTACAGGTCTAGTCTCTATAGATCCAGTCTCTGTGTGAACCGTTCAGGTCTAGTCTCTATAGATCCAGTCTCTGTGTGAACCGTACAGGTCTAGTCTCTATAAATCCAGTCTCTGTGTGAACCGTTCAGGTCTAGTATCTATAGATCCAGTCTCTGTGAACCGTTCAGGTCTAGTCTCTATAGATCCAGTCTCTCTGTGAACCGTTCAGGTCTAGTCTCTATAAATCCAGTCTCTGTGTGAACCGTTCAGGTCTAGTCTCTATAAATCCAGTCTCTGTGTGAACCGTTCAGGTCTAGTCTCTATAGATCCAGTCTCTGTGTGAACCGTTCAGGTCTAGTCTCTATAAATCCAGTCTCTGTGTGAACCGTTCAGGTCTAGTCTCTATAGATCCAGTCTCTGTGTGAACCGTTCAGGTCTAGTCTCTATAGATCCAGTCTCTGTGTGAACCGTTCAGGTCTATCTATAGATCCAGTCTCTGTGTGAACCGTTCAGGTCTAGTCTCTATAGATCCAGTCTCTGTGTGAACCGTACAGGTCTAGTCTCTATAGATCCAGTCTCTGTGTGAACCGTACAGGTCTAGTCTCTATAAATCCAGTCTCTGTGTGAACCGTTCAGGTCTATCTCTATAAATCCAGTCTCTGTGTGAACCGTTCAGGTCTAGTCTCTATAAATCCAGTCTCTGTGTGAACCGTTCAGGTCTAGTCTCTATAAATCCAGTCTCTGTGTGAACCGTTCAGGTCTAGTCTCTATAAATCCAGTCTCTGTGTGAACCGTTCAGGTCTAGTCTCTATAGATCCAGTCTCTGTGTGAACCGTTCAGGTCTAGTCTCTATAGATCCAGTCTCTGTGTGAACCGTTCAGGTCTAGTCTCTAGATCCAGTCTCTGTGTGAACCGTTCAGGTCTAGTCTCTATAGATCCAGTCTCTGTGTGAACCGTTCAGGTCTAGTCTCTATAGATCCAGTCTCTGTGTGAACCGTTCAGGTCTAGTCTCTATAGGTCCAGTCTCTGTGTGAACCGTTCAGGTCTAGTCTCTATAGATCCAGTCTCTGTGTGAACCGTTCAGGTCTAGTCTCTATAGATCCAGTCTCTGTGTGAACCGTTCAGGTCTAGTCTCTATAGATCCAGTCTCTGTGTGAACCGTTCAGGTCTAGTCTCTATAGGTCCAGTCTCTGTGTGAACCGTTCTACGAGTGCTTTCTCATGCCTATAAAGCTCTGTTGAATGAAGCCCGACAGACACCGTCTGCGACCGCCGCGCGTACCGCCGCGGCACAGTATTGCCGCGCGCCATAGCCGCACGGCAACACCAACAGGACGCGGCGCGCTGCCACGCGGCTGGGGAGTTCTGTTGACTATATTCCATTGCCACGCCCACGGATAGCCGGGTGGAGGCCGCGCGGCAACGCCTGGATAATAGAACAGCGGTGCATCGGCGCGGCAGGCGAGGCGTGACCGCGCGCCAGCGCGCGTCGGACGCAGCCGGTGTGCGATAGGTTCATTGAAATAATGGAGGCGGCTGTGTCCGCCGCGCGGCGACGCGCGGCGGACACAGCCGGTGTGTGGTGGGCTTCAAATTAATTGCATTATGTCTAAATGATGATATAATCAAGGCTGTGTTGTGTGTTGAAGTCTTGTTTACATTTCCATTGACAATATTGCGTGCTAGGGGAGCTGCACCGTGTTGATTTAGTTTGATATTTATTGTACTTACAGTATGTCTGTGTCCAAGAAGGAAGGGCCCCCAGAGTCTGGGGCAATACAAGTCTAATCTAATGTAATTAACAACTAATTAGATTACAGTGTTCTTTATGCTGGTTTTAGATTAGTCAGTGAGTGTGTGTGTGTGTGTGTGTGTGTGTGTGTGTGTGTGTGTGTGTGTGTGTCAGTCAAGCTGCACAGTAAAGATCTGAATCATTTTATAATCACAGGAAAGTTAACTTCATACCTGATTTACCCATAAGTGTTTGTCAACGGCCGGTCTGAGGGCCTACAGGCGGTACAAATGTGTCGGTTGTCAATTACCCTGTCGGTGAATTATCTCCTACAACGACCACCTATAGCCAGACATTATCCCTTACATAAAGGAGGTGAATTATCTCCTACAACGACCACCTATAGCCAGACATTATCCCTTACATAAAGGAGGTGAATTATCTCCTTACAACGACCACCTATAGCCAGACATTATCCCTTACATAAAGGAGGTGAATTATCTCCCTACAACGACCACCTAGCCAGACATTATCCCTTACATAAAGGAGGTGAATTATCTCCCTACAACGACCACCTATAGCCAGACATTATCCCTTACATAAAGGAGGTGAATTATCTCCCTACAACGACCACCTATAGCCAGACATTATCCCTTACATAAAGGAGGTGAATTATCTCCCTACAACGACCACCTATAGCCAGACATTATCCCTTACATAAAGGAGGTGAATTATCTCCCTACAACGACCACCTAGCCAGACATTATCCCTTACATAAAGGAGGTGAATTATCTCCCTACAACGACCACCTAGCCAGACATTATCCCTTACATAAAGGAGGTGAATTATCTCCCTACAACGACCACCTAGCCAGACATTATCCCTTACATACATTCTGGATTAAATGACATTAAAGAAACCCGATATTTTGCGGGCTTGGCAGATATTGTGTCATCGTGGCCTGGTTGGGGCCGACCAGAGTCTTACCTGACAGAGCATGTCCTGCACGTAGGTGGCGCACTGCGCGTAGCCGCGGTAGTCGGCGTGGTCCATGACGCGGTAGAAGCGTTCGCGGAGCTGGCGGTCGCGGTCCGCGTCGCAGCAGCCGAACGCCCCGTACTGCTGGCAGAACGCCAGCGGCCGGTCCGGCGCGAACGGAGGCTTGAAGTCCAGACACTGAGGGTGGGAGGCCGCGGGGGGCGGCAGGCAGACCGCCACACAAAACAACAACAACAACACATGAGAGCAACGGCATGCTCTTGCTCCCCGCGACCCGACCACGGATAAGCGGTTGAAGACGGACGGACGTTTGGACACGCATGTCGTTGTGAAGGGAGAGTGCCACACGTGACCCAGGACGTTGGAGTAATACCCACGCATTGTCAATCAGGGATTATTTAGTTGTCACAACGAGGGCTTGTGCAGGAGTTCCGGGAAAAAAAGAGGAGCGCTCATTTACCAACTCGCCCCTCTTTGAGGGCGACCCACCTTTACCGGCGGGATATCCGTACCTTTCTGGGCGACGGTAGGCCTACCTGTTACCCCCGTGGGTCAGGTGCTCTTTGGAGAGTGTGTGTTTGTTTTTTTAAATGATGGCGGCGAACGCAAAGATGAATGTCCAATTCCAAACGGCAGCTGGGTCTGTTCAGTAGCTATATGCTCTATACTTCCAGTAGAAAAACCCTTTATTCCATTTTAAAAAGCGAGAGTTAAAAAAACGGATGCTGTTGTTTAAAAACACAGCAACAAACAAACACCGCCGTCCCGTCCTGATGTCTGGAGCGTCCGGACAGACAGACAGACAGACAGACAGACAGTTAAACTCCGCAGCAGTTTAAGGACAGTTAGCTCTCTCTCTCTCTCTCTCTCTCTCTCTCTCTCTCTCCCTTTGCACTTTGCTCCACTCTTTAAAGTAATCATCAACTTTGTCCTCCTCTGCTGCACAGCAGACTGTTTGCTGCCGTCATCATGGCTGACGTCACGTCGGCCCTGTGCTGTTATTTATATTAATGCATGAGTAGCCTATTATTATTATTACTATTATTATTATTATTATTGCATGATGTATGAGTTTATAGAAGTTCCGTCGAATTCCTTCAGTAGGAGATGAACCTACAGCTATAGTCTGACAGAGGCTGAGCTCTGCTGACTGATTACTCACCGTGTGTGTGTGTGTGTGTGTGTGGGTGCGCGCGCGTGTCCCAGTCCCACCTACTGGTTGAAGAGCAGAACTCTCTCTCTCTCCCTCTGTCTCTCGCTCTCTCTCTCTCTGTCTCTCCCCCCCCCCTCTCTCTCTCCCCCCCCCCCTCTCTCTCTCCCCCCCCCCCTCTCTCTCTCCCCCCCCCCTCTCTCTCTCCCCCCCCTCTCTCTTTCTCTCTCTCTCTCTCTCTCCCCCTCTCTCTCTCTCTCTCTCTCCCTCTCTGTGTCTCTCTCTCTCTCTCTCTCTCTCTCTCTCTCTCAGCATGCATGTTGAGTTAGTCAAGGCAGTGAGTTCGTTTTTTTTTAAAGGGCCAGTTCAGTGACTTATATTCACTATATATGAATTCAATAATACACGGACAGGACCACCATGGGAACAATAAGGTCCTTTTGGCATCGTATACTATAGGCTACTAATCCCCAATTCATTGTTGTGTGTACTATTTGTGTCAGTGTGCCGGCCGGGGAGGAGAGGAGGTTCCACCCGGAGAACAGTGGTGTTTCCTCGGACACAGCAGTGACAGAGGGCCGGGGGAGGAGAGGAGGTTCCACCCGGAGAACAGTGGTGTTTCCTCGGACACAGCAGTGACAGAGTGCCGGGTCCACGGAGCTCTTTCTCTGCTCTGAATACACGCTGCCAGTGTTGCCAGATGTTGGGACAGAAATGAGCGCCCGGACCGGGGTCTCTCTATATGAAAACAACAAGACCAAAACATATTAAAGACTGTAAAATGGACCAAAAGAAGAACCGACCTACCGCAACGCGTTAGAAGCTTGTAGATCGGTTATTTAAAAATAAATAAAAATAAAAAGCTAATCATAAAAAGTAAAAACACAAACAAAAGTCTGGTATGCATCAGGATTACAAAACATTTTCAGAATACATGATGATGAGGGACGGGGGTTCTTGAGAAACACTGCTTTAAAAAACATTTATGAAGCAAGCCTAAATAAACAACTACACTTTATAAACAATTAAGCCCCCCCCCCCCAAAAAGCTTTACAAGAAAAAAGAAATCCCGACCCAAAGTTGCTTATAAAAGGCCCACGTGGCAACACTGCTCTCAACTAGCCAACAGGTCCCACTGCCCGGAGGGACGCTCCGCCAGCCTGTGATTGGCTGGTTAATGGGTTTGGTTGTCATGGAGATTTATTTTTTTGTATTGTCAAGTGGGGTCCGGGGACCCACTGGGGGTCCTTGAGGGAGGATCCAGGGGTCCCCATCACTCCCACTGTACATGGGCAGTTTGATATAGACTTGTATGATGTTGTATCTATATTGTAACAATATGGAATATCTTTAATTAGGGGCACGGTGGCACAGTCGGTAGTGTTGTCGCCTCACAGCTAGAAGGTCCTGGGTTCGATTCCCGCTGGGGCTGGCAGTGCCCATACCCGAGGCGGGGTTGGCGATAGGGGCCTTTCTGTGTGGAGTTTGCATGTTCTCCCCGTGTCCCCTAGGGTAGGTACCCTCACATGTTCTCCCCGTGTCCCCTAGGGTAGGTACCCTCACATGTTCTCCCCGTGTCCCCTAGGGTAGGTACCCTCACATGTTCTCCCCGTGTCCCCTAGGGTAGGTACCCTCACATGTTCTCCCCGTGTCCCCTAGGGTAGGTACCCTCACAAAAACATGCAGTAATCCTGGTCTCTAAACTGCCTCCCCCTGGCCAGCCGGGGCGCCTGATGGAGGGGAAAGGAACTGGTCGGAATAACGTGTTCCCTCCACGCGCTACGTCCGGCCGGGGAAATTCCCCCCTGTCAGGTGAAAAGAAGCAGCTTGGACTCCTCATGCATAGAAGGAGGCATGAGGTCAGTCCGCTGCCCCCCCCCCCCAGGTTGGCAGAGGAAGTGTAGCGCCCAGGATTACATTAGATAATTGGCACTGGGTGAAAAGAAAACTGGGTTACAAAATCGTGGGATAAGAAAAAAAAAGAAAAGACAATTAGACAGCACCAATCGTGTATAATACACAAATACATTATTTATTAGTAATTGACATATAAGAACCACAATGGAAGGGTTAGTAATGATCTGTAGCCGCTTTATCCTCTGCAAACTGTTAATAAACGAATCAATCAAACCTTCTGATGAATTGAATATGAAGAACCCCACTGGTAACAAGCCAGTGTTTTTTTGTGTATAAACTGGAAGTAAACGTGACAACAGTGGCCATAGGAGGCCTTAAGTATGTTTCACCAGTTTCAATTGAAACGGGCCTCCACCCTCAGGGGGGCCTCAACAAAATATTGATGTCATAGGTATATGGGGGCCTCATATTTGGTCTTGAAACGGGCCTCCAGATTCCTAAGGCCGCCCCTGAGAACACACAAACACACCAAGCTGGCCATAGGGGGGCGCTAGCTCCCCTCAAAGAGCCAGAATGCAAAATGCTTGTCATTCAGCCTCACTTTGAGTTGCTCAGTGGACTGTCTCTCACACAGCGATATGGAGAAAAATATCACACCCGCGTGACGTGAGCGGCACTGTTATCACCATACATCACATTCCGTGCTCAGCCAGTCAGCTTGAGCACATTCCGCGCACGCACGCACGCGCACACACACACACACACACACACACACACACACACACACACACACAGCCACAAAATACAATACAATTTAGGCATTTAGCAGACGCTCTTAATCAAGAGTGATTTACATTAAGCAAGAACAAAAAAAGCATGGGAATACATCACATAAAAAGCATTCGTCATGAAACATGCGTAAGCTAAGAACGTAACAGTGGAATATCTATATAATGAAACTATATTATAAACTATAAATATATACTATACTATGCTATACGTGTGGTAGACCCATAGACCCATAGATCCATAGACCCCAACGTAGCCGCAATGAAGTAATAAATATAGCAATAGAGTTCAAAGGGTGCAGATGAAGAACAGCTGCACTAATTGACGTCGTTAAGGCGTGCATGGCAACAGTTTGTGTATTGTGTGATGTCACACCAGAAGATATGAGATGATGCACCGTGTTGAAAATGACTGTAGACGTCGAGAGAGAGAAGAGAGCCAGACAGACAGACAGACAGACAGACAGACAGACAGACAGACAGACAGACAGACAGACAGACAGACAGACAGACAGACAGACAGACAGACAGACAGACAGACAGACAGGGTGATGTTGTCTTGGACCGTTTCCAAAGCAGGAGGACCAAAGCGTGTCTATCATGCTGCTGTAGCAGTGAGGAACAAACTGTATTCCTTTGGAGGCCGCTGTGATGGAGGGACCTTCAACAACATAGGACAGATGGATGTCCATGTCTTCAACACAGTGTCTTTATGCTGGAAGAAGTTACCTCCAGTGAAACCAGGAAGAGGAGACGGTGACCTTGAGGTTCCATCCAAGCGCTTCGGCCACACAGCTGTGTTGGTTGAAGATACAGTCTACATCTGGGGAGGGGAGCCTTACTGCAATGTGCTTTATGCATTTGATGTTGACGCCCACAGATGGTTCCAACCCAGGGTTTCTGGGACTGTTCCAGAGGAGAGGATCTTCCACTCAGCCTGTGTGCTGGAGAAGGTCATGTTTATCCATGGAGGACACACCGAGCTGATTGGATACACTAATGACATGTACAAGTTGGACACCAGCACAATGGTCTGGTCTTTAATTAACAGCAGAGGAACTCCACCTCCTGCTACATACTGTCACTCTGTCACCGTCATCGGGACAAAGATGTTTGTATTCGGGGGCTGGAGGCCCCAGGGGGGCTACAACACCATCAGAGTGTTTGACACAGAGACCAACGTCTGGCTGAACACACCTTCTGCACAACTTCTACCAGAAGGACGACAGGATAATTTATCCTTTACCTACAATGGAGAGCTGTACATATTTGGTGGCTGGAACGGTAACCAGAAATTCAATGATGTGTGGAAATTCAGTCCAGAGAACTTCTCCTGGAAGAAGGTTGAGCCCAAGTGGAAAGGACCATGTCCAATGTATGGTATGTGCTGTTGCATTGTGGGAGATCATATCATCCTCTTTGGAGGATACAAAGGAGATCACTACACTATCTCTGATAAGCTGTTCATCTTAGACTTGAGTCCTTGTCTTAAGACGTTATGTAAGCTAGAAGTTATTCAGTACGCTCTGGACCAATCAGAACTCCCACACGACATCAGGTGGGAACTGACAGCCATGGCAACCAACGACAACAGACGACAACAATAACAACAACCAAGACCACATTCCAGACGAAGGAACAGCAGAAAGATCAAGAAATTATGGATCAACATCTCATCCCACCTGATGGTGAGCCACCTCTCAGCATCACTTACTGAGATTCAAACCTCAGGAGACTCCTTCTCTCCAGACAGGCTCTCTAACCATTCAGCTAGGCATCAAACAATGACAATTGTTCCGTCCAACACAATGCGGTGGAAACACAAACCTGTGTCTGTATGTTCCAAACTGAACACGGTGGAACTCTCTTTATTGTATATTTATTTATTTATTTTATTTAAAGGACCAAGCAGTCCTGAAAGGACTTGGTCCTTTATGGTTATTGTTATTTTTTTTTTCCTTCTCCTTCTGCCAAAAAATATATCGCGAAACTTGGTCTACAGAAAAAGCAAAACTCTTAAGGGCGACTGTGGTTCAAGAGGTAGAGTAGGTCGTCCAATGATCCATGGGTCGCCGGTTCGAATCCCGGCTCCTCCTGTCTACATGTCGAATTGTCCTTGGGCAAGACACTGAACCCCAAATTGCTCCCGATGTGCTGGTTGGTACCTTACATGGCTTCCGCCGCAATCGGTGTATGAATGTGTGTGTGAATGGGTGAATGTAATGCACAATCTATGTAAAGCGCTTTGGATAAAGGCGCTATATAAATGCACCATTTACCATTTTATCTGGTACACAGCAAGCTAAAAGGAATCAACACACCAGCACGCCAGAGAGCAGAATACTTCAAACCCAAACAAATAGTTAAAAATAGAACTACAAACGCATATTGGAGATTAAACAACAGATAACAGCCAGCACCAGCAACTGTGTTTATTTAATCACATGTGGAAAATGTGGCTTACAATATGTCGGAGAAGCGAGTAAAACAATAGCTGCAAGGCTGAGACAACACAAATACAATATTAACAATGCAAAAAAGACAACTAAAAGGATTGTTCAACATTACATGGCACATGGCATTGAAGCTCTAAAAGTATCTGGACTTCAACACAATCTGTTTTAATGTTAAACAATGGATCAAGAACCTCAACACGGATTTTCCTGGAGGTTTAAACATGCCAAAATATTAGACAAGTTGTTTTGATTTTGTACCAAAACTCCACAGCCATATACATGCTAAACACAGCCAACAATCAATGGAAATCAGACTTTGAATATAGGGGACAAATTATCACATTCCACACCAAGCTAACCTGGGACACGAAGCAAGAGTGTACAGTGCACTGAAGTCCCCTCAGTCAACCGCCGCCACTCTTGGCCCTCTCTCTCTCTCTCTCTCTCTCTCTCTCTCTCGCTCACTCACTGCCTTGCTCTCTCCCACAATGTTAATGTTAAGTTAGTAAAGTTACACCTATTTTATGTAAATAACATGGTAAAATGTGCAGCATTGGGGGGTAAAGGGGAGACACTTAATTGTGAAGGGACGACAGGATGAGGAAAGGTGTTGTTGCTAATTGTCGAGAGTAATGGCTGCGTGTGATATTGAACAGTCAAACTATTCGTATCAATATACGGCTGTATCAACAAAATGATGTCATAGGTATATGGGGGCCTTATATTTGGTCTTGAAACGGGCCTCCAGATTCCTAAGGCCGCCCCTGACAGTGGCCTGCATGTATAACCTACTGTACAAAGAAATGAGCTAGAAACAAGTCTCTGGCCTCTGTAAGATCTGAATCCCCCCCCCCTTTCCCCTCACTGTATAATGTATCTTTTCCCTTTTTGCTTCCTATATGATGAATTCCTGTTCTGTTCTTTAGCTACATAGAAGTGTCTATTTGTATGTCTCTAAATGTTTTGATGAATTGAACAATGTGGACCCTGTTGTAAACAAGTGTAATGCTTAATTGGGTCGTCCACTCACAGTTAACAATCTTTGTATTGAGTTTGTGCTTGAAATGTACTGTAAATTCTGCAAACTGTTAATAAATATTTCAATCAATCAATCAAAGACACAGGCAGAAAGGAATGGAAAATGGAACGTACTAGGCCTACTCCTGTTTTTCCATCGGTGGTGACGGTAGTTCCAATTCGGGGAACTTGTTCCTACCTTTAAGTTTAACCAACAGCACACTCTAGTGTTGAGAACACGTAACTGCGCACAGTACCTGTGACAGTCTTTAATCCTATCTACACACATCGGCTATTTGAAGATAGCAGAGCTACAAGCTCACAACGCGTCACATTGTGAAGCATTGTGAGCTTGTAGATCTGTCACTTTGAAAATGTTTATATTATTATATATATTTGCATTTGATGCATTGTAACTGTAGGCTACTAGAAACCGTTTTCCCCACACACACACACACACACACACACACACACACACACACACACACACACACACACACACACACACACACACACACACACACACACACACACACACACACACACACACACACACACACACACACACACACACACACACACACACACACACACACACACACACACACACACTAAAAATCACACTCATGTGAAGTGAGGGGTGCTCTCATCTACATACATAACTTCATATTTTCATTTAATAAAAATAAGGAAACCAAACGTTTATTAATTGACATTATTTATTAAGTAAACACGGGGTGAGAAATAATCATTCAATAGACACAACGTTACAGAAAAGGCTGAACGTCACGACCTTCAGATTATAAAACTATACACATATCATAGTCTTTATAAAACTATACATATATCATAGTCTTTATAAAACTATACACATATCATAGTCTTTATAAAACTATACATATATCATAGTCTTTATAAAACTATACATATATCAGTCTTTTGAGTAAAATTGAATTTAGTTTGTCACATTTTAGTAATCTGAAATGCTTTAGTGTTAAAGTCTACTTTTACTCGGCTAAATGTCACACGATTTTAGTCGACTAAATCTAGTTGTTTTTGGTCGACTAAAATGCATTTTGTCGGGCCTTGATGCCGTCGCAATGGCAGATTTTAAGCTTGCTGAAAATAGCCGATCTGCAAGCACACAGCGCGACGCGTTGTGAGCTTGTAGATCTGCTATTTTCAGCATGCAACCAAGTGTAAAATGACTTATACTGGATCTCTTGTCCACTAGTCCCTTCCTGACATTTTAGTCTAGTTTATCCCATTCTGACCGGGCACCCATTTTGGTGTTGGCATCATGTTATGCTTTAGCTATTGAAAAATAGCAGATCTACAAGCTTATATCGCGCCACCGAGTGGCGCGATACAAGCTTGTAGGTCTGCCATTTTTGAAAAATCAAAGACACTTTTAGAATCTGATCTCAGGTCAGAATGGGTTGATAATGAAACTGTCAGGATGTAATAGACATTTTTAGAATCTGATCTCAGGTCAGAATGGGTTAATTGTTGACAAAAACAAAACCTGGGACTAAATTCAGCCCAAGAGCTCTGCAGAGAGAGAGAACATTCAGCCTCAGAGCTCTGTAGAGAGAGAGAACATTCAGCCCCAGAGCTCTGTAGAGAGAGAACATTCAGCCTCAGAGCTCTGTAGAGAGAGAGAACATTCAGCCTCAGAGCTCTGTAGAGAGAGAACATTCAGCCTCAGAGCTCTGTAGAGAGAGAGAACATTCAGCCTCAGAGCTCTGTAGAGAGAGAGAACATTCAGCCTCAGAGCTCTGTAGAGAGAGAGAACATTCAGCCTCAGAGCTCTGTAGAGAGAGAACATTCAGCCTCAGAGCTCTGTAGAGAGAGAGAACATTCAGCCTCAGAGCTCTGTAGAGAGAGAGAACATTCAGCCTCAGAGCTCTGTAGAGAGAGAACATTCAGCCTCAGAGCTCTGTAGAGAGAGAACATTCAGCCCCAGAGCTCTGCAGAGAGAGAACATTCAGCCTCAGAGCTCTGTAGAGAGAGAACATTCAGCCCCAGAGCTCTGTAGAGAGAGAGAACATTCAGCCTCAGAGCTCTGTAGAGAGAGAGAACATTCAGCCTCAGAGCTCTGCAGAGAGAGAACATTCAGCCTCAGAGCTCTGTAGAGAGAGAGAACATTCAGCCTCAGAGCTCTGTAGAGAGAGAGAACATTCAGCCTCAGAGCTCTGTAGAGAGAGAGAACATTCAGCCTCAGAGCTCTGTAGAGAGAGAGAACATTCAGCCCCAGAGCTCTGTAGAGAGAGAACATTCAGCCTCAGAGCTCTGTAGAGAGAGAACATTCAGCCTCAGAGCTCTGCAGAGAGAGAACATTCAGCCTCAGAGCTCTGTAGAGAGAGAACATTCAGCCTCAGAGCTCTGTAGAGAGAGAGAACATTCAGCCTCAGAGCTCTGTAGAGAGAGAGAACATTCAGCCTCAGAGCTCTGTAGAGAGAGAACATTCAGCCTCAGAGCTCTGTAGAGAGAGAGAGAACATTCAGCCTCAGAGCTCTGTAGAGAGAGAGAGAACATTCAGCCTCAGAGCTCTGTAGAGAGAGAGAACATTCAGCCTCAGAGCTCTGTAGAGAGAGAACATTCAGCCCCAGAGCTCTGCAGAGAGAGAGAACATTCAGCCTCAGAGCTCTGTAGAGAGAGAGAACATTCAGCCTCAGAGCTCTGTAGAGAGAGAGAACATTCAGCCTCAGAGCTCTGTAGAGAGAGAACATTCAGCCTCAGAGCTCTGTAGAGAGAGAGAACATTCAGCCTCAGAGCTCTGTAGAGAGAGAGAACATTCAGCCTCAGAGCTCTGTAGAGAGAGAACATTCAGCCTCAGAGCTCTGTAGAGAGAGAACATTCAGCCTCAGAGCTCTGTAGAGAGAGAACATTCAGCCTCAGAGCTCTGTAGAGAGAGAACATTCAGCCTCAGAGCTCTGTAGAGAGAGAACATTCAGCCTCAGAGCTCTGTAGAGAGAGAACATTCAGCCTCAGAGCTCTGTAGAGAGAGAGAACATTCAGCCTCAGAGCTCTGTAGAGAGAGAGAACATTCAGCCCCAGAGCTCTGCAGAGAGAGAGAACATTCAGCCTCAGAGCTCTGTAGAGAGAGAACATTCAGCCTCAGAGCTCTGTAGAGAGAGAGAGAACATTCAGCCTCAGAGCTCTGTAGAGAGAGAGAACATTCAGCCCCAGAGCTCTGTAGAGAGAGAACATTCAGCCTCAGAGCTCTGTAGAGAGAGAGAACATTCAGCCTCAGAGCTCTGTAGAGAGAGAGAGAGAACATTCAGCCTCAGAGCTCTGTAGAGAGAGAGAGAACATTCAGCCTCAGAGCTCTGTAGAGAGAGAGAACATTCAGCCCCAGAGCTCTGTAGAGAGAGAACATTCAGCCTCAGAGCTCTGTAGAGAGAGAGAACATTCAGCCTCAGAGCTCTGTAGAGAGAGAGAACATTCAGCCCCAGAGCTCTGTAGAGAGAGAACATTCAGCCTCAGAGCTCTGTAGAGAGAACATTCAGCCTCAGAGCTCTGTAGAGAGAGAGAGAACATTCAGCCTCAGAGCTCTGTAGAGAGAGAGAGAACATTCAGCCTCAGAGCTCTGTAGAGAGAGAGAGAACATTCAGCCTCAGAGCTCTGTAGAGAGAGAGAACATTCAGCCTCAGAGCTCTGTAGAGAGAGAGAACATTCAGCCCCAGAGCTCTGTAGAGAGAGAACATTCAGCCTCAGAGCTCTGTAGAGAGAGAGAGAACATTCAGCCTCAGAGCTCTGTAGAGAGAGAGAGAACATTCAGCCTCAGAGCTCTGTAGAGAGAGAGAACATTCAGCCTCAGAGCTCTGTAGAGAGAGAGAACATTCAGCCTCAGAGCTCTGTAGAGAGAGAACATTCAGCCCCAGAGCTCTGCGTTGAGAGGGAACATTCAGCCTCAGAGCTCTGTAGAGAGAGAACATTCAGCCTCAGAGCTCTGTAGAGAGAGAACATTCAGCCTCAGAGCTCTGTAGAGAGAACATTCAGCCTCAGAGCTCTGTAGAGAGAGAACATTCAGCCTCAGAGCTCTGTAGAGAGAGAGAACATTCAGCCTCAGAGCTCTGTAGAGAGAGAACATTCAGCCTCAGAGCTCTGTAGAGAGAGAGAACATTCAGCCTCAGAGCTCTGTAGAGAGAGAACATTCAGCCTCAGAGCTCTGTAGAGAGAGAGAACATTCAGCCTCAGAGCTCTGTAGAGAGAGAACATTCAGCCTCAGAGCTCTGTAGAGAGAGAGAACATTCAGCCTCAGAGCTCTGTAGAGAGAGAGAACATTCAGCCCCAGAGCTCTGTAGAGAGAGAACATTCAGCCTCAGAGCTCTGTAGAGAGAGAACATTCAGCCTCAGAGCTCTGTAGAGAGAGAGAACATTCAGCCTCAGAGCTCTGTAGAGAGAGAACATTCAGCCTCAGAGCTCTGTAGAGAGAGAGAACATTCAGCCTCAGAGCTCTGTAGAGAGAGAACATTCAGCCTCAGAGCTCTGTAGAGAGAGAACATTCAGCCTCAGAGCTCTGTAGAGAGAGAACATTCAGCCTCAGAGCTCTGCGGAGAGAGGGAACCTGGGACAACATGATAGTTTGTTGCCATAAGCGTGCTAAGACTCTGACCATGGCCGTGTTGTATATTTATCATTTAAGACTCTGACCATGGCCGTGTTGTATATCCTTTGTTATTTCATTTAAACCCATTTAGGCCTGACGTTAAAAAATAAAAAGTCTTCTGAAAGAATATATATATTCAAAGATTTGTGCCGCATTTTCATGATTTAAAAAAAATAGCAGACCTACAAGCTCGTAGCGCGCCACTCGGTGGCGCGCTACGAGCTTGTAGAGCATGGGTTAAAGGGGTTCCCGTCTAGCATGGGTTAAAGGCAGGAAAGAAGAACAGCTACTGGCATACACAAAGAAAGACATGATTATAACTCTCTGCCTGCTGAGTGGCTGCAGCCCTCCATGCCTCGTTAACTCTCTGCCTGCTGAGTGGCTGCAGCCCTCCATGCCTCGTTAACTCTCTGCCTGCTGAGTGGCTGCTCATGCCCTCGTTGCCTCGTTGTTTAAAACACTAAACCCACAGCAAAAAGAAAAAAAAGCTAGATTTAGTAAATCAACAAATAATGATACATTATTATAGTAAACTCAAGCTGTTTGAGAGGGAAGAGGCACACTGTATTCGACATAACACTTAAAAGGCATCATTTATTTCACTTTCCAACATGTTTGGGGTCATTCTACTCACCCCAGACTGTTGTTTTAAGTTGCTTGATTCACTATTTAGATTGACTTGATATTCATTTTAACTGGAAGACAATGTGTTAACTCTCTCTTTGCCCGTCTCAATGTGTTAACTCTCTCTTTGCCCGTCTCAATGTGTTAACTCTCTCTCTGCCCGTCTCAATGTGTTAACTCTCTCTATGCCCGTCTCAATGTGTTAACTCTCTCTCTGCCCGTCTCAATGTGTTAACTCTCTCTATGCCCGTCTCAATGTGTTAACTCTCTCTCTGCCCGTCTCAATGTGTTAACTCTCTCTCTGCCCGTCTCAATGTGTTAACTCTCTCTCTGCCCGTCTCAATGTGTTAACTCTCTCTATGCCCGTCTCAATGTGTTAACTCTCTCTTTGCCCGTCTCAATGTGTTAACTCTCTCTTTGCCCGTCTCAATGTGTTAACTCTCTCTTTGCCCGTCTCAATGTGTTAACTCTCTCTTTGCCCGTCTCAATGTGTTAACTCTCTCTTTGCCCGTCTCAATGTGTTAACTCTCTCTTTGCCCGTCTCGCAGACTCTCGCTGATATCCAGCAGCGTCCTCGTCGCTAGGCAACGCCCGGGTTCCACTCTGGTGCGACAATGAAATGATTCCCCGTCCAGGGATGCTTTGATTTAACGAGTGGGGCTACGTCGTGCGCTCGCGCACGTGCTCGCGGGTGACCACCGGTTTAAATAACTTCCTTAATGTAGGCCTATTTATTAACACACAATATACTGTATGTCACATTTTATTCCACTTACTTCCATAATGAGGGAAATTGAATGTGTCGTCATGATTATGCATTAAACCTTTAATGTGTCGTCATGATTATGCATTAAACCTTGAATGTGTCGTCATGATTATGCATTAAACCTGCAAACGTCTCTGTAATTGAATTAGTTCATGAATCCATCAGCCTCTTATCCAACTCTATAGTCTACATCCGACAGACCGTCAGACTCCTTCAGTAAACTACAGACCGTCAGACTCCTTCAGTAAACTACAGACCGTCAGACTCCTTCAGTAAACTACAGACCGTCAGACTCCTTCAGTAAACTACAGACCGTCAGACTCCTTCAGTAAACTACAGACGGTCAGACTCCTTCAGTAAACTACAGACCGTCAGACTCCTTCAGTAAACTACAGGTCGAGACACCGGACCGCCACCATTGATGTGCATAGTAAACTAGGGGCGGCGGTGGCTCAGGGGTAGAGTGCCTGGATGGTAACTGTAAGGTTGCCAGTTCGAACCCGGGCTCCCCCAGAGTTACTGTCGAAGTGTCCTTGAGCAAGACACTGAACCCCTAATTGCTCCCGATGTGCTAGTTGGTGCCTTGCATGGTTTCCGCTGCCATCGGTGTATGAATGGGTGAATGTAATGCACAATCTCTGTAAAGCGCCTTGGATAAAGGCGCTATATAAATGCACCATTTACCATTTATCAAGGTTCCTGTTATTTCAAGCTGTGAAACTCTGCGTCGATCGGAAGGTTTTGTTAGCGAGGTGCGCAAACTGCGAGTGGCTGTGCGGGCTTGTGTTAGTGTTGTTTTTGACAGCAAGTTTAAAATATAGTTTTAGTCATTGAATAACATTTCATTTTCTTTTAAATCACATTTTAGTCATCTGAATAGTTTTAGTCGACTAAATATCATAAGATCTACAGTTAACTTTGTGGATAAAAATGTTGATGGTGCCAAAATGCCTGATTTCACTCTTGGTTGCATGCTGAAAATAGCTGCTCTACTGAATGAGTCTTCATGTGAGCCTTCATGTTTCCACTAGTGGTGAAGCCTTTGCTACAAACTGTACAAGCAAAGGGCTTTTCACCCGTATGAATCCTCATGTGTGTTTTCAGAGTTCCAGCTCGGGTAAATCTTTGACTACAAACGGCGCAAGCAACGGGCTTTTCTCCTGTATGGATCATCACGTGTCTTTTTAGATGTCCAGCTTGCCTAAAGCTTTTGTTACAATCTTTGCAAACGAAGGGCTTTTCGCCCATATGAATCATCATGTGTTTCTTCATGTCTCCACTGGTGGCAAAGCTTTTGTTACAGACTGTACAAGCAAAGGGCTTTTCACCGGTATGACTCATCATGTGTTCTTTCAGATTTCCACTGGTGGTAAAGCCTTTGCTACATACTGTACAAGCGAAGGGCTTTTCCCCGGTATGAATCAGCATGTGTGTTTTCAGAGCTCCAGATCGATTAAATTTTTGACTACAAACTGAGCAAGCGAAGGGCTTTTCCTCTGTATGGATCATCATGTGTGATTTCAGATTCCCCGCTTGAGTAAAGCTTTTGTTACAAATTGAGCAAGCAAAGGGCTTTTCATCTGTATGAATCATCATGTGTGTTTTCAGAGTTCCAGCTTGAGTAAAGCTTTTGTTACAAACGGTGCAAGTAAAGGGCTTTTCCCCTGTATGAATGACCATGTGTTTCTTCATATCTCCACTAGTGGTAAAACTCTGGTTGCACACTGCACAAGCAAAGGGCTGCTTACCTGTATGACTGAACATGTGCTCTTTCAGATGTCCAGATCTGTTAAACCTTTGACTACAGACTGTACAAGCAAAGGGCTTTCCACCCGCATGAATCATCGCGTGTCTTTTCAGATTTCCAGATTGCCGAAAGCTTTTGTTACAAACTGAGCAAGCGAAGGGTCTTTCCCCGGTGTGAATATTCATGTGGTTTTTCAGATGTCCATCCTGTCGAAAGTTTTGATTACAGACGGTACAAGCGAAGGGCTTCTCACCTGTATGAATGAACATGTGTTCTTTGAGATTGGCAGACTTGTTAAAGCTCTGAGTGCAGACTGTGCAGGCGAAGGGCCTCTCACCTGTGTGAATCATCACGTGTGCTCTCAGATGTCCGGATTTCTTAAAGCGTTTGCTACAAACTGTACAAGCAAAGCCAGCGTGAGTCCTCAGGTGTATTTTCAGATCACGCTTCCTGTGGTAGCCCAGGAAGACTTGGCCACACTTTGTGCAACAAAGGATCTTCTTTCCCGTCTGACTCGTCATGGACGACGGCATGGCTGGCGTTTGGCGTTTAGATGTGTTCCGGTCCTGGTCGCACGGCTCGTCTCTCAGCGACAATCCCTGTCCTTCCGCCACGCGTTGTTTCTCGTGCGAGTTCGGTGCGTTTTCACCGGCCTCCCGCTCACCACCGTCTTCAGTGTCTTCAGATTCGGAACAGTGTGACGAGAGGAGCTGCTCGCCGCTGGTTGTCTGCGATCGTACCCAGTACTGAATGTAAGCTTGTGTTTTCATGTGTTCGGTCGAGGTGCCGGCTACGGGCTCCGTCTCTCCGCTTTCATCCTCGTCTTCATTCGTCGACGCTGGCCCTGCTACAGCATCCTCTGGATTTAGAAGTAACTCCTCCTCCTCCTGTTCCTCTTTAATCTGTGCTTCCTCCTTCTCCTGGACCAGACCAGGACTCCTCTCCTTCTCCTGGACCAGACCAGGACTCCTCTCCTTCTCCTGGACCAGACCAGGACTCCTCTCCCGCTGTTCAGGAGAAACCTCCTCTTTACACACAGGAAGGAGCGATGGACCTGGGGGGGGGGGAGCAGAGGGTATGTCAGCACAGAACAACTCAATGTGTTTTCTGATTGGAGGAGCAGAGGGTATGTCAGCACAGAACAACTCAATGTGTTTTCTGATTGGAGGAGCAGAGGGTATGTCGGCAGAGAACAATTTAGGCATTAACTCATACACTGCCAGCTGCTGGACGCACAGCCAGCCTCAGACTGCCCAGGGGTCAGAGGTCAGCTGCTGGACACACAGCCAGCCTCAGACTGCCCAGGGGTCAGAGGTCAGCTGCTGGACGCACAGCCAGCCTCAGACTGCCCAGGCGATGTTAAGGGTGCGCACACAGGAGCGACATCCTGTTTTGGGTGTCCATCTTAATGCTAAATAAATAGCGTCAATGCTAGCGAGATGAAATATAGCCATCCAGTGGCGGCCCGTCCATAGGGTTGCGCTGCACCACCATGCACAATAAAACGTGAATCTGAATGACTGAGACACGAAATCTGCAGCCTGTAATTTATTTAAAATTAGCAATCCAGCAACGTAAATATTATATAATATGAGTAACCACTAACCAAAGGCAGTGTTTAACCCATTCTGAACGGGAACCCATTTTGGTGTCAGCATCATGTTATGCTTTAGCTATTGAAAAATAGCAGATCTGCTACGAGCTTGTAGGTCTGCCATTTTTTGAAAAATCGAATAACGACTGACATTTTTAGAATCTGATCTCAGTCAGGTCAGAATGGTTTCATCAGACCAGTGTGTGTCCAGTGGAAACCTCGTATGAATCTGATCTCAGGTCAGAATGGGTTAAAAGTTGTATTATGCTGCCACGAAATGTCAAATGCTGTTTACTGCAAAAAAACTACGACCGTTCCTCACCCAGGAATCAGCCCAGCTCCTAATCCAGACAACAGTCTTGTCAAAACTCGACTATTGTAACTCCCTCCTTACTGGCCTACCAGCATGTGCACTTAAGCCTCTCCAGCTGATCCAAAATGCCGCAGCTCGCTTGGTCTTCAACCAGCCAAAATTCTCACATGTCTCCCCCCTGCTCCGCTCCCTCCACTGGCTCCCGGTCGCTGCACGCACAGAATACAAAACTCTGATGCTGGCATTCAAAGCAACCAAAGGTATGGCTCCCCCATATCTTACAAGTATGATTGAACCCTACAAACCCTCCCGCGCACTCAGATCAGCCAACGCAGGGAAGCTGGAAGTACCCTCACTAAAAACGCCGGGACAACAACGCTCCACACGTCCCAAACTCTTCTCCCTACTGGCTCCAAAACTGTGGAATGCACTTCCCATTGCAGTCAGAACTGCAGCATCACTCCCAACCTTCCGCCGTAGTCTGAAAACCCACCTTTTCAGACTCCATCATGGCCCATAGCACTTACCTTAACCCCTTAGATAGCATTTCTGTTGGCTTAGATAGCATTTGATACAGACTTATAGCATGTTATGTAGACAGCACTATAATTGTATTGTATATAGTCATAGCACGCCATAGTACATATGTATAGCATAGTAGTAAATATGTATAGTTTATATTAATGCTGGGCCGTTATCGGCGTTAACGTGCTGCGTTAACGCGAGAATATTATCGCGCGTCAAAGAAATTATCGCCATTAATCTATTCTCAAAGTTGGGTCTGGGAGCTGGGTCTGCATTGACTGCATAAAGCGAGCAAACTAGGAATTTCACGTTTCAAATTGCCATTCGAATGGAGCTTTTATCATTTATTATCCCAGTTCATTCTGTTGGCAAGATTTAAAAATAATAAGCCCCGACTGCCTGCAGAGTTTATTTCTCCTGCCTTCTGTGTGATTTATCCACTATACATTCTGCGTCTACTACATCCTGTAGTTCACTTAAGAAATAAAAGTATTGTTACAAGCAGCTTTTATTTTGAAGAGGAAGAGGAAGTTGTTTCAGGTTGTAGCCAGCTACCATGACAGTCTTGAGTCTACCGGTGCGGGTGGCAGTGGAATAATAACAACAACATGCTTTTAGCCAAAGTTCATAAAAACCGCATGCGTCTATGACTTAAACAATGTAGGCTAAACACTTTGGAATTACGTTAAACATGGTATATATCCTCCGTGGCGGCGTCATTAGGTGAGTACTAGTTAATTAATTGTTAAGTTTCATAGTAGGCTATCATTCATCATCAACAGGCTGTTGTTTGATGCCCCCCAAAATGAACAGGTTACAGCCTAAGGATTCTCATTCTGTCACTGCCTGCAAGGATGGCCGCCGTGCCATTTCTTATAAATTATCTAATTCATATGTGGTTCGTCGTGGGTCCACTCCACGTGGAGTTGTTATTGTTCATGTGCCACGGTGCGCGCCGTGGAGAAGGCATTAGGAGCGCAGCGCAACAGCCTAATAGTATGGCATATTATTGTCTGTACTCTCTGCACTCTCTTTCTGTCCAGTCCTACGTGTATAGGCTGGCGATTGTGGCGACTTTAATTTGGTTAATAGGCTAAAGAGAGAGCTGTAAAGGGGATATTGTCTATGGTCAGTTCATGGTGTGTATCATTCTCGTTTTTAACCGGGCCGTGGCCCGTGATAATGCGTCGCAATGACGGTAGGCAGTAGCCTAATAATACAATGTAACCAACTTGCGCAAGCATTAAAAAATGGGTTGTTATTCTGTGTATTATTATAGGCTAAATATGAGCTAAAATAAACAATGTAAATATTCGAATATTTCCGAATATTACAAATAATGAAGCAATGAAATTCGAATTGGATTATAGAGGTGAACTGACAGCACTAATGTGAACAAGCTGGTGTGTCTGAGTGACTGGTGGAAGAAGGAGAGGTAGAGGTTGGACTCAAATCATGTCACAAAGCTACTGACTCTAAACAGTTCTTCATCACCTCTAGGTTTACAGTTTAATTAATGTCATATCCCAGAAAAGGGGGTACTTTGTTCTTTCACCCACTGTTTCAAATTGCCTGTATGGTAACGTGTTTATGGTTATTCGTGTTTAACTGAATAAACAATGTATAACACACGTACATCGTATTGAACATTATTATTATATTTTCATTACCAATTATGATAGGGCTCCTGGTCTAATGGGCCACGTGGCCCGTTCAAGGATTTACTTCTGGTCATTATTTAGGTAGCGCACACATATTTTCAATGCTTTCGGCAGAGTTCAAATGAGCCATTTTAATCTAGATTAATCTAGATTAACTCCAGAATTGCAGTGAGATTAATCTAGATTAAAAAAATTAATCTATGCCCACCACTAGTTTATATGTATAGTTTCATTATATAGCTATTCCACTGTTACTTTCTTAGCTTACGCATGTTTCATGATAAATGTTTTTATGTGATGTATTCCCATGCTTTTTTGTTCTTGCTTAATGTAAATCGCTCTGGATTAAGAGCGTCTGCTAAATGCCTAAATTGTAAATTGCTATGACACATATTTATTTACTTTAAATAGTTACTGATGATTACACAATGAAACAATTAACCCCTTTTGGTATATTAAACATTATGTTAAAGTATTTTAGCTAATAGCAGATCTACAAGCTCATAGCGTGACACCGAGTGCCGCGCTACGAGCTTGTAAATCTGCAAAAAAACAAAAAATCTTTGAATATATATTCTTTCAGAGCGAATGTTTTTAACTCAAATCTTTGCTTCTTGGGGGTCCCTGGAACATAATGTTTTCAGATTGGGGTCACGGCCAATTACAAATAAGTTTGGGGTTTCTTCATATGCAATAGTTTGAGCACATCTGATACAGCAGTTTTGCCTCAGGTCTTAATCGATAAAAAAAAAACATGTTTTAAAATCAAATCAAGAATATTAATTGAAAAATGATTTGCTTTTCAGAAAATAGACGTCCCAGCATTGAGAAAGTATGCATGCCGATCACTGGACTTCCTTTAACCCATTCTGAACGGGAACCCATTTTGGTGTATAGCATCACGTTATGCTTTAGCTATTGAAAAATAGCAGATCTACAAGCTCATAGCGCGCCATCGAGTGGCGCGCTATGAGCTTGTAGGTCTGCTATTTTTGAAAAATCGAAGAGCGACTGACATTTTTAGAATCTGATCTCAGGTCAGAATGGGTTAATCAGACCAGTGTGTGTCCAGTGGAAACCTCGTATGAATCTGATCACAGGTCAGAATGTGATAAACAACACCAAAAGGTGTTCCCGCCCTGAATGGGTTATATGGCTCTATCCCCCTTTCTGAAACCAGCTCCTCGCCACTCGCCCTACACACATTCCCTCGATATGCGCGTTGACGCGAGGCTGCGCCATATTAAGTGTCGTCCGAAACCAAGCAGCCTTGAGTGGAAGTGGCTTATAAAGCCCTCAAGAGCGAGTCTGTGCCGATCTAGACTCCATAGCCTTGTGCAGCCCTGCTCTCTGTCCGCATGGAAACCGCCACCTACAAATGTAAGAACCACCACAAATAAATGATAAATAAACTCCTCACAATCTTCATCTGATGCAGAATAGACAACGCCCCAACTGATGTTCACAAGGGCTCATATTTACCCCACCGTGAAAAACTATAAATGAAACCACACAAACAAAACAACTTTTAACACAATGATTTATAAACACCATGGCTGTATAGGCCTATGACATGTCATTTTTTACAGTCACGCTGTATTTCCTTTTTCCATATTAATGAAATCCATGTCACACAAACATACACGATGCAAATTGCAATGCAATATAACTGTACAAACAAAATAACAGGTAACACAATTGCATGATGGTAACCATGGCAACGAATGGTGTCTGTTTCCTGTTTCTGCACAAGGAGGGCGAGTGTATTTCCAAACAGTTTTTTAAACCCAGAACCCGAATCAAGGGAACGTGATTCAGCTGGAGGGGCACTTCCTGACGAGGGAACCTCCCGAGAGCACTTCAAGTCAAGGGACTGCTTTCAGAAAGGGCCTATGAGTGTTCTATACGACGTAGACTGCTCTCTGGCGCCCCCCTGTGTGTGCTGTGAATAATGACGTCTAGTCAAATAACACCATCAGGAAAATGCGGACACGCATTCATTAATATTATGCAAATTTTACCGCAAAGCCGATAAGCATATTCGGATATTTCTTAGAACTGGTCAACTGTTGACATCCCTAGTGTGTGTGTGTGTGTGTGTGTGTGTGTTAGGGATGTGTAAATGTGTCCAAAATGAAAATCGATTTGTATAATTCAATATTAACGATTAATCGATTAATCGTTTGGGGGTGGGGCTTTTTTTTTATTTTTTTTTATGAACCCTACAAATATAAAACATCTTCCCCCCAAGGGGTACCTAAGTCAAAAAAGTTTGGGAACCCCTGATGTAGTTGATTAACAATAATTGTAACTCTTGAGAGTTAATAAGGGTCCATTTGGTTACTAACTCCATCTTTTAAATGAGGACCACTGGTGGTCCCTGGACCACTGTTGATCCAATTGATCACCATAGCAACCCCAGCCTAGGCCTGATTAGGTAAATTCCCAACACCTGCTAAATCCTCCAAACCTGTATCTTGATTGGAATCAATTTCCACTCAGTCATGCAGCTACACAGACACATCCCAGGCACACTTTGGGAGGCCTATAGCCCTGTCCTGTTTAGATGACAATATTGCCTTTCCAACAGATTTTCATTTAAAGAAAAAAAAAAAAAAGAAAAAAAAAAAAAAAAAAGAACGATTAACGATTATTCATTTTCATAATCGATTTCGAGTCCTATCAACGATAATCGATTAATCGGACCCATCCCTAGTGTGTGTGTGTGTGTGTGTGTGTGTGTGTGTGTGTGTGTGTGTGTGTGTGTGCTACTCACAGGCCCTCTCAGTGTCAGTGCTGTAGATGGGTGTCATGCAGGCAGCAGTCCACTGGGGGGCAGCAGAGCTCAGGTCTTCACTCAGGGCTGCCGAGTCCTGACTGGATAGATGGACGTCACTGGCAGACATCTGCGCACACACACACACACACACACACACACACACACACACACACACGCACACACACACGGTTACATTCCCATGGGCGAGCACTGGCGCTTTGGCATGGGGGGGGGGGGGGGGGGTCAGATCAACAAATGGGATGAATTCTGTACTGGCCATATATGGAGCGTGTCTTGAGGAGTGTACAGGGTTTGATGAGGTCAGATCAACATATGGAATGTCAGAACAGGTCAGCTCCATATATGGAGATCTAAGGGGGGCAGCGGGGGCGGGGCAGTGTCTTGGTGGACAGTTTTCGGGGCCTGTTGAGAACTCAAGCTTCCGCTGGCTGACACGCATCAGTCAACAGGGAGACATCCAACAGGAAGGATGGATGGGGAAGGATCAACATATGGAAGGATGGATGGGGAAGGATCAACATATGGAAGGATGGATGGGGAAGGATCAACATATGGAGGGATCAACATATGGAAGGATGGATGGGGAAGGATCAACATATGGAGGGATCAACATATGGAAGGATGGATGGGGAAGGATCAACATATGGAAGGATCAACATATGGAAGGATCCACATATGGAAGGATGGATGGGGAAGGATCAACATATGGAAGGATCCACATATGGAAGGATCAACATATGGAAGGATGGATGGGGAAGGATCAACATATGGAGGGATCAACATATGGAAGGATTGATGGGGAAGGATCAACATATGGAAGGATGGATGGGGAAGGATCAACATATGGAAGGATGGAGAGATAACAGGCTGTATTGATGATGGTACCATTAGGAGAGATAACAGGCTGTATTGATGTTGGAACCATTAGGAGAGATAACAGGCTGTATTGATGTTGGAACCATTAGGAGAGATAACAGGCTGTATTGATGTTGGTACCATTAGGAGAGATAACAGGTTGTATTGATGTTGGTACCATTAGGAGAGATAACAGGCTGTATTGATGATGGTACCATTAGGAGAGATAACAGGCTGTATTGATGTTGGTACCATTAGGAGAGATAACAGGTTGTATTGATGTTGGTACCATTAGGAGAGATAACAGGTTGTATTGATGTTGGTACCATTAGGAGAGATAACAGGCTGTATTGATGTTGGTACCATTAGGAGAGATAACAGGCTGTATTGATGATGGTACCATTAGGAGAGATAACAGGCTGTATTGATGTTGGTACCATTAGGAGAGATAACAGGCTGTATTGATGTTGGAACCATTAGGAGAGATAACAGGTTGTATTGATGTTGGAACCATTAGGAGAGATAACAGGCTGTATTGATGTTGGTACCATTAGGAGAGATAACAGGCTGTATTGATGTTGGTACCATTAGGAGAGATAACAGGTTGTATTGATGTTGGTACCATTAGGAGAGATAACAGGCTGTATTGATGATGGTACCATTAGGAGAGATAACAGGCTGTATTGATGTTGGTACCATTAGGAGAGATAACAGGCTGTATTGATGTTGGTACCATTAGGAGAGATAACAGGCTGTATTGATGTTGGTACCATTAGGAGAGATAACAGGCTGTATTGATGTTGGTACCATTAGGAGAGATAACAGGTTGTATTGATGTTGGAACCATTAGGAGAGATAACAGGTTGTATTGATGTTGGTACCATTAGGAGAGATAACAGGTTGTATTGATGTTGGTACCATTAGGAGAGATAACAGGCTGTATTGATGTTGGTACCACTAGGAGAGATAACAGGCTGTATTGATGTTGGTACCATTAGGAGAGATAACAGGCTGTATTGATGTTGGTACCATTAGGAGAGATAACAGGTTGTATTGATGTTGGTACCATTAGGAGAGATAACAGGCTGTATTGATGTTGGTACCATTAGGAGAGATAACAGGCTGTATTGATGTTGGAACCATTAAGAGAGATAACAGGCTGTATTGATGTTGGTACCATTAGGAGAGATAACAGGCTGTATTGATGTTGGTACCATTAGGAGAGATAACAGGTTGTATTGATGTTGGTACCATTAGGAGAGATAACAGGCTGTATTGATGTTGGAACCATTAGGAAAGATAACTGGCCAAGATAAAACCAAACAATTCTTCTACATTCTCTAATTGTCTAGAGTCTCTAGACTTCTGTTAAATTAACTAATGCAGATGTTTAACAATAATTTAACTCTTGAGAGCATAAAATGAAACCAAATGGACCAGGGCCGGTCCATTTGGATACGTTTTACGCTCTCAAGAGTTAAAGATCTAATAAGGAAGGGTTCATTTGGTTACCAACTCTCCATTATTTAAGTTTATTAAACTGGGGACCACCTGGAACCCCCTCAAGGACCACTGGTGGTCCCCAGACCACCTGGAACCCCCTCAAGGACCACTGGTGGTCCCCAGACCACCTGGAACCCCCTCAAGGACCACTGGTGGTCCCCAGACCACCTGGGACCCCCTCAAGGACCACTGGTGGTCCCCAGACCACCTGGAACCCCCTCAAGGACCACTGGTGGTCCCCAGACCACCTGGAACCCCCTCAAGAACCACTGGTGGTCCCCAGACCACCTGGAACCCCCTCAAGGACCACTGGTGGTCCCCAGACCACCTGGAACCCCCTCAAGGACCACTGGTGGTCCCCAGACCGCAGGTTGAAAACCACTGTCTGGTATATGGGGGAGTGGTTGGTATATTTAATGGCCGCGTCATTAAAGCCTTCTCTAGTCAAAAACACATGCGCGCACACGCACACACACACACACACACACACACACACACACACACACACACACACACACACACACACACACAAATAAGTGACAAACTGACACATTTTCATACAAACGTATTTCTTCCCTTTTGATTTTACCTTTGCTTTTTTCATGTGCAAATAAACTAAACTAAAACTAATAGTATAGAATACATCGGCTATTTCAAAATAGCAGATCTACAAACTCTCAAAGTGTTGTGGATGATGTGACGTGTTGTTGTGAGCTTGTAGAAATGCTCATTTCAAAAGAAATAGGAGGAAAAACATGGTATGTGTATGGGGGTCCCTGGCATAATTATATGGGTTGGGGGTCTGTGGACAAATACCTAAAATGGGGGTCCTTGACAAGAGAATGATGGAGAACCACTGGTTAAAAACAGAACAACGTCTAAATGAACTATTAACGTCTTAAAACGCATGCACGCTGCTCTAAATGTGTGTCAGTAGAATAGATTATGGTATAACACGTTAAGAATTGAGCTGCATGATGAAGTGAGACATTAAGCTTCTCAAGGGTTGATTCATCACAGCCCGGGATTCGAACTCGGCACCAGACCAAAGGGATATCCCTGTGACTCTTGAGGCCATGAGGCTCTGAGCCACTCTGCTACACTATAGCGCCACCATCAGGCTGTGAGCCACTCTGCTACACTATAGCGCCACCATCAGGCTCTGAGCCACTCTGCTACACTATAGCGCCACCACCAGGCTGTGAGCCACTCTGCTACACTATAGCGCCACCATCAGGCTGTGAGGCACTCTGCTACACTATAGCGCCACCATCAGGCTGTGAGCCACTCTGCTACACTATAGCGCCACCATCAGGCTGTGAGCCACTCTGCTACACCATCTGCTGCCGATAGAATATAGCTGTAAATAGCACAGCTAGCTAGCTAACACCATAGTCATAAGGTGAGCCGATAGCATTCTTTTCGCTCCTATGCCACCAAAATGTGGAACGCCCTACCAACAGTCATTAAGACATGTGAATCCCTTGACTCCTTCAAAACCGCTCTCAAAGGGCACCTACGGATGGCTGCAATTCGAAACTGGCCTCTGTAAAATCTGAATCCCCCCCACCCCCCCACCCCATTTCCCTCACTGTATATTGTATATTTTCCCAGTGCTTGTATATTTTCCCTTTTTTGCTTCCCATATGATGAATTCCTGTTCTGTTCTTTAGCTACATAGAAATGTCTATTTGTATGTCTCTAAATGGTTGTATGTCTTTAAATGTTTTGATGAATTGAACAATGTGGACCCTGTTGTAAACAAGTGTAATGCTTAATTGGGTCGTCCACTCACAGTTGACAGTCTTTGTATTGAGTTTGTGCTTAAAATGTACTGTAAATTCTACAAACTGTTAATAAATATTTCAATCAATCAATCAATAGCATAGCTAGCAGCTAACCATAGAAACTCTATGGTGCTAACTAGCTATCATAGCTGGCTAGTTAGCACCATCGGGTTATTGACCATAATGTTAGCTATAGCAGCTAACATGGTGCTAGCTAGCTTCCATAGAGTTATAATGGTAGCAGCACCTACAGCTAGCTATAGCTTGCTATCAGAAGCTAGCCGGGAGACTGCATCGTTGTAACGTTAGCATGCTAACGGCGGCTAACGGCCGGAAGCAGCGACGAATGAATACACAGACAAACATTATTATCAACAAATGAACAACAATAATAATAATAATAAACACAGCTTTGAACTCACCGCTCATACATTAATAACCACCAGGGTTACGAGATGTCAACAAAACGACTAGTTGTGCAGCACAGAGTCGACCAATCACAGTTGACCCGCGTCACTCGACCGACGTCATCTTTGCGTCGCAGTGTTAAAGGGACACTTCACCCTTTTTGCAAAAAAATATATGTTAATCACGTTTAGAAGCTTTAGAACACTTTCCTGGGGGTCTTTATGTGTGTAATATGTGGTTTTAGATATTTTAGATTGTAGCAGTGAGCCCAGTGTCTCTGATGTCATGGACACTGGGCTCACTTCCTTCCTGGACTACAATTCCCATAATACTACTGGTGCACTGCTCCTCCTTGTGGATAGGGGAGGTCTGTCTTACTGAGACCACATGTAGTCCAGGAAGTAAGCTCTAGCACCCCCTAGTGTCTATCTGTGCACGCCACTGGTCTCCATCTTCACATCTGCTCCAGTCAGAGTGAGAGAGACTGAAGGTCCAGGATGCAGTGTTGTTTTCGTCGACTAAAACTAAGACGAAAAATGTTCGTCGACTACCTTTTTCCACTGACGAAAACCAAATGGAAACTAAATTAAAACTATGCAATGGTGACTAAAACTAAGACTAAATGTACTGACAATTTCGTCAACAAATAAAAACTAGACTAAAATGTTAGGAAGGGACTAGTGGACAACAGATCCACTATAAGTCATTTTACACTTGGTTGCATGTTGAAAATAGCCGATCTACAAGCTCACAACGCGTCGCAGCGTTGTGAGCTTGTAGATTGGCTATTTTCAGCAAGTGTAAAAACAGTCATTACGACGGCATCAATCAAGACCCGCCAAAATACATTTTAGTCGACTAAATCACCTGTAGATTTAGTCGACTAAAACTAGACTAACACCAACACATTCCAGGTGACTAAAATGTGACTAAAACTATAAGTGAAAACTATTCAAGAGACTATAGGACTAAAACTAAAATAGAAACGTGCTGCAAAAAACAACACTGCGTCCAGGATGCGCTGCTCGGCTCCAGGCAGCTTTCCTCAGACTGAAGTTCCGCCTGGGCTTGGAGTCCCTCCTGGAGCCCCAGGTGTCCCTGCGGCGCCGGGCGCTTGATGTATATTGGAATCACAATTCACAATAATATAGCTTAAATAATCATGTTTAGACTAAAATGGATCTTGGTTTCTATCATGAGTGACAAACATGTCAGGACAGGAACAGGGGTCCCTGTATGCTAAATAGATCACAGCTGCAGGAGAAGTTTACAGGGACCCTAAAGACCTATTGATAGCAAGTAGCCTACTGGGCTTCCTGGTGACCACCACCATTTGGGACAGTGGGGGTGGGGAACCTGAGACCACCTTTTCTCTTTGTTGTCTTTGTCTTGATTTATATAAAGACCCACTGAAAATGTAACTGAGTGTGCTTATGTGTTAGTTCCCAGAAGCCGTCAGGCTGCCTGGGTGTATGCATGGGGCTCCATGTCCCTGCATGGCTGTGTGATCTGCATTCTTTGTACTCTACTCAATCTGCAATAAAATGGACTTGGAAACTCTCATCTGCGTGCACCGTCGTCCGTTCTCTCTCTTTAAGTTGCTGAGAAAATATACTTCACGCTCCTCTGGGCAACGCAGAGAGGGATCGGGAAGGGCAGTGTGAGCCACACCACTGCTGGGCTGTGGGTCAGAGAGGGAGAAGGGCAGTGTGAGCCACACCACTGCTGGGCTGTGGGTCAGAGAGGGAGTGGGAAGGGCAGTGTGAGCCACACCACTGCTGGGCTGTGGGTCAGAGAGGGAGTGGGAAGGGCAGTGTGAGCCACACCACTGCTGGGCTGTGGGTCAGAGAGGGAGTGGGAAGGGCAGTGTGAGCCACACCACTGCTGGGCTGTGGGTCAGAGAGGGAGAAGGGCAGTGTGAGCCACACCACTGCTGGGCTGTGGGTCAGAGAGGGAGTGGGAAGGGCAGTGTGAGCCACACCACTGCTGGGCTGTGGGTCAGAGAGGGAAGGGCAGTGTGAGCCACACCACTGCTGGGCTGTGGGTCAGAGAGGGAGAAGGGCAGTGTGAGCCACACCACTGCTGGGCTGTGGGTCAGAGAGGGAGTGGGAAGGGCAGTGTGAGCCACACCACTGCTGGGCTGTGGGTCAGAGAGGGAGAAGGGCAGTGTGAGCCACACCACTGCTGGGCTGTGGGTCAGAGAGGGAAGGGCAGTGTGAGCCACACCACTGCTGGGCTGTGGGTCAGAGAGGGAAGGGCAGTGTGAGCCACACCACTGCTGGGCTGTGGGTCAGAGAGGGAAGGGCAGTGTGAGCCACACCACTGCTGGGCTGTGGGTCAGAGAGGGAGTGGGAAGGGCAGTGTGAGCCACACCACTGCTGGGCTGTGGGTCAGAGAGGGAGTGGGAAGGGCAGTGTGAGCCACACCACTGCTGGGCTGTGGGTCAGAGAGGGAGAAGGGCAGTGTGAGCCACGCCACTGCTGGGCTGTGGGTCAGAGAGGGAGAAGGGCAGTGTGAGCCACGCCACTGCTGGGCTGTGGGTCAGAGAGGGAGAAGGGCAGTGTGAGCCACACCACTGCTGGGCTGTGGGTCAGAGAGGGAGTGGGAAGGGCAGTGTGAGCCACACCACTGCTGGGCTGTGGGTCAGAGAGGGAGAAGGGCAGTGTGAGCCACACCACTGCTGGGCTGTGGGTCAGAGAGGGAGTGGGAAGGGCAGTGTGAGCCACACCACTGCTGGGCTGTGGGTCAGAGAGGGAAGGGCAGTGTGAGCCACACCACTGCTGGGCTGTGGGTCAGAGAGGGAGAAGGGCAGTGTGAGCCACACCACTGCTGGGCTGTGGGTCAGAGAGGGAGAAGGGCAGTGTGAGCCACACCACTGCTGGGCTGTGGGTCAGAGAGGGAAGGGCAGTGTGAGCCACACCACTGCTGGGCTGTGGGTCAGAGAGGGAAGGGCAGTGTGAGCCACACCACTGCTGGGCTGTGGGTCAGAGAGGGAAGGGCAGTGTGAGCCACACCACTGCTGGGCTGTGGGTCAGAGAGGGAGTGGGAAGGGCAGTGTGAGCCACACCACTGCTGGGCTGTGGGTCAGAGAGGGAGTGGGAAGGGCAGTGTGAGCCACACCACTGCTGGGCTGTGGGTCAGAGAGGGAGAAGGGCAGTGTGAGCCACGCCACTGCTGGGCTGTGGGTCAGAGAGGGAGAAGGGCAGTGTGAGCCACGCCACTGCTGGGCTGTGGGTCAGAGAGGGAGAAGGGCAGTGTGAGCCACACCACTGCTGGGCTGTGGGTCAGAGAGGGAGTGGGAAGGGCAGTGTGAGCCACACCACTGCTGGGCTGTGGGTCAGAGAGGGAAGGGCAGTGTGAGCCACACCACTGCTGGGCTGTGGGTCAGAGAGGGAGAGGGAAGGGCAGTGTGAGCCACACCACTGCTGGGCTGTGGGTCAGAGAGGGAAGGGCAGTGTGAGCCACACCACTGCTGGGCTGTGGGTCAGAGAGGGAAGGGCAGTGTGAGCCACACCACTGCTGGGCTGTGGGTCAGAGAGGGAAGGGCAGTGTGAGCCACACCACTGCTGGGCTGTGGGTCAGAGAGGGAAGGGCAGTGTGAGCCACACCACTGCTGGGCTGTGGGTCAGAGAGGGAGTGAAGGGCAGTGTGAGCCACACCACTGCTGGGCTGTGGGTCAGAGAGGGAGTGAAGGGCAGTGTGAGCCACACCACTGCTGGGCTGTGGGTCGGACGGCAGCTCCGCTCCCCTCCACTGTTGTTTTCGTCTACTTAAAACTAAGACGAAAAATGTTCGTCGACTACCTTTTTCCACTGACTAAAACTAAATGAAAACTAAATGAAAACTATGCTATGGTGACTAAAACTTAAGACTAAATGTACTGACAATTTCGTCGACAAATAAAAACTAGACTAAAATGTTAGGAAGGGACGAGTGGACAAGAGATCCAGTTTTATGCTGGGTTGCATGCTGAAAATAGCAGATCTACAATCTCTGTGAGATTGTATATCTGCTATTTTCAGTGAAAACTATTCAAGAGACTATATGACTAAAACTAAAATAGAAATTTGCTGCCAAAAACAACACTGGTCCCCTCTCCTCCTCTCCAGTGTGTGGTGTGCACGGACGCCCGGCCTCAGGTGGTCTTCGTGAATACTGGACAACTCGCCCCGGTGCTTGCCCGTTTTTCCTCCCGGAATTTTCCCCAGTGAGGGGGATAACTTTGTAATATGCTATTGGCTGTTTGTGTTCTTTTTGGAAAATATAAAAAGATACTCCTGTGGAAAGGCTATATTATTTTACTTATATTGAACCTATAAACAATTTAGTATTATTTAGTATATGTAAGGTTTTGCCCCCTCAAATGGTACCTCGTCTGCTGTCATGAAAGTTTATAGTTAGAGAAATTCAAAGTCCAGCCGTCTGCTGTCCAGCCTCTCCCATTAACCCCTCACTGTCCAGCCTCTCCCATTAACCCCTCACTGTCCAGCCTCTCCCATTAACCCCTCACTGTCCAGCCTCTCCCATTAACCCCTCACTGTCCAGCCTCTCCCATTAACCCCTCACTGTCCAGCCTCTCCCACCCCTCACTGTCCAGCCTCTCCCCAACCTCACTGGGGAACATTCTGGGAGGAAAACAGAAACGGGGCGAGTAGTCTTGTTACCGTCTTCGTGCCCAGTGGACACGCCTGCTGCTGCCGCCTCTGTGCAGAGAGGCTGGCAGCCTGGCACGCTGTCCTCTGTGCCGAGAGGCTGGCACAGGCTGGCAGCCTGGCACGCTGTCCTCTGTGCCGAGAGGCTGGCACAGGCTGGCAGCCTGGCACGCTGTCCTCTGTGCAGGGCATAGACTGTAAATAATATGGACAAAGCGTTCCCCGGGTCTAACATGAACGTAAAATGAAGCCTGTAATAATATGCTAATTCCTGATGTAAGTCGCCATCTTTCTAGATCCGTTTTGGACCAGCTGGCCATTGGCTGGCTCCGTTTTGGACCAGCTGGCCATTGGCTGCCCAGACAACGAGGCGGGACTTCCCCCCTTCTTCTCCGTTGGTTTTTATTTTGACTCGAGTGGGAGGAGAAGACTCTTGAGTGGGAGGGGAATCCCGATCATAGACTGTAACGGTAGCCACGCCCCTCAGAACATATGCGATGGTTTCTTTTCTTTATGGTCATTTTTTTAATTAATGGGACCATAATTTTCCAAAAAGAATATTATGACATTAGAAATGAGACTTTAAACTAGTGACTGGAAGAAGAAAGTATTCATGACCATGTTTATTAAGGTAATACAGTCTAGGTGAAGTTGGGCCCAAATACATGGGCCTCTATGGAGCTATGGGGCTTTTTGGGTCCAGTCCAGCGCCACAACAGGCCATTATATGAACTACCTATTTCAAATGAGGCTTCACGAAATATCTGGCTGACTGCCCCCCTGGTGCAGGGCCGCCGTCTGCCAGCAGAGGGCGCTGTAACACCCCCCCCCCCCCCAACGGCCACCTCCCTCTCCCATTGCTGTGACCTTGCCGTTGGTGGAGAGGCTTAACGACTCGATGACCCTGATTGGTCCATGGCATATTGCCGGTCCACATTAGGCGAGAGTCCGAAAAAACGACAGCAAACTATTTCTACCTCTCTGTGTGTGTGTGTGTGTGTGTGTGTGTGTGTGTGTGTGTGTGTGTGTGTGTGTGTGTGTGTTTGTGCGTGCGTGCGTGCGACCAGACCAATCTAGAACATTATTACGAGTTTATAGGTCTTAAAAAGGGGAGTGGCCTAATGGCTCAACAGCGCCCCCTACACAACTTTGTGCTTCAAACCCCACAATACCGTTTCACCTACATGTATGCAAATCAGTACACACCTGTATCATGTTTCACCTACATGTATGTAAATCAGTACACACCTGTATCATGTTTCACCTACATGTATGCAAATCGGTACACACCTGTATCATGTTTCACCTACATGTATGTAAATCAGTACACACCTGTATCATGTTTCACCTACATGTATGTAAATCAGTACACACCTGTATCATGTTTCACCTACATGTATGTAAATCGGTACACACCTGTATCATGTTTCACCTACATGTATGTAAATCAGTACACACCTGTATCATGTTTCACCTACATGTATGCAAATCGGTACACACCTGTATCATGTTTCACCTACATGTATGCAAATCGGTACACACCTGTATCATGTCCTATATGTATGTAAATCGGTACACACCTGTATCATGTCCTACATGTATGTAAATCGGTACACACCTGTATCATGTCCTACATGTATGTAAATCGGTACACACCTGTATCATGTCCCGACTTATAAAAAAGTCTCTCGGCGCCATGACCTAAAAACACGTAAAATGCCGTGACCGTGGCGACGCGTCAAATTTCAACGCCAAACAGGAAGTGAAAATAGCAGCTGATTGGTTGATATTTGATAGTTCCTATTTCCTGCTATAACTTTTCAATGGTTTGTCATACAGACTTGTGGGTGATGTCATCAGACTTGGTTCCTTGAGTCCTTGTCCTTCACTGGTGAAACCTAGCCCCGCCCCCTCTTCTGATTGGTCAATATGTTATAGTTCCTATGATTTGCCATAACCTTTGAACTGAGTCATGAGTCACCTCACTGGACTCAGTTGGGAATCCTTGTCATTCAGTAGAGTTCCTTAGCTCTGCTCCCAGTTCTGATTGGTCGATATTTGCCTGTAACGTACACGCGCGAGGGACCGGTCATCGCTGCATGCAGCTTTATTTTGAATTGAATTTATTGACGTAATACTTTATTAACAGTTTGCAGGAGAAAAAAGAAAAGCACAGTAAAGTACAGTTCAATACAATAAGAGGATTTATAACTCAGGAAAGAAAGCCTATGGCTTGTTTCCATTGAGGTCCTTCAGTTCATACTCAATTCATCTGAGAATTCACTGTTATGTAGACGTTCAGATGCTACTGTATTCACAGTGTTAGCAGAATGATAGGCAGCACATACTATTGTTTTACTATATAAAACAGATCTATGAGCTCACAATATGCTGCATTGTGCCACGTTGTGAGCTTGTAGATCTGCTATTTGCAAATGGCCAAAGTTTAAATAAGGCTGAAATGGTTATAATGTATGTAGTGTAATAATAATATAAAAAATCACACCCGTGTGAACTCAAAATGAAAAATAATTTAATTTTATGTTTTATTGTAACCTGTATGATGATTTGAGGTTACCACTGTTTGAGGCAATGCAACAAAGAAATCCTGATCTATTGTGGGAAGATGATGGACAGAAGTTAGACTGGTTATTTAATGATGAAGTATTTAGGACAGCCCAGTTTGTTTCTAGAGCCTGGAGTAGAAGACAATCCCAGCTCTTCAAGTAGGTACATGTGTCTCCTGTCACAGGCCTAATGGTGTGTTTGATTTGATGTTGTATATTATGTAATCTGCCCCGTAAGGATCTGGAGTGTCAGTTTGGTATTCACTTGATCATTGTTTGCAAACCATCATGTGGGTTTATTGTAATTGTTTATGTAAACTGTAAAAAGTGTCCTGTAAGTCCATATGGGCTGGGCTTCATCGGAAGCATGACACTTAAATAAATAATCAATCAATCAATCATGTATTGATCTATTCTACATACTGTGAAATATAATGAAATGTACCCATTCTACATACTGTGATATAATGAAATGTACCCATTCTATATACTGTGAAATATAATGAAATGTACACATTCTACATACTGTGAAATATAATGAAATGTACACATTCTACATACTGTGAAATATAATGAAATGTACCCATTCTACATACTGTGAAATATAATGAAATGTACCCATTCTACATACTGTGAAATATAATGAAATGTACCCATTCTACATACTGTGAAATATAATGAAATGTACCCATTCTACATACTGTGAAATATAATGAAATGTACCCATTCTACATACTGTGAAATATAATGAACTGTACCCATTCTACATACTGTGAAATATAATGAAATGTACCCATTCTACATACTGTGAAATATAATGAAATGTACCCATTCTACATACTGTGAAATAATGAAATGTACCCATTCTACATACTGTGAAATATAATGAAATGTACCCATTCTACATACTGTGGAATATAATGAAATGTACCCATTCTACATACTGTGGAATATAATGAAATGTACCCATTCTACATACTGTGAAATATAATGAAATGTACCCATTCTACATACTGTGAAATAATGAAATGTAGAACAGAAAACAAGCAAAAAAACAGATCTACAAGCTGATAACGCACACATAGAGAACCTGTAGTGTTGAAAACTTTATTAAAACAAACACAAACATTACCAATATTCATTTTCCCAGTTATAAAAGGGTTTAAGGCTATAAGGAAACAATACTATGTAGAATGTAAACACTGTGAAATCTACCATATTGTACTGTGGTAATGTAACAATATAATCTACCATATTGTACTGTGGTAATGTAACAATATAATCTACCATATTGTACTGTGGTAATGTAACAATAGAATCTACCATATTGTACTGTGGTAATGTAACAATATAATCTACCATATTGTACTGTGGTAATGTAACAATATAATCTACCATATTGTACTGTGGTAATGTATGCGATGCTAAATTAACAGCGGGGGTTTTGCTTTGGGTCTGGATGGATGAATTGCACAGGTTTCTCAAGCTTTTTTGGACTGGAACGTACACGAGCAAAACCTTTGTGAAATGTAAATGGAAGGCTGTTACTCCACTTTAAACATCCCAACAAGGGGTCTGGGAAGTTAGTGCATTGCAGGAACCAGTATTCCTCAACATCCCGCCTGCCAATCGCTGTGTTTTTTTTTGTTGCGTTAATGCGATAAAAAAATTAGTGCCGTTAATAAGGTGTTGCGTTAATGCATTAATAACGCGTTACTTTGACAGCATTAGTAACAATATAATCTACCATATTGTACTGTGGTAATGTAACAATATAATCTACCATATTGTACTGTGGTAATGTAACAATATAATCTACCATATTGTACTGTGGTAATGTAACAATATAATCTACCATATTGTACTGTGGTAATGTAACAATAGAATCTACCATATTGTACTGTGGTAATGTAACAATAGAATCTACCATATTGTACTGTGGTAATGTAACAATATAATCTACTATATTGTACTGTGGTAATGTAACAATATAATCTACCATATTGTACTGTGGTAATGTAACAATATAATCTACCATATTGTACTGTGGTAATGTAACAATATAATCTACCATATTGTACTGTGGTAATGTAACAATATAATCTACTATATTGTACTGTGGTAATGTAACAATATAATCTACCATATTGTACTGTGGTAATGTAACAATATAATCTACCATATTGTACTGTGGTAATGTAACAATAGAATCTACCATATTGTACTGTGGTAATGTAACAATAGAATCTACCATATTATATTATTTCCAACAGCTAAGGTTTAAAATAATGGTTAAAAGCTGTGAGGCGACACAGATGCTGGTCTAAATGGGTTATATTCTACCAGTAACCAATCAGAACCACTGTTCTACAGTACCAGTTACCAATGAACTGGAGCCATAATGCAAGATACAATAGAATAAAATAAATCACACACGTGTGAAGTGAGGGGCACTAATATTAACAGTTTAGGGGCCCCAGACAGAGGTCTTCGTCATATTAATTAGTACGGTGCGATGCCCTGGACAGATATTGATAAGACGGAGATTATTGATGTTGTGCAACAGTGGGACGTCATCGAAAACGTTCCCCCCGTTTAGGCGTCGAGACTGAAAATCTTAAAACGTTAATACCTCTTGATCTAAATCATTCCGTCCAATTCTGAGCAAAGATGATGTGTTAGACGGCCCACCGCCCAGTCGCTAGTCGCGGTAGATTTAACCATACCTCCCGTTGTTGTCGATCGTCTCTAGAGTGTTTTGGCTACATCTAGCTGCTTCAGCTACATCTAGCTGCTTCAGCTACATCCGGGATAACATCCGGTCCGTCGGTAAAAGTGCTCCGCTGCTATAAATCTCTGGGCTCTGATTTAATGGATTAAATAATCCTGGGCAATCAAAGTGTTCAGTTAAAGTCTACCTCATGTTGATGAGGTGATGTGATGGTGATGTAAAACAAACAGTGCAAACACAAACATTAAACACCATTAACAATAAAGAGACAATATGACGTAAATGGCACATTATGGCATAAAATCCCTTCATTGTCAAGGCTTTTCTCCTGTATGAGTCATCATGTGTTTTTTTAGATGACCTGTTTGGGTAAAGCCTTTACCACATAGGCCTACTGTACACGAAAGGGGCTTTTCGCCTGTATGAGTCCTCATGTGTCTTTCTAGATTACATTTCAGTGTAAAGCCTTTACCACATACTGTACACGAACAAGGCCTTTCTCCTGTATGAGTCCTCATGTGTGATTTCAGATGACCTGTGTGAGTAAAGCCTTTACCACATACTGTACATTAAAGGGGCTTTTCGCCTGTATGAGTCATCATGTGTGATTTTAGAGTAGTTGTGCGAGTAAAGCCTTTACCACATACTGTACATTAAAGGGGCTTTTCGCCTGTATGAGTCCTCATGTGTGTTTTTAGATTAGCTGTGATAGTAAAGCCTTTACCACAAACTGTACACGAAATGGGCTTTTCGCCTGTATGAGTCATCATGTGTTTTTTTAGATCACCTGTTTGAGTAAAGCCTTTACCACATACTGTACACGAAAAGGGCTTTTCTCCTGTATGAGTCATCATGTGTGATTTTAGATGACTTGTGTTAACACAGGATTTACCACATACTGTACACGAAAAGGGCTTTTCGCCTGTATGAGTCATCATGTGTGATTTTAGAGTAGTTGTGTGAGTAAAGCCTTTACCACATACTGTACATGAAAGGGGCTTTTCGCCTGTATGAGTCATCATGTGTCTTTTTAGATCACCTGTGTGAGTAAAGCCTTTACCACATACTGTACACGAAAGGGGCTTTTCGCCTGTATGAGTCATCATGTGTGATTTTAGAGTAGTTGTGTGAGTAAAGCCTTTACCACATACTGTACACGAAAAGGGCTTTTCGCCTGTATGAGTCATCATGTGTTTTTTTAGATTACCCTGGTGATAAAACATTTTGCCACACTCTGTACAACTAAAGGGTTTCTTCCCTGTATGAATCACCATGTGTGTTTTAAGACTACCTGTTTGAGTAAAGCCTTTACCACATACTGTACACGAAAAGGGCTTTTCTCCTGTATGAGTCCTCATGTGTCTTTTTAGATTAGCTGTGGTAGTAAAGCCTTTACCACAAACTGTACACGAAAGGGGCTTTTCGCCTGTATGAGTCATCATGTGTTCTTTTAGAGTACCTGTTTGAGTAAAGCCTTTACCACATACTGTACACGAAAAGGGCTTTTCTCCTGTATGAATCATCATGTGAGATTTTAGACCTGCCTTGCAATTAAACTTTGTGCCACACTCTGTACAGCTAAAACATTTCTTCCCTGTATGAATCACCAGGTGTCTTTTTAGATGTCCCTTAAGACTAAACATTGTGCCACACTCTATACAAGAAAAGGGCTTTTCACCTGTATGAATCACCATGTGTCTTTTTAGAGTTCCCTTAAGACTAAACATTGTGCCACACTCTGTACAACTAAAAGGTTTCTTCCCTGTATGAATCATCATGTGTGTTTTCAGAGTTTCCTTTCGATTAAAAACTTTACCACACTCTGTACAACTAAAGGGTTTCTTCCCTGTAAGACTCCTCATGGATTCAGGTTGTTTTGATGATTTCAGGTCCTGGGACAGTTTGCGCTGTCCACCCACATGTTGTGTGTTTTGTGATTTCAGTGTGTTTAAAGCTGACTGATCTCCCCTAGTCTCCTCCCACTCATCACTGTCTTCAGTGTCAGATTCAGAACAGTGTGAAGAGAGGAGCTGCTCATCACTAGTTGGTTGTGATGTTCCACAGTCCTCTACATCAGCTTGTGTTTTCATGTGTTCAGTTGAGGTGCCGGCTACAGGCTCTGTCTCTCTGTTTTCATCATCGTCATCATCTTCACTTTTCACTGCTAGTAATGTCAACGTTGACCCACCAGCCTCTTCCGCTCTTTGAAGTAGCTCCTCCTGTTCCTCTTTAATGTGTGGAGGTTGTGGTTCCTCCTGGACCAGACTGGAGCTCCTCTCCTCTTCAGGTGGAGCCTCCTCTTTACACACAGGGACGTGCAGAAAGTCTAGGAAAAATAATACAAAGAGACTCTATAAAAGGTTTGAATCTTGTACCTCAGTGCAGAGTAGTGTCTGGAAGAAGTATCAACAGATTACTCTCTGTCCACATGTTCCAACATTGAAATGTGACGGTGCGCTGACTGCGCTCTGTGCTGTAAATAGTGTGGTCGTTGTTTGTTTACATTGCAGCGCTCTCATAGAAGATGTGAGACGAGCTGAATAAGAGGTAGCCATTATTATTTAGAAAGTAATGACTTGTAAATGTTAGATCAGTGAGTCTTCTGCAGCAGGTTAGTTAATACTGAGGTAGAATTAACTGAAAAGCTTCTCTGAACCCATAAATACTTTTACAACCAAACCATCGTCACATTCAGAATACTTTATTGTTTTTTTTAACAATCGATAACAGATTCATATCGGTTCATCTTTACACCCTCAGTACCGACACACTATCACCAATAAAATAAATGAAGTGCTTTAAACTTACTGAGATCCAGGTGGAATTCAGGTTCCTGTTTAAGGTGGAATTCAGGTTCCTGTTTAAGGTGGAATTCAGGTTCCTGTTTAAGGTGGAATTCAGGTTCCTGTTTAAGGTGGTCTTCAGCTTCCTGTTTAAGGTGGTCTTCAGGTTCCTGTTTAAGGTGGTCTTCAGGTTCCTGTTTAAGGTGGTCTTCGGGTTCCTGTTTAAGGTGGTCTTCAGGTTCCTGTTTAATAGAACCAGTCGTGGCTGGAGAACTGATCTTCACCTGCAGACTGGACTCCACACACTGGACTGGAATGAAGGAATACAATAAATACTTTAATACTGAGGACTTTGTGACGTGAATAAGGACTTTAATAATGACTTTGATTGATGTGACATGGGTTGAAAATGAAGATGGAATATGACAGAGGGAACAGAGGTTGTAAAGGCGTTACATTTTAATGTATTTATTTGTTAATATTTGTCTTTTCAAAGACTGGGCTGTGCTATACACGCCCCCCATGGCCCGGGAGGGAAGCCAGGTGGGGAGGGTGATAATTGGGACTGCACGTCCCAAGGGGGCGGCAGTGGCTCAGCGGTAGAGTGGCTGGATGGGGACCACAAGGTTGCCGGTTCTATCCCTGTGGGCTCCCCCAGAGTTAGAGTCAAAGTGTCCTTGAGCAAGACACTGAACCCCTAATTGCTCCTGATGTGCTCTCTACGTCCTCCCGGTGGGGGCTCCTCACTGGTACCAGAGTCAGTAGGATGCAATAAGCAGTGTCAACATAACAAATACATTGGGGAGAAAAACCATAAGTACATATACCTGTACATATCCTGTACAACTTCACTACAGGGTTGAGTCTTGCATCAAGCGGTCCATGTCTCTGGTCCATCTGTCGCTGATCCTCTGATGTGGATGAATGTGAGTCCATCTCCTGATAACGTAATCTCTCCCTGTGGTCTGTGGAAAACACAGTGACAAAAAAACAACAACTGAATGTCAAAACATGACTATTGTAACTCCCTCCTTACTGGCCTACCGCCATGCGCACTTAAGCCTCTCCAATTAATCTAAAATGCCGCAGCTCGCTTGGTCTTCAACCAGGCTAAATTCTCACATGTCTCCCCCCTTCTCCACTCCCTCCATTGGCTCCCGGTCGCTGCCCCTCCCCCTTCTCCACTCCCTCCATTGGCTCCCGGTCGCTGCCCCTCCCCCTTCTCCACTCCCTCCATTGGCTCCCGGTCGCTGCCCCTCCCCCGCTCCCTCCATGGCACCCCCATAAATTTCAAGTCTGATTGAACTCTACAAACCCTCCCGGGCGCTCAGATCAGCAACGCAGGGAAGCTGGAAGAACATTCACTAAAAACACCAGTACAGGCCTGGGCCGTGGCTCAGCGGTCCAGGCACCTTGGCTGGTAATCCAGTCTGGCAGTGTGCCGCGGGTTCGACTCCCGATCCAGACAGCCTTTACTGCATATCACCCCCCCCCCCCCCCCCATCTCTCTCCCCATTTCATGTCAGCCTCCTGTATGTCCCCCTATTAAAAAATAAAAAATAAAAATGCCGGGATAACACACCACACATTCCAAACTATGGAATGCACTTCCTTCCCATTGCAATCAGAGCTCACTCCCAATCTTCCGCCCTAGGCTGAAAACCCACCTCTTCAGACTCCATCATAGCCTGTAGCACTTGCCCTAGCCTCAACGACCTTACAGGTGTACGCAAAGTAGGGGTGGCCAAATGGAAAGATTGTATTAACCGGTTACCGCCAGGACTTGCCGGCTAATTAACCGTTATCCGTTAAGAAAAGAAAAGCCTTATTTTGCGCATAAAAAATAGACAAATACACCGTTTACACGTGGCCTGCTGTCAATCAGTGCACTAGTGCGCACTGCGTAGGCTACAGTCTTCTATACGCACACATGTATCGCGGACCGGTCGGGAAGGATTAGGAAGAGAGAGAGAGAGAGAGAAAGAAAGACGTGTTAGAGAGAGCGTCTCTCTAACGCGCTTGAGAGAGAGAGAGAGGGAGGGAGGGGGGGGGGGGGTCCCGTCCGTCCCGTTAGCAACAAGCTAACAGCATACCGGTACGTTCGTTCTATGATCCATAAAACGACAGATCCACAACGCGATCTGCCGTTTAAGGAACCAACGTTCGTTGCATGAAGGGCAGATCTGCGGGCGCGCAGCGGTGCAATGCTGTGTGTGTGTTCGTCTTTTTTTCTTTTTCCCTCCTGCTTCCACAGTCCACTACATGCAGCTGTTTTGGTGTTTTTGTTTTGGGGGAAGTAAGTCACGGCACATGCGTGGTCACTGGTTGCACTGACAGTAAAGGTGGAAAGAGGGGCTTGGTGCTTTGGCCGCGGTGCCTGCTCTCGGCGCTTCAAAATAAAATATATTTTTTTTTATCGGTAAACCATTAGCCGTTAGTGTTGTCGGTAACCAATTAATTAACGGCTAACGGCTAACGGTTATCGGTTGGACACCCCTAACGCAAAGGCTCAAATTATCTAGTTTAGATAGCATTTCATGTAGACATAGCCTTATATAGAATCTAGGGATGTCAGTAACGGATAGTTTCCCAACCGGTTACCCGTTAGGATTAACCGGTTCATTACCGGATAGTGGTTGATTTTTTTTTTTAGGCTTTTTTAATAGGCTACCCCAAATGTAATATGCATGTATTGTATAGGCTACATAATTAAAGTTGGTAGACGAATGGTATACATTTATTTATGCTCCTTTTTAAAAGACAAACAAAAAAGCAACATTTAACAATATAAATAAATTGTTGTCAATAAACAACGCATCGCATCTGCATGATGCTGATGAATGCATCTGCGATTCTGCGCATCTACAGTACAGAGGTCCGCCGGTTCTAGTCATAGACGTTCTAGTCCAACACATAAATAAATCCAGTCCAGAACTGAGCAACTTATACCTATAAAGCCACTGGACGCATGAGCTAAGCCTTTTTTTATTATTAAGGAAGATCAGTATGCATGTCACCGTGTTCTGTTTGTTGACTTTTCGCTGACGAGAAAACCCTCAAACATCGATAGCACATGGCTAACTTTTGATAGCCGTAAGCCGTGCCAGTGTGGAGACGGATAGGAGAAGGCAGCGGCGGCTGTAAACGTTCTCCCTCCAGGCCAAATGGCCAATAATGGATTTAATAATGTAGGTCTCTGCATTGATACGGTCGACATGTGTTCATCTCGTCTCGCTGTCACTCGCTAACATTTTGACTACCGCAAAGCTACCGTTGTAACTTGTAGCCAACTAGCCATTGAAGTACAACAGAGAACGGGGACATTGAGGGGGCAGAAAACAAAGCCCGAGCGCTGTTCATGCAGCCTGGAGTGCGACAAGCTGGGCGGCGCAAATAGCAATTTTAGGCATGTGTGCAACATGAAAACTGTTTTAAAGTATTGTAGGCCTACAGTGACAACTACAGTCTCTGTAATGTTTATGTTGTACTATTACTAAAAACGATCTAAAATAAAGGGATTTAAGATCAGAACACGCATTTATTATTATGCAAATTAACCGTTAAAGCTGATAAAAATAACCGGATGTTTCTTAACGGTCGGGTAACCGGGTAACCGGTTAACCCCTGACATCCCTAATAGAATCAGGGCTCCAGTGTGTGACTTAATAGGTCGCATATGGCACCTAATTTCTTAAGGTGCTACATAAAAGCTTATAAAAACATGTTTTTTGTGGTGGCGCTACCAACTGAAAAGGTAGGTGGCACGAGTGCTACCTGTGAAGAAGTTAGTCTGGAGCCCTGCATAGAATATACGCATAGTTTAATTATATAGATATTCCACTTACGTATGATTCATGACTATTTTTATGTAGGCCTGTATTACCATGTTTTTGTTCTTACTGTAAATCTCCCTGGATTGAGAGCGTCTGATAAATGACTGCATTGTAAATTGTGATGATGAATAATCCTTCATCAACCGTTAGCTGAAGAGAGGAGAGACACGTCTCCTTGCTGCGTCTGAAGAGACAGTAGAGTAAACTGAGTGAAGCAGCCTCCACTCCTGTGTCAGTCCTCTCTCCATGTGGCTGCACCAACTGCACTAGAGACTGATAAATGGTCTCTCCATGTGGCTGCACCAACTGCACTACAGACTGATAAATGGTCTCTCCATGTGGCTGCACCAACTGCACTACAGACTGATAAATGGTAAAATGGTGCATTTATAAAACGGTAAATGGTGTATTTATATACCCCTAAGAGCTTTACATAGATTGTGCTTTACATTCACCCATTCACACATTCATACACCAATGGCGGAGGAAACCATTCAAGGCACCAACCTGCACATCTAGAGTTCAGAGTGGGCCTACTGTAGATCGGTAGCAAATCTGTGGCATAAATATCTTCTAGTGTGAGTGTTCAAAGATCCAATCTGAAACCTCCCCGAGTTGCTCGCAGGATCGCTACTGTATGGAATCACACTCACTGTGAACGAGCACACTCTTGAATGTGTAGAAGAGTTCACATACCTGGGAAGTCTGATCAGCAAAGAGAATGCAACGCAAAAGGACATCAGAGCAAGGCTAGGGAAGGCTCACAGTGTTTTTGTTAGGCTCCAATCTATTTGGAAGTGTAAGCAGTACACTGTAAGAACCAAGATCAGACTTTACAACAGTAATGTAAAGTCAGTGCTGTCTTATGGATCAGAATGTTGGCGAGTCACAACTCAGGATATGAAGAAGATTGATGCCTTTCACAACCGATGGCTGAGGAAAGTCTGCTGAATCTTCTGGCCTGAGAAGATATCTAACGTAGAGCTACACCGGATGACCGAGTGCAACAGCGTAGTGATGGAGATCAAACACAGAGTTCAGGATGGCACAGGATCGTATAGACCGATTCACAGAGGGTTTCCTGGGTGCGGCCATTACTGAGGTGTACCATTAAGTGCAGCAGCACTGATTAGCTACACCTGGTCTACAGAGCACCTGCTCCATGTATTACACCTCAGTAATGGCCGCGCCCAGGGCACCCCTCTGTGAATCGGTCTATACCTAAGGCCTAAAAAAAAAAAACTTTGGTTTCCGATTGGCTGTCATTTTTGGGCTGAGTAGGTAGGGAATTTATTTTATTTTATTTTTTTATTTTATTTTTCGTGAGAAAGATGGGTAGCAAGGATTTTTTTTTTTTTTTTTTTTTTTCATGGGAAGGATGGGTAGCAAGGATTTTTTTAACTTTTTTTTTTCCTACGGCAATGATGGATAGGCTTCTTTTTTAATAACTTCAATATTTGCCTGAAATACCATCTTTTAAATAATGAGTACACAACACTACATGCCTACAGCTAAACATTTGAAAACTTTGAATAGAATGTCCACACACTGGTTGAATACTTAATACGCATGTTTCATGATAAATTATTTTTATGTGATGTATTCCCATGATTTTTGTTCTTGCTTAATGTAAATCGCTCTGGATTAAGAGCGTCTGATAAATGTCTAAATTGTAAATTGTACTGTCTTACAGTAACTAGAAGGCTCTGACAGTAATGAAATGCACAGTCACGTCAAACTGCTGCACCTCCTCCTGCCTGCAACTCAGTTCATTTGAACTGTGGAATCATGGCAGGTCTAAGACTACATTTGCAAGCCCCCTATTTTATTTAGTTGCGCCTGTGTTTTGGGGTAGCATATTCATGCTTGTGTTGTAAACATTGTGAAATCACGCGTACTTCATTTATTGGCCATCCAGTTTTAGGTAACGGTGGTGTCAGCAACAACCCACCTAACTTAAAACAACCTCTGCTTTCCAGCTCATGTTTTGACATAAAAAGTTAGAACGTGTTGCTGGCATCAACATAGCTAGCTATAGTGCTAGTTATTAAAAGACAAAAACATAAACGTTAGCCCCATATGTGCCCTCTCCTCTCCCTACGCTCATTCTGTAGCTCGGGCTACAGAATGAGCGTAGGGAGAGGGCACATATATGGGGCTAAGCTAACGTTAGCTAACGTTCTGACGGGGTAGAAGCATGAGCCGAATGGGTTTCCTCCTCCTCGCATCTCAGGGCTAGATACCGAAAGTCAAACACATGCCCAGCACGCACCCAGCCTGGGCGCCTATAGAGGCTCCAGGGTGGGGGGGGAGAGTATGTCGGCTGAGATGATAGTCCATTTATCCGCTCGGTCGTGTCTCCCTTCTGCGGACTTAAACCGACACCGGCACGGTTTCACCTCCTTATAATTATGTCTTCAATCGTATGATCTGTGGCGGTGCTTTGCACGGGCAGTGGACAGTCACAGACACCGTGCACAGGTCCATGCTGTATGTTGTCACTGTTGTGTTGTGTTGGGTTGTGCGTCTCCTCGCGATGACGCATTCCAAAACATTTGCGCACGTGATATTTTAGACGAAAGAAAACTTTATTTTGACTTTGCGCGTCCCAATGGTCTCATCAAAGATAAATTTAATTTTAATTTTTCTTACTCGGTCGCATTCTGAGCTTCTTTTTTTTTTTTTTTTTTTTTCACCAAATGCCAATAAAATAATATGAGTCGCGCATATTTAATAGAGTCGGTCGGCAACCGGAAACCAACGTTTTTTTTTGTTAGGCCTAAGGTCGCTCTAGGATGGACTCCTGTAGGGAAAAGGAAGAAAGGTCGGCCCAAAATAAACCTGGGGCTGAACTGTGGTAGCTGAAGGAGATGAACCTGACATGGGGCTGAACTGTGGTAGCTGAAGGAGATGAACCTGACATGGGGCTGAACTGTGGTAGCTGAAGGAGATGAACCTGACATGGGGCTGAACTGTGGTAGCTGAAGGAGATGAACCTGACATGGGGCTGAACTGTGGTAGCTGAAGGAGATGAACCTGACATGGGGCTGAACTGTGGTAGCTGAAGGAGATGAACCTGACATGGGGCTGAACTGTGGTAGCTGAAGGAGATGAACCTAGAGCCATATGAAATCCGTTTTATTATTTTCCCAATTCCGTTTTATTTTTTCCCAAATTCCGTTTTTTCCGTTTTAATATTTCTGAATTCGGTATTTTGCTTTTTATGCATTTTCTTTTACAGTAACAACCCCCCCTATCAATTGCAGCTTTAATTTAATTAAACTGCAAACATGTACTGTAGCAGAATATGGAACATAGTGCTGTATGAGGTGCAGGCACAGGCTTAAAACATTTTTTTTTAATCAGGGAAAAATAATCAGTTTATTTATCCAAATTGGTGATCTACAAGCCCACAGCACATTGCAGCATGACATGTTGAGAGCTTGTAGATCTGCTGCCCAAACTCCCCAAAGCCATGTGACCTTGTTGTTTTTACTCCACCACTGAAATTTGCCACATAATTTTATAGCAATACAAGACAATAGCCTTGTATGTCTCAAAACACTGGCCTACAGTTAAATTATTGTCAACTAAATAAATATGAATTAGAAATTAAGACAAATACTGACAATGCTACTGATTGGTTAATTCTTCATTGGCTTGCAGTTAGTTATTGCATCCAAAATGCAATAATAATAATAGGCTGGTCAGGATGGGGGAAAAAAGTTGTCCTTTTAGAAAACATTCAGTTGGCTCGCATGCATGCACGCGCGCGCGCGCGCGCGCGCACACACACACACACAATCAAAGAACCGTTTACAGGTGCTGTAAAGTTTGCAGCGTTAGCATAGGAGCTAGCGTTGGCTAATGTAGCCTTGTAGGTTTAACACTGTTACACCTTCTGTCCCTCTCAGTGTGGATTTTATTTTTGTTAATGCAAGATGAAAACAGCAATGCTTATGGACTGGTTACAAGGTTAGTAATAGTATTAGTGCTAGCCCTGGTCCTCTACTCCTCTCTCTCTTTACTCCGTGTGTGTGAAACTGGGAGGGAGGGAGGAGCAGGCAGAGAGAGCGCGCTGTGCTCTGTGTCTACTCCTCGGTGTTACAGAGGCACGCAGCTAAGCTATACACCTCCTTACAACCGTACTCTACCGGATTTTCAATGAGAGTGGAGTGGTTTTTTGCGCATTTATGACAAAATATAATAATCGGCCGTCTTCACTTGATTTCTGAACAAACCTGACCCCTGAATCATATTCCATTTTCTCCCAAAAACTGAATTTCAGCCCAATTCCGCAATATTCCGCGTTTTATTCCAATTCCGTTTTTATTGGTCATTTCCGCGATTCCGTCCGCGATTCCGTTAACACGGATTCCATATGGCTCTAGATGAACCTGACATGGGGCTGAACTGTGGTAGCTGAAGGAGATGAACCTGACATGGGGCTGAACTGTGGTAGCTGAAGGAGATGAACCTGACATGGGGCTGAACTGTGGTAGCTGAAGGAAATGAACCTGACATGGGGCTGAACTGTGGTAGCCGAGCTGAAGGAGATGAACCTGACATGGGGCTGAACTGTGGTAGCCGAGCTGAAGGAGATGAACCTGACATGGGGCTGAACTGTGGTAGCCGAGCTGAAGGAGATGAACCTGACATGGGGCTGAACTGTGGTAGCCGAGCTGAAGGAGATGAACCTGACATGGGGCGAGGCACAACATGCAGCACAAGACAGGTCCCGATGGAGGAAGATGGTTAAGGCCTTATGTCCCACCTGGGACGAAGAGGATGAAGTAAGTAGGTACTGTATGGAACGGCACAGCGAGGAACCGAGAGAGAAAGACAGACGCTGTTCGGATGCAAGGGACGGACGGAGACCGCAATGCAGAGCGCCCGCTGATCTGACGCACGTGCGTGCCTCACACACACAATATTGGAGTGACAGTCCCAAATAAATATACGCTATTATAGCTATAATGTCCATAGAGAATCTATAGACACTGAAATACCTCCCATAGACCCTGAAATACTCCATAGTCACTGAAACACCTCCCATAGACACTGAAATACCTCCCATAGACCCTGAAATACTACATAGTCACTGAAACACCTCCCATAGACACTGAAATACCTCCCATAGACACTGAAACACCTCCCATAGACACTGAAATACCTCCCATAGAAGCTGATATACCTCCCATAGACACTGAAACACCTCCCATAGACACTGAAACACCTCCCATAGACACTGAAATACCTCCCATAGAAGCTGATATACCTCCCATAGACACTGAAACACCTCCCATAGACACTGAAACACCTCCCATAGACACTGAAACACCTCCCATAGTCACTGAAACACCTCCCATAGACACTGAAATACCTCCCATAGACCCTGAAATACTCCATAGTCACTGAAACACCTCCCATAGACACTGAAATACCTCCCATAGACCCTGAAATACTCCATAGTCACTGAAATACCTCCCATAGACACTGAAATACCTCCTATAGACCCTGAAATACTCCATAGTCACTGAAATACCTCCCATAGACACTGAAATACCTCCCATAGACACTGAAATACTCCATAGTCACTGAAACACCTCCCATAGACACTGAAATACCTCCCATAGACCCTAAAATACTCCATAATCACTGAAACACCTCCCATAGACACTGAAATATCTCCCATAGACACTGAAATACCTCCCATAGACACTGAAATACCTCCCATAGACACTGAAATATCTCCCATAGACACTGAAATACCTCCCATAGTCACTGAAACACCTCCCATAGACAATGACGGAGGGGCGCCGTCTCTACACAACTTGAGCCACATGGTTCTAAGTGTCTCCATGATGTCATGAGGCGCGATACCATATATGAAGACGTGGGTGACTAGTAAACGCGACCTTCGGTCACAATAATAATAATTAGTATAATAATAGCCGATCTACAAGCGCTGTCATGCTTGTAGATCGTCTATTTTCGGCACGTGAACATGGTTCCATAGATAGGGTCTGAATAGGTCTGAAAAGGTCTGAATACATCGGCTATTTGGAAATAGCAGATCTACAAACTCACAAAGTGTTGCGATGTGACGTGTTGTGAGCTTGTAGATATGCTAATTTAAAAAACATCTTCATTACAAGGAAAAACATGGATTTGTGTATGGGGGTCCCTGGCATAATATATGGGTTGGGGGTCTGTGGACAAATACCTAAATTGGGGGTCCTTGACAAGAGAATGATGGAGAACCACAGGTTTAAACAGCAAAGTCCACACACACACACACACACACACACACACACACACACACACACACACACACACACACACACACACACACACACACACACACACACACACACACACACAGGCATAGCTAGCAGGCAGCTAACCATGAGTTATAAGCTTAGCAGCTAGCTCTGGTCCATTAGCTCCGGCAGCAAGAGCAGTAACAAAGCTAGCAGAGTTATGTTAGCAGCACCTACAGCTAGCTATAGCTTGCTATCAGAAGCTCGTGGTGTAGTGTAAACAAACTGTACGTAGGGTTCCAAGCGGGGCTAATCTATACTGATCTCATCTCGTCAAATCAAATCACGTACCTTCTTAAACCAGACGCAATCAATTATCCTGTTGAATTCGATTGATCCGTGAAGTTATTGGTGAAGTATTGATCTACTTTGTGATGTAAAATCTATCAACAGACTTTGCTCCGCGCCGGTAACATCATCCAGATACGACGGTCCTATGCTTAGAACCCAAGTGAATGAATGGTGCAATGGCGCCACCTACTGGCCTGGTGTGTGGACATCAGATTCAGTACATCTGTAGAATAGATTTTCTTTGTCACTCACTGACTCACAATACAAAAGGTCTATGAAGTGACGTCACTCACTGACTCACAATACAAAGGTCTATGAAGTGACGTCACTCACTGACTCACAATACAAAGGTCTATGAAGTGACGTCACTCACTGACTCACAATACAAAGGTCTATGAAGTGACGTCACTCACTGACTCACAATACAAAGGTTTATGAAGTGACATGTTGGTGTGACGTCATGCTTCCACAGTCCACAGATTACAGAACATTTACTAAATACAACTTGTGTCTTGTGTTTTATTGTATTCTATTGTTGTGTCCTGCCCTGTGAAGCACTTTGAGCTGCATTTATGTATGAAAGGTGCTATACAAATAAAGTGTATTATTATTATTATTATTATTATTACTAAATACAACTTGAAATGCAGGTCAAATATGTCTAAAGTCAGTGTTCAAGGCCATTTGTGTGCAAAACCAAACAAATGACAAACGACAGCATTAATATACACATGCCATTTAGGATTTGAATTGCATCAGAAGGATCAAGAATGAGCAAGACATAAGCAGCTAGTGAGCTTGTAGATCTGCATTTGTGTGCGACGTCATAGAACAAAGACAGGAGTCCCCTCCCTCAGCTCCCTGTACAGCAAAAGGGGGCTATAAAGTGAAGTGATAGTTGGTGAGATTGAGTGAGTCTGCAGTTCTGACATCAATGGGGAGTTTATTGCTTATTGTTTATTATTGTTTGGGAGACACAGGGGAGAAGTGTTTTACTGTTATTAATGCTGTCATCTACCCCTTATTCTTATTTTAATTCCTATTGTAATTTCTGTCCCCCTCATTCCGTGAAGCACATCTGTAAATAAAAATAGCCTTAGGCGACCTGACGTGCTACAATTTTATACTTCATCATATACAAAAATAAAAATGAAAGTGGATCGCATAGCCTTGTGTGTTTTGTCCCAGTCAGAACTGCTTCGGTCCACGTCTTGTACCTACTTAGACTTCACCTACTGATACTTAACACTACTGTATACTTAGGGTATGTTGTCTGGGAGAAACCTTGCTGCCCTGGGCCCCATCCTAGGGCGAGGTGGTGTGCACGCATCCGCCTGGGTGACGGCAGACTGGACAGGAATCAGTCAGAAGGGAGACATCGAAGAGGAAGGATCAAACATATGGAATGTCAGAACAGGTCAGCTCCATATATGGAGATCTAAGGGTTTGAGGTTTTAGGTCAGATGTAGAGTTGTTGTCCGGCTCCATATATGCAGATGTAGTGATGATCCAGTCTTCTCCATGTATGGCTATCCAGGGTTTGATGAGGTCAGTGATCTTCATATATAGAGTCACAAGGCCTGATGGACTGACGGCCATATATGGTGGTGTGACGTGTCATGAGGCGTGATGTCACACAACCATATATGGAGGCATGCTCTGACTGACGGACAGGTTTTTCAGGTTGTCATAGTGATCTGCGACCTACTGTAGCAATAAGTGGGTTTTATGAATATTGAATTAATGAAAAGTATTAACAGGAGCTACATTGTGACTAAATAACTACATTGGATCCATTGGAACACATGCTTTTCTTTTCCAATTTCTGAAAATGTACTGTTTTGGCAGGGACAATACACAGCCTATTCTAACTTCAGTATAAAGTGTTCTGTACACATTCAATCACTATATAGATACAGTATGTAACAGGGGCAATACACAGCCTATTCTAACTTCAGTATAAAGTGTTCTGTACACATTCAATCACTGTATAGATACAGTATGTAACAGGGGCAATACACAGCCTATTCTAACTTCAGTATAAAGTGTTCTGTACACATTCAATCACTGTATAGATACAGTATGTAACAGGGACAATACACAGCCTATTCTAACTTCAGTATAAAGTGTTCTGTACACATTCAATCACTGTATAGATACAGTATGTAACAGGGGCAATACACAGCCTACTCTAACTTCAGTATAAAGTGTTCCGTACACATTCAATCACTATATTTAGATTTAGATTCAATTTATTGTCACTACACAGAGTATACAAATACTTAGGCAATGAAATGAAGGGTGTACAAAGAGTGCACTGAGCCGCTGCACGTGAGTGCGCCGCCACTAGTTTCTTCCTTGCAGAAAAAAAAAGAGAGATATGGGATGATGGGGGTGGGGGGCGGGGCGGGTTGTAGGTCTGGGCAACAAAAAAACCACTACACGCACGCCACCCCTCTGGATGGAGGGGCTGCGTGCACGTAGGAAAAAGTGAAGCACAACCAGAACAGCGCAGGTGGGGTTTGGGGGGTGGATACGGTGAAGGCGGCGTGTGGTGCGAAATGTGTGTGAAATGTCTCGTTAGTTCATTGTTTATGTCTGCGTATCCTGAGCGGCCCTCCCGGATCTGGGTCTCAGGGTCGCGTTGTCTCAAAGTCCAGATAGTGGGAGGTAAACACAGCTAGCTGTGGAGACTGCGGCCTTGGTTCTCAGTCGAAAAGCACCCTCAGTTGGCTGTATGGTGGGGGTGGGGGCGGGGGCGGGGGGGAGCGGGTGCGCGTGATTTCTCTCCACTGTCTTTTTCATCTGTAAGGGAGGCCAGTTTAATGGCCGGTTAATCAGGATTTGGATATAGATACAGTATGTAACGTATGTAGGTTGCGGTGCTTGGGAAATATCTGCAGGCAGTTTGTTTTTGGCGGACCAGTTTGTCAAGACCAAAAAGGGCAAGCCTAGGCTGAGAGAGCATGCTATTTATTCCCCAACGGTATAAGTAGAAACATGAACTCTTAGTTAAAAAACAGAAGGAGGAATGGGATAAGCGCTGCCTGGGTTCAGTAACATTTGGCTACCTCAAACAAGTGCTCTTTAGTCAAACAGTAGTACAGTAGGCAACATTTATAGTTTCCTTGCTCAACAATAAATGTATTATTTTAGTGCCTCAGTAGTTTCCTCCCTATAGTTTGCCTGCCCACAAGCAGAACATTTTCTTTTAGTGTTTCTGCTTCTATGAACTCCTGATAATTAATATTTCTAATTTTATTGAAGTCTTATATTTGGAATATTAAGAAATTGACAGTAGCATGTTTAGCACTACCTGCTTATTACATGTCATTACAGCAATATGGTGCATGTGAGTGTGACATGTTATATTTTCTCATTATATTGTGCATTACTATGTTGCTAACAACTAACATTATCTTCATCACCTGATGAAGATCAAAGCGCACTGATATAACTCCCCAGTCCCCACAGTGACAGCACTCCATGTTTACGGCACGCACAGACAGACAGAATATTCTGTAGGCTATAATAGGCTACACTGCAGTGTAGCCTATTATAGCCTACAGAATATTCTGTAGGCTATAATAGGCTACACTGCAGTGTAGCCTATGTTTATGTGTTTTCTTAAGCAATTGATGAATGTACTCGTCCTCATTTCGATCAGGGCTTCAGTCTCCTCATTCGCCCACGTCTATCCACGGTAACGGGACATCTTTGCGCTGCGTAAAATATGCCTTCTCCGTCTCCAACTGTGTTCAGCTCCTCACCCGCCACATTGTTTGCTTCATTTCCTTTATTTACTGCGGATTGCATTCACACCTGCGCCGAATCGTAATCAAGTGCGATTGGAAGCGAAGCGAAACCCCCGTTTTTGCTCGGAGTAAAATGCGGTTGTTTGATATGCATTAGAATTCGAATGAGCCTTCACACCTGCCAAACGAAGTGCACTTTCTGAAAATGCTCAGCAGGATTCGTTTTAATGGCAGCAAAGCTCTCTGGTGTGAATGCAACCTCAGTTCCAGTTATCCGACACACCCGTCCTTTGTAGGTGTGCAGAAGGACTTTTTCTTATAGGAACATAATTATAAAACATACAAACATTTAACAACAATGTATTGTCTCTCATTAGAAACAGTAATATTCATAAATATGTTTTACATAAGCTTCACTCATTTAATGTGTGAACAGGAATGTTTAGGACGAAGAGCCGTCCTAAAGTCGGCTCTTCGGTGCTACTGAAAATTTTTGACGAGCCGAAATCATTTCGGCACTACAGCGCCGAAACAGCGGTAAAATAGGAGTATGAATCGGCCCTTAGTCCTTATGATAATAACAGATCAACAAGCTCGAGTGCAGCGCTATGAGCTTGTAGATATATGTAGATAGACCCAAATTGGGTTAAAGGGCTAGTACATCCATTTACTTTACAAAAACAATAAGAGTGTGAGCGTTCTGTTGTTTATTCACCGCTGGTCTGTGACATCACTGTGACATCACTGAGATGCAATTGGCTTGCATCGCTCTCTAGTGGTTATGCAGATTAGCACCCACAGGTGTCAGTATAATGGTAATCACAAATAATATGACATATTGTACTCCTCACTAGATGAACAAGTGAACAAGAAAAAAATACAACTAATAATCAGACGTAGGTCAGGTTACAGAACAAACATAAACAGCGGTAATAACAACAATTAAATAAAGTTTTCAAATACTTGCAGTGGTATAAAAGGTACGATGATGAAAAGTATTGAAAGATGAAAATATTATTGAGTACATGTAGGCGTACTTAAAGCTGCTATAAGCAGCAATATGTCAAAATGTAATGACCTTTTTTACAGTTATTTGTTGGTATTCAGACAGCCAGCAATGAGTAAAAGGCTTTTAGTCTCTGTGACATCATCTAGGGGCCACAATCTGCATTCAAAGATGTTCCTAGAACCTTTTCATTGGTCGAAAAAGAAACCCCGGTCAAAATGACTAACCAATCAGGAAGTAGACAGGCAAATGGACCAATGACAAAGGTTTGAGCAAAATCTTTGAATGCAGATTGCTGACCCTCAGTTAAAGTCTACCTCGACTCGATTAGGTGATGTAATGGTGATGTAAAACAAACGGTGTAAACACAAACATTAAACACCATTAACAATAAAGAGACAATATGACGTAAACGGCACATTATGGCGTAAAATCCCTTCCTTGTCAAGGCTTTTCGCCTGTATGAGTCCTCATGTGTGATTTTAGAGTACCTGTGTGAGTAAAGCCTTTACCACATACTGTACACGAAAAGGGCTTTTCGCCTGTATGAGTCCTCATGTGTTTTTTTAGATCACCTGTGTGATTAAAGCCTTTACCACAAACTGTACACGAAAAGGGCTTTTCGCCTGTATGAGTCCTCATGTGTGTTTTTAGAGTAGCTGTGACAGTAAAGCCTTTACCACATACTGTACAGGAAAAGGGCTTTTGTCCTGTATGAGTCATCATGTGTAATTTTAGATGACCTGTGTGAGTACAGCCTTTACCACATACTGTACACGAAAAGGGCTTTTCGCCTGTATGAGTCCTCATGTGTTTTTTTAGATCACCTGTGTGATTAAAGCCTTTACCACAAACTGTACACGAAAAGGGCTTTTCGCCTGTATGAGTCCTCATGTGTGTTTTTAGAGTAGCTGTGACAGTAAAGCCTTTACCACAAACTGTACACGAAAAGGGCTTTTCTCCTGTATGAGTCCTCATGTGTGATTTTAGAGTACCTGGTTCAGTAAAGCCTTTACCACAAACTGTACAGGAAAAGGGCTTTTCGCCTGTATGAGTCATCATGTGTGATTTTAGATTAGCTGTTTGAGTAAAGCCTTTACCACACTCTATACAAGAAAAGGGCTTTTCACCTGTATGAATCACCATGTGTCTTTTTAGAGTTCCCTTAAGACTAAACATTGTGCCACACTCTGTACAACTAAAAGGTTTCTTCCCTGTATGAATCATCATGTGTGTTTTCAGAGTTTCCTTTCGATTAAAAACTTTACCACACTCTGTACAACTAAAGGGTTTCTTCCCTGTAAGACTCCTCATGGATTCAGGTTGTTTTGATGATTTCAGGTCCTGGGACAGTTTGCGCTGTCCACCCACATGTTGTGTGTTTTGTGATTTCAGTGTGTTTAAAGCTGACTGATCTCCCCTAGTCTCCTCCCACTCATCACTGTCTTCAGTGTCAGATTCAGAACAGTGTGAAGAGAGGAGCTGCTCATCACTAGTTGGTTGTGATGTTCCACAGTCCTCTACATCAGCTTGTGTTTTCATGTGTTCAGTTGAGGTGCCGGCTACAGGCTCTGTCTCTCTGTTTTCATCATCATCATCTTCACTTTTCACTGCTAGTAATGTCAACGTTGACCCACCAGCCTCTTCTGCTCTTTGAAGTAGCTCCTCCTGTTCCTCTTTAATGTGTGGAGGTTGTGGTTCCTCCTGGACCAGACTGGAGCTCCTCTCCTCTTCAGGTGGAGCCTCCTCTTTACACACAGGGACGTGCAGAAAGTCTAGGAAAAATAATACAAAGAGACTCTATAAAAGGTTTGAATCTTGTACCTCAGTGCAGAGTAGTGTCTGGAAGAAGTATCAACAGATTACTCTCTGTCCACATGTTCCAACATTGAAGTGTGACGGTGCGCTGACTGCGCTCTGTGCTGTAAATAGTGTGGTCGTTGTTTGTTTACATTGCAGCGCTCTCATAGAAGATGTGAGACGAGCTGAATGAGACGTAGTCATTATTATTTACAATTTACAATTCAGGCATTTAGCAGACGCTCTTAATCCAGAGCGACTTACATTAAGCAAGAACAAAAAAGCATGGGAATAGATCACATAAAAACATTTATCAAGAAACATGCGTAAGCTAAGAAAGTAACAGTGGAATATCTATATAATGAAGCTATACATGTAAACTATACATCTATACTACTATGCTATACATATGTACTATGACGTGCTATGACTACATACAATGCAATTATAGTGCTGTCTACGTAACATGCTATAAGTCTGTATCAAATGCTATCTAAGTCTACAGAAATGCTATCTAAGGGGGTGGGGTAAGTGCTATGGGCCATGATGGAGTCTGAAAAGGTGGGTTTTCAGACTACGGCGGAAGATTGGGAGTGATGCTGCAGTTCTGACTGCAATGGGAAGTGCATTCCACAGTTTTGGAGCCATTTAGAAAGTAATGACTTGTAAATGTTAGATCAGTGAGTCTTCTGTAGCAGGTTAGTTACTGAAGTAGAATTAACTGAAAAGCTTCTGTGAACCCATAAATACTTTTACAACCAAACCATCGTCACATTCAGAATACTTTTTGATTGTTTGTTTAATGCTTAAGTCGATAACAAATTCATATCGGTTCATCTTTACACCCTCAGTACCGACCCAATTTAACCAATAAAATAAATGAAGTGCTTTAAACTTACTGAGATCCAGGTGGAATTCAGGTTCCTGTTTAAGGTGGAATTCAGGTTCCTGTTTAAGGTGGAATTCAGGTTCCTGTTTAAGGTGGTCTTCAGCTTCCTGTTTAAGGTGGTCTTCAGGTTCCTGTTTAAGGTGGAATTCAGGTTCCTGTTTAAGGTGGTCTTCGGGTTCCTGTTTAAGGTGGTCTTCAGGTTCCTGTTTAATAGAACCAGTCGTGGCTGGAGAACTGATCTTCACCTGCAGACTGGACTCCACACACTGGACTGGAATGAAGGAATACAATAAATACTTTAATACTGAGGACTTTGTGACGTGAATAAGGACTTTAATAATGACTTTGATTGATGTGACATGGGTTGAAAATGAAGATGGAATATGACAGAGGGAACAGAGGTTGTAAAGGCGTTACATTTTAATGTATTTATTTGTTAATATTTGTCTTTTCAAAGACTGGGCTGTGCTATACACGCCCCCCATGGCCCGGGAGGGAAGCCAGGTGGGGAGGGTGATAATTGGGACTGCACGTCCCAAGGGGGCGGCAGTGGCTCAGCGGTAGAGTGGCTGGATGGGGACCACAAGGTTGCCGGTTCTATCCCTGTGGGCTCCCCCAGAGTTAGAGTCAAAGTGTCCTTGAGCAAGACTCTGAACCCCTAATTGCTCCTGATGTGCTCTCTACGTCCTCCCGGTGGGGGCTCCTCACTGGTACCAGAGTCAGTAGGATGCAATAAGCAGTGTCAACATAACAAATACATTGGGGAGAAAAACCATAAGTACATATACCTGTACATATCCTGTACAACTTCACTACAGGGTTGAGTCTTGCATCAAGCGTTCCATGTCTCTGGTCCATCTGTCGCTGATCCTCTGATGTGGATGAATGTGAGTCCATCTCCTGATAACGTAATCTCTCCCTGTGGTCTGTGGAAAACACAGTGACAAAAAAACAACAACTGAATGTCAAAACATGACTATTGTAACTCCCTCCTTACTGGCCTACCGGCATGCGCACTTAAGCCTCTCCAATTAATCTAAAATGCCGCAGCTCGCTTGGTCTTCAACCAGGCTAAATTCTCACATGTCTCCCCCCTTCTCCACTCCCTCCATTGGCTCCCGGTCACTGCCCCTCCCCCTTCTCCACTCCCTCCATTGGCTCCCGGTCCCTCCCCCTCCCCCGCTCCCTCCATGGCCCCCCCATATATTGTAAGTCTGATTGAACTCTACAAACCCTCCCGGGCGCTCAGATCAGCAACGCAGGGAAGCTGGAAGAACATTGACTAAAAACACCAGTACAGGCCTGGGCCGTGGCTCAGCGGTCCAGGCACCTTGGCTGGTAATCCAGTCTGGCAGTGTGCCGCGGGTTCGACTCCCGATCCCGACAGCCTTTACTGCATGTCACCCCCCCATCTCTCTCCCCATTTCATGTCAGCCTCCTGTATGTCCCTACATTAAAGAATATAAAATAAAAATGCCGGGAAAACGCTCCACACATCCCAAACTATGGAATGCACTTCCTTCCCATTGCAATCAGAGCTGCAGACTCACTCCCAATCTTCCGCCCTAGGCTGAAAACCCACCTCTTCAGACTCCATCATAGCAGGGTTTCCTGCACAATGTTGTTGGCATGGCGCTGCGCCATGCTTGAAATAAATCGCGCCATGCCAAGCTGCATTTTGAGGGGGCTAGTGAATCATGGTGTGTGTGATATGAAATGTCCAGTACCTCCCCAGTGCCTCCCCAAGTGCCACCCCAGTGTCTGCCCTGCAGTGTCTGCCCAGTGCCTCCCCACTGTCCGCCAAGTGCCTCCCCAGTGTCTGCCCAGTGGCTCCCCAGTACCTCCCCAGTGTCCCCTGAGTACCTCCCCAGTGTCCCCCTGAGTGCATCCCCAGTGTCCCCCTGAGTCCCTCCCCAGTGCCTCCCCAGTGTCTCCCCAGTGTCTCCCCAGTGGCTCCCCAGTGGCTGCAGTTTCTCCCCAGTGTCTCCCCAGTGCCTCCACAGTGTCCGCCAAGTGCCTCACCAGTGTCTGCCCAGTGCCTCCCCAGTGTCCCCTGAGAGCCTCCCCATTGTCTCCCCAGCGGCTGCAGTTTCTCCCCAGTGTCTCCCCAGTGTATCCCCAGTGCCTCTCAGTGTCCCCCTGAGTGCCTCCCAGTGTCCCCCTGAGTGCCTCCCCAGTGTCTCCCCAGTGCCTCCCAGTGTCCCCTTGAGTGCCTCCCCAGTGCCTCCCAGTGTCCCCCTGAGTGCCTCCCCAGTGTCTCCCCAGTGCTTCCCCAGTGTCTCCCCAGTGCAGGGCTCAAGATTAACGGCGTCCCGACGTCCCGGGGACTGTAAAATATCTATTTGGGACGTAAATGTATCTCATTCGGGACGGTTTCGGGACGAGAGGAGTTTTTACACTGAAAATGCGCATTTCGTGTGCAGCGATGAGCAGCATGAGAATTTGCCGTGCCGTCAGAGTCAGACAGTTGACAACAGCAACAACAACGCACACACTATACATTCACCCAACGGAATCATAGGAATTATATTGCTTTTGCCCCGTGGATGGGACATTTATATTGAAAAACTATCGGTTGGAAGCTTGGATAAAACCATGGTTGTGTGCCACAGAAAGGTTCCATATGGACATGGGGCTACACTACATCACCAACGTTTAACGTTAGCTTCCATGCTAGGCTTGCTAGCTGGCATCGACATTAAATAATAGGTTGGTATATATTAGTGATCGACCGATATGGTTTTTGGCCGATATTTCCGATCACCGATTAGTGGACAAATCAAAAAGCCGATAGCCGATATTATGAGCCGATTATTTAAGTAAAAAAAAAAGTTTTTACAGTAACATAAATTCCAACACAAGAATTCCTTGAAATGCATTATTGATATTTATCACTTATAAAAAAGGAAGTGCAAGAAGCACCAACATCGTTTCAGTAACACTTCCATCAAATGCAGCTTTTTTTTAATTGCATGTACTGTAGCAGCATATCTGCTTATCTGCGTATCTATGTATGTATCTACCTATATATTTATCTATGAATGCACCAAGTGTGTGTGTGTGTGTGTGTGTGTGTGTGTGTAATTGTCCAGAACCGCCCCAAAAAGGCCTCTGCCCGGGCTCTAGACCGGGCCCATGCCCAGCATCCATATATGGAGCTGGCCTGTTCTGACCTCACAGCACTCCATATTTGGGCATGCCTGACACAGAAGACAGAACTCCACAAGCTGGCTCCCTATACTCCCTATTTGGGCATGCCTTACAAATAACTCCATATATGGGCATAAAAGGGAGACAGACATAATTACTGGGTGGGGCATTCATTTCCAACTTGCATCGTTCCAAGTAGGTCAGTACCCAATGGGCTGTAGAGGCACTACTAGTTTATCAAAATTGGTGATCTACAAGCCCACAACACATTGCAGCATGACATGTTGAGAGCTTGTAGATCTGCTGCCCAAACTCTCCAAAGCCATGTGACCTTGTTTGCCACTTTCAAGATCACTGGCCACTTTTTTAATGCATGTAGAATTTGTTTTTACCATTCATTTCATAGCAATAAAAGACTATGTCTCAAAACACTGGCCAACAATAAAATTATTGGCAACTAATTATAGCCAACATGCAATAATCATATTAGGCTGGTCAGGATGGGGGAAAAAAAACGTTGTCCTTCAGTTGGCTGACGCACACACACACACACGGACACGGACACACACACACACGGACACGGACACACAGACACGGACACGGACACAACAGGCAATCAATAAAACTTGTTACAGCTGTTGTTTAACTTGTTTTGCAGCGTTAGCAGGCAGCAGCTAGCTTGGCTAACGTAGTTCTACCACTGCTCTCTGTGACTGTCCTCTCACGTGTGGATTTTATTTTGGTTAATTGAAGATGAAAAAACAGCAAAGCTTTTTATGGTTACAAGGTTAGTAGCCTATAATCCTTTCTCCTCCCTTCAGTGGAGGGAGGGCAGAATCCACGGACCGACGGACCGACGGGCCGACGATGCGTCGCGACGGACCGTCGGTCGCAAGAAATGGATTCTGCCCTTGCTGCTTCAGTGGCCCTCTCTCTGACTCCGTGTGTGTGTGTGTGTGTGTGTGTGTGTGTGTGTGTGTGTGTGAGAGAGAGAGGAGATGTCAGTCTGTAGAGCGGCGCTAAGCCGTGTCTACTCCTCCGGTGGTGGCGCACTGGGAGTCGACAGACACGCAGCTATACATTTCCTTACAACCGTACTCTACCGGATTTTCAATGAAAGTGGTTGTTTCACCATGTTTGCGCATTTATGAGAAATATAATAATCGGCCGTTTTTTTTCGATTATTTGTTTTTAGCACCGATACCGATATTAATTAAAATCATGAATATCGAAGCCGTGGCCGATTATCGGTCGATCACTAGTATATATCCTCTGAAGCAACAGATGTTTTCTAATGCTGAGATTGTTCTGGAATTGCTGCCCCAACAATGTGGAATGCACACCCCAAAACGCTCTCATTCCACAGTTTTTATTGATTGTATTTATTATTATTATTATATTGATCCTTCGTCTTAGTATTCCCCCTAATAAAGTTGTTTTTATTTGTTTTCTCATGCCAACCATGTAATAGACATTTGAGTATTCATATACCTGCATTGCTGCACGTTATCTGTTGGTCTTGATCAAGTAGCCTACACCAAAGTTTTATAAGCTACTGTAGTCACTGTTCATTGATTCACTGGTAGGCTACATCAAAATAACAAAATCCATTTGAAAATATGTGATTAAAATATGATTAATTTAGATTAATTAATTACAATCCCTAAGATTAATTCGATTAACATTTTTAACCAAGCCCTATTTTTCATCTGGGAGCATTTTGACTAAATCAGTGTATCTATAAAGAAACATATAAGCCAAACAAATAATGTACTACTGTCTGCATGTATTCAATACAGTACATTATTTGTTTGGCTTAATTGTATTTCTATTACAATAGGAATACAGTTATTCATTTCACAATTTGAATGGTGCTTTTTTGTACTTTTTTTCCCCCAGGACGGTATACATTTACTTCGGGACGGTTCAAATTGTATTTTGGGACGGTTCCGGGACGGTGGTGAAAAAAGTTAGTCTGGAGCCCTGCCCCAGTGCCTCCCAGTGTCTCCCCAGTGTCTCCCCAGTGTCTCCCCAGTGCTTCCCCAGTGCTTCCCCAGTGTCTCCCCAGTGCCTCCCCAGTGCCTCCCAGTGTCCCCCTGAGTGCCTCCCCAGTGCCTCCCAGTGTCCCCCTGAGTGCCTCCCAAGTGTCTCCCCAGTGCCTCCCTGAGTGCCTCCCCAGTGTCTCCCCAGTGTCCCCTCAGTGCTTCCCCAGTGTCCCCCTGAGTGCCTCCCCAGTGTCCCCTCAGTGCTTCCCCAGTGTCCCCCTGAGTGCCTCCCCAGTGTCCCCTCAGTGCTTCCCCAGTGTCCCCCTGAGTGCCTCCCCACTGCCTCCCCAGTGTCCCCTCAGTGCTTCCCCAGTGTCCCCCTGAGTGCCTCCCCACTGCCTCCCCAGTGTGCCCCCGAGTGCCTCCTCAGTGTCTACCCAGTGTCTACCCAGTGTCTCCCCAGTGCCTGCCCAGTGTCTCCAATAGCAATACAAGAGCAATAAATTAATCTTAATTTATTAATCTAATTAATGAATACAATTAATTAATTAATCAAAATTATCGACACGCAGCCTTTGGCCGCGCGCCAGAAGCCCCCGCCCCCTACCCCCCCCCCCCACGCCCAGCACCATGCCAAAGCTTTTTCCTGCAGGAAAAACTGCATAGCCTGTAGCACTTGCCCTAGCCTCAATGACCTTACAGGTGTACGCAAAGGCTCAGATTATCTAGTTTAAATAGCATTTTCTGTAGACATAGCCTTATATACAATCAGGGCTCCAGCGTGTGACTTAATAGGTCGCATATGGCACCTAATTTATTAAGGTGCTACATAAAATGTAACGAGGTACGTGTTACTTGGAAAAGGCAAAAGGCAAAAAAAAAAAAAATCTGTGGGAACGACTGAGGCACGGGCGGCTATGTTAGTAGATAATAAAATATTACTTTATGTTTCTGTGGGAACGGGCACTGAGGCACGGGCGCCAGGCAGCTATGTTAGTGGATAATATAATATTACTTTATGTTGGGTCAATCGCAGAGTCCTGTCTCCCCCCCCCCCCCCTCTCTCTCTGACCTGAGTGCCTGCCATGCATGTGAGTGACGTGCCTGCGCATGTCGTACAAGCAGCGCTCTCACTGATAAACTCTGAAAAAACTAAACAAAGATGCAGACTTTAATCGGTCAATAGTTGATTTTTTCAAGAAAACAATGATGTCAGAGGAGATATTTTACAACTGGATTATGATGCTGGGTTTACACGCGCTGAATCCACAGAGACAGCAGACACAGAACAGAACATGTCCCCAAACACTAAGCGTGTTGTTTGTTTGATTCAACATAGAGAGAGCCTCTGAAAAATAGCTTCCAATAGCTTGTTATTTGAGTAGCGCCGTGTGCATGCTACTAGCTAACACACATGATCACCTCTGAGTAGCGCTGTGTGCATGCTACTAGCTAACACATGATCACCTCTGAGTAGCGCTGTGTGCAGGCTACTAGCTAACACACATGATCACCTCTGAGTAGCGCTGTGTGCAGGCTACTAGCTAACACACATGATCACCTCTGAGTAGCGCTGTGTGCAGGCTACTAGCTAACACACATGATCACCTCGGGTTACAAATTCGGTGGCATTTCACATTGCAAAATGGTGCAGGAAAAGTGGGCACGTAAACATTGTGGGCACCTCAGTGTTAAATATCCTTATTGGCCATGTTGAGGTTGAACAACAGGTGTGAGGGGTGTGTCTCATTTCTGTTTCGTATTGCCAAATGATAATAACGATATGGAAAAATGCACTATAGGTTAATTATTATAATTTCCTATAATTTAATGTTTAATGCCATAGCCCATCATGCCCAGGTAGCCCTGCATAGAATATACGCATAGTTTAATTATATAGATATTCCACTTACGTATGATTCATGACTATTTATATGTATTATATGATGTATTACCATGTTTTTGTTCTTGCTTACTGTACATCTCTCTGGATTAAGATCGTCTGATAAATGACTGCATTGTAAATTGTGATGATGAATAATCCTTCATCAACCGTTAGCTGAAGAGAGGAGAGACACATCTCCTTGCTGCGTCTGAAGAGACAGTAGAGTAACCTGAGTGAAGCAGCCTCCACTCCTGTGTCAGTCCTCTCTCCATGTGGCTGCACCAACTGCACTACAGACTGATAAATGGTCTCTCCATGTGGCTGCACCAACTGCACTAGAGACTGATAAATGGTCTCTCCATGTGTCTGCACCAACTGCACTAGAGACTGATAAATGTACTGTAATTCTGCAAACTATTAAGAAATAGTTCAATCAATCAATCAATCAAAACACATTCAGACAACTGGTGTAAATGTGTGTTGCTGCACAGTCAGTGTAACGGACCCACAGTCTACCTTTTTATTGTGATGTTCAGGAAGTGTTGACATGCTGGCCCTTTAATTTGACATGGGTCTAGTTAAGGATAATTGGTGATTGGAACCCAGGTAGCTCAGCTGTGGAGGTGGAGACTGGTTTAAAACAGTCCTCCATGGTTGAGCATCAGAGACACAAGGACAAACATTTGTTGATTATGGATGGAAAGGAGCCAAAGTAAAGGCAATGGAACGTACAAACGTAAAGGATTATTGTCTGATTTATGATGCATATTATGTTTTTCTTATTTTAGTTCTATGGTGATTCACTAATAAAGCAACTTAAAATCATCAGTCAGTCTTCAACCTTTCATGGCCAGCATGGGTCCGCTACAGTCAGTAAAGTATATTATAATATGGTATAAAGACAGTAACAGTCAGTAGAATAGATTATAAACACAAACACAGAAGGATAGATTATGGTATAAATGCATTAAGAATAGAGCTGCATGATTAAGTGAGACATTAAGATTTAATTTGGCTCATCAACATCTCAAAGGGTTGATTCATCACAACTAGCAGCTACCGGTAGCATAGCTAGCTAGTTAGCACCATATAGTTATAGACTGTTATAAGCCAAGGTTAGCAGCACCTACAGCTAGCATAGCTAGTGTAACGCCCGGGATTCGAACTCGGTCTCGGGGCTCCCGCATGAAAGTCCAACATCTTAACCACTAGACCAAAGGGACCCGGAGGACATCTTAGACCTTTGAGGCCACCAGCACCAGGCTGAGGCTGTGAGCCACTCTGCTACACTAGCAGCTGCCGATAGCATATAGCTAGCAGCTAACCTTAGAACTCTATGGTGCTAAACTGCTAACTAGATAGCACAGCTAGCTAGCTAACACCATAGAGTCATAAGGTATCCGATAGCATAGCTAGCAGCTAACATGGTGCTAACTAGCTTCCATAGAGTTATAATGTTAGCAGCACCTACAGCTAGCTATAACTTGCTATCAGAAGCTAGCCGGGAGACTGCATCGTTGTAACGTTAGCATGCTAACGGCGGCTAACGGCCGGAAGCAGCGACGAACGAATACACAGACAAACATTATTATCAACAAATGAACAATAATAATAATAATAATAATAATAATAAACACAGCTTTGAACTCACCGCTCATACATTAATAATCACCAGGGTTACGAGATGTCAACAAACGACTAGTGCAGCTCTGAGTCGACCAATCACAGTTGACCGCTGTTTGTATCAGGAGACAGTACAGTAGTACGTGTGTGTGTGTGTGCCTGTGTGTGTGTGTGTGTGTGTGTGTGTGTGTGTGTGTAATGGCTCATCAGCGCCCCCTACAAAGCGTTGTGCTTCAAGCCCCACGATACCGTTTCACCTACATGTATGCAAATCGGTACACACCTGTATCATGTCCCCACTTATGAGAAAGTCTCTTGGCGCCATGACCTAAACCAGACAGGAAATCGGCCACATCGAATTGAGTATTCACAGTGTTCTTAAATCAATGAATAGTAATAGCATATTGATATGACCATATTGTTTTACTATATAAAAGAGATCACAATATGTCGCATCACGGCACATTCCACGTTCCCCCACATAAGGACCCCCCACATTGACACTAATCCATTCTGACCTGAGATCAGATTAATACGAGGTTTCCACTGGACACACACTGGTCTGATCAACCCATTCTGACCTGAGATCACACTCTAAAAAAATGTCAGTCGTTCTTCGATCTTTCAAAAATAGCTGACCTACAAGCTCGTAGCGCGCCACTCGGTGGCGCGCTATGAGCTTGTAGATCTGCTATTTTTCAATAGCTAAAGCATAACATGATGCTGACACCAAAATGGGTTCCCGTTCAGAATGGGCTAATCTGCCCCGCGGACCCCCATTTGAAGAGATATGCCAGGGACCCCCATAAGAGAAGATTTGTACGTCTCTAGCAGTCATTCCCTAACTCGTTTCATTTAAAGGACCCCCAGTTTGACATGCATTAGTCTACGGACCCCCATTTAATGGCATTTCTATCTCTGGGACCCTTCATGGGACCACCGCGCTCTGACTATAGCGTTCAAAACATATTAAAAAAACGGTAGTGGGTCGCACACATGCACCGAGACTGCACTGCACTGTTACTTTCTTAGCTTACGCATGTTTCATGATAAATGCTTTTATGTGATGTATTCCCATGCTTTTGTTCTTGCTTATTGTAAGTCGCTCTGGATTAAGAGCGTCTGCTAAATGCCTAAATTGTAAATTGACTTCAGTTCAAATAGTTTATTTCATATTTGAACAATTGAGGACAAACGTCTGGGCTATATCCAGGCTTCATCAGTGTGGTGAATGAACAATGTGATGAATTGAACCAAGTGGACCCTGTTGTAAACAAGTGTAATGCTTAATTGGGTCGTCGACACTCACAGTTAACAGTCTTTTGTATTGAGTTTGTGCTTGAAATGTACTGTAGTATTTGTATTTCTGCAAACTGTTAATAAATATTTCAATCAATCAATCAAAGGTGAATGAACGCTGATGAAGGCTGGATAGTTTGTCAATGTTCAAATATGAAATAAACTATTTGTTTTGGTGTGTGCGACTGCGACCCACTACAGGTATTTTCTCTCTGGGACCCCCAATTTATATTGTAAAATCAATGTTAATTTAACTTTGAGAGCGTACAAATGGAACCAAAAGCCATTTGGTTCCATTCGTAGGCCTACACTCTCAGAGTTACAGACCCATAAGGGTCCATTTGGTTCCATACTATCATTTAAGACCCATAAGGGTCCATTTAGTCCCCTAGTACTCCCTCGATGACCCCTGGGGGTCCCCGCGAACCCCACTTTGGGAACAACCACTGCTTTATGCCACTGAATATTATCAACGCTCTTTGCTTTCAATGTAAAATGCAACACAATGGCGCCCTCTTGTGGTTGAACCTAGTAAGCACAGCAACGAGCATTAGTTTCAGCTATTGTTAGCTTTATAACTATTATAATATTATTATTACGTGTTTTGCAGTTGCAGTGAAATTCGGCGGAATATTTAATCAATTCCTTATTTTTGGACGAATTGAAATAAAGAACCGTTTGTACAACAAATGTGTGTCAAATGTGCTACATGTTTTGTAGCCTACAATCGGTTCTTTATTTCAATTCGTCCAACAATAAGCCTATATTCAGCAGGTTTGGTGACATGTTGTATATTATTTTACATATAGTTCACTACATGTGAACAATATTGTTCCCTGTGATTATCCCATAATTATTATTTATTATTATTATTATATATTATTTGACTTAATGTGTTTGGAGGAATGCTTATAAAACAACGTAGGCCTACTCCAGAAAAGAGCCTTGAGGATATTGTACACCATGATGTTGGCTAAAGGACCATATAATGTGAAATATATCATTTCTGAAATCCAAGTTAATCATTTATGTTTAAATCTCCCACTGACTGGAACAACTTACCGGTTCATATACGGTCCATAGGCTATATTAACATGCTTTAGGTTGTTAAAATCAGCGCTGTTTCACTATATGGGACCGCACCTGTTCCTGCTTTGACTAATCATCACTCTAACATAATCATCGCTCTAACATAATCATTAACATGTATTTTAAGCAACCAATGATCCATGTAAGTACTCTGTGTTTTTCTGTTTAGCTGTAAGTATTCTTGCTCGCAGGGAGCTTAAAACCCCCCCAAAAAATCCCAAGACTGAAAATTATGTTTTGCAACATTTGCACTGATCTCATTAAATTACCTCTATGGAATCCTCAGGACTCAGAACTTTAAGCCCTGCGCATGTTTATTTTATTTTAGTCTTATACGCACTGAAAACCCACCTGTTTAGAATAGCATTGGCCCATAGCACTTCCCCCACCCCCTTAGATAGCATTTCTGTAGACTTAGATAGCATTTGATACAGACTTATAGCATGTTATGTAGACGGCACTATAATTGCATTGTACGTAGTCATAGCACGCCATAGTACATATGTATAGCATAGTAGTATAGATGTATAGTTTATATGTATAGCTTCATTATATAGATATTCCACTGTTACTTTCTTAGCTTACGCATGTTTCATGATAAATGCTTTTATGTTTATGTATTCCCATGCTTTTTTGTTCTTGCTTAATGTAAATCGCTCTGGATTAACCCAGTCTGACCGGGCACCCATTTTGGTGTCAGCATCATGTTATGCTTTAGCTATTTAAAAATAGCAGATCTACAAGCTCATATCGCGCCACCGAGTGGCGCGATACGAGCTTGTAGGTCTGCTATTTTTGAAAAAAATTGAAGAACGACTGACATTTTTAGAATCTGATCTCAGGTCAGAATGGGTTAATCAGACCAGTGTGTGTCCGGCGGAAACCTCGTATGAATCTGATCTCAGGTCAGAATGGATTAAGAGCGTCTGCTAAATGCCTACATTGTAAATTGTAGCATTCCCGAGGTGATGTGTTTTAACCTGCTATCATATATACAGTGAGAGTTGTACCGGGGCCAGCTTCCGTCCTTGTATACAGTATGTTTTGTCTCACTGTGAAGTGTGATGCTGTTGCTTTTCTGTAATGTGTCTCAGTTGTTTTTCACTGTTTGTACTTTGTTTTCTCGCTGTTGTTATTCTGTGTGGTTACGGTAGCTTTTAGTAGTGCAATTGTTTTTATTTTTCGCCTGTACAGCACTTTGTAAACTCTGAGTTTTGAAATGTGCTATATAAAAAAAGTGGATTGGATTGGATTGCTACATGTAGGCAGTTCTTATTGGTTTTACTCTTATTTGAATTGTTTTCTAATAAAGTTGTCTTTTCTCATGCCCCCCCCCCACACACACACATGTAAAGCGTCTTTGGGTATTAGCTATATAAGTCCCAGGTATTATTAGTGTTGTTCTCCTGTCTGTTACATGTTTGTCTAATTGCTTCATTAGAAAAGTGTGTTTTTTACTTTTTTTGTAATCTCTGGATCCCCTTGAAAACGAGATGATTCATGTCAAGGGGCTAATTTCCCAAAAAAAGAATTTCCCCCCCAAAAAGTGTCTTATGGATCTGGTCAAGTTTCAAAACAAAGCACAGAATGATCAGCTGAAGAATTGAGCTCAACATTCTTACTGTACTTTAACTCATTCTGACCTGAGATCAGATTCATACGAGGTTTCCACTGGACACACACTGGTCTGATTAACCCATTCTGACCTGAGATCAGATTCTAAAAAAAAATGTCAGTCGTTCTTCGATCTTTCAAAAACAGCAGACCTACAAGCTCGTAGCTTGTAGGGCTTGTAGACTTGTAGCTTGTAGATCTGCTATTAAAGCATAGCATGATGCATGGGTTCCCGTTCAGAATGGGTTTTAAACTGTAAGAAATAACAGAAACAACAGAAGAGAAAAACTAGATTATTCAAACAAACAAACAAACAAACAAAAGCAAACAAGCCATTAAACACGACCGTCTGTATTTATCATTTATCGTCAATAAACAGGAAGTTTTCTTTTCCAGGTCAAATCACTGAACCAATCAATAAATCAATAACTAATCAATGACAAATAAATGTGTACAAACGAGCACAGGGCAACAGCTTGTGGTACAGTAACAGTACAGTATGTAACAGTACAGTAACAGTACAGTAACAGTACAGCATAGTATAGTATGTAACAGTACAGTAACAGTACAGTAACAGTACAGTAACAGTACAGCATAGTATAGTATGTAACAGTACAGTAACAGTACAGTAACAGTACAGCATAGTATAGTATGTAACAGTACAGTAACAGTACAGTAACAGTACAGTACAGTACAGTACAGTAACAGTACAGTAACAGTACAGTAACAGTACAGTAACAGTACAGTAACAGTACAGTAACAGTACAGCATAGTATAGTATGTAACAGTACAGTAACAGTACAGTAACAGTACAGTAACAGTACAGCATAGTATAGTATGTAACAGTACAGTAACAGTACAGTAACAGTACAGCATAGTATAGTATGTAACAGTACAGTAACAGTACAGTAACAGTACAGTACAGTACAGTACAGTACAGTAACAGTACAGTAACAGTACAGTAACAGTACAGTAACAGTACAGTACAGTACAGTAACAGTACAGTAACAGTACAGTAACAGTACAGTACAGTACAGCATAGTATAGTATGTAACAGTACAGTAACAGTACAGCATAGTATAGTATGCACAATAATTAGTACTTTCACTTTTTGTACTTATGTCAATAATGTTTGTACATTATACCCAGCATGGAACCAAATGGACCCTTACGGGTCTGTGACTCTGAGAGTGTAACACATGGAACCAAATGGACCCTTACAGGTCTGTGACTCTGAGAGTGTAACACATGGAACCAAATGGACCCTTACGGGTCTGTGACTCTGAGAGTGGAACACATGGAACCAAATGGACCCTTACGGGTCTGTGACTCTGAGAGTGGAACACATGGAACCAAATGGACAAAAATGGCAAAAATGACATTTTAACATTTGGAGTTTTGTCATGTTTTTTAAGTCCCACGATGCATTGCACTCAGCTCCTTCTCTACATCTGATTAAATGCCTGAATGCTCTTTAATTCAAACACATTTATTGTGTTTAAACGCAGGGACGTTTATTTATCGTCATATTTTAATGCTTTTGGAATAGAGGGTTTTGCGCATGCATGAAGTGAGTGTGGATGTATGGGCTGTCAATCAGATAGGACTTTTCTGTGTGGATGTATGGGCTGTCAATCAGATAGGACTTTTCTGTGTGGATGTATGGGCTGTCAATCAGATAGGACCTTTCTGTGTGGATGTATGGGGCTGTCAATCAGATAGGACTTTTCTGTGTGGATGTATGGGGCTGTCAATCAGATAGGACCTTTCTGTGTGGATGTATGGGGCTGTCAATCAGATAGGACTTTACTGTGTGGATGTATGGTGCTGTCAATCAGATAGGACCTTTCTGATTGGATGTTTGGGGCTGTAAATCAGATAGGACCTTTCTGTGTGGATGTATGGGGCTGTCAATCAGATAGGACTTTTCTGTGTGGATGTATGGGGCTGTCAATCAGATAGGACTTTACTGTGTGGATGTATGGGGCTGTCAATCAGATAGGACCTTTCTGTGTGGATGTATGGGGCTGTCAATCAGATAGGACTTTACTGTGTGGATGTATGGGGCTGTCAATCAGATAGGACTTTTCTGATTGGATGTTTGGGGCTGTCGAGGCCAGTAGGCGTTCCCGCATAACTTCCGTTAAATTAACCCTTTCCGGGCACAGGGCGAGATTGGACGAGATTATTTTTTGATTTTATGCCGCCTAGGACGAGGTTGGACGAGATTAGTTTTTATATTTGCAGCCGCTATAAGACACTCTCCCTCACCCTGTGACAAAGTTTGGTAGCGCTGCGATAAAAGACAGGCCCTAAAGTATTCAATCACACCATGACAACACAGGCTGAGCCAAAAAATGTTCCCGCATGAGCCACAAAATCCTCCACTCCAGTCTGACCCAGAGTCGTCGGGGGCTCGGGGCACACTGACCCACAGCACATAGCAAGACAAAAGCAGATCAAAGACACCAGCGATCGATCAGGGCTAAAATGCCCCCCCCAAAAAAACCTGGCCGGACCCCCAAACGAGCCAGCGAGACGCTCATGCCAGGCTACGAGCGAGCCAGCGGGCAGCCTGTTGGTCGCCGCTGTGGAGCCGTGGAAGACAGAGCTCGGCCCCGTCCTGCACCCTCCGGCTCGCAGCCTCGCACTGAATGAGAAGAGCAGCCGGGCGATTCCCCGTCATTTGCATTTTGAACGGATCGTTCACGGAAATGACCGGATCGGTTTCGTTCATCAAAAAGAACGAATCTTTTGATTCGTTCGTTCATGACCGACTCATCTCTAGTGGAAGTCCGCGCTGAAGTGCGCGCTGGACCCAGCCGAGGACGAGGCAGATACGGGCAGCGTGTCGGCCGTGGACGAGCTGGCAAGCGGCCGCCAGGTAATCCAGGCCCTGGCCAAACCACAATGCATGCCTTCCTGGTTGCCCTTCCAAATCCAGAGACTGGATCAGAGATGGAAATTTCAGACGAGGAGGAGGAACAGTCCAACACGCAAGGATTCACCGGATCAGCTGGGAGCGGGACATCCGGCGGGGGCGGGACATCCGGCGGGGGACGAAGGTGATTGGCTTCCCATGAGACCGAAACGAAAATGTGTTCAAAGGATAATGACATATTTTTATTGTAGGCATCTTTTTCATTCAAAAGGTACTGTATATGTGAGTCTTTTGAAACATGCAAGTGAAAATAAAAAGATAAATGGATCCGAGTTACTGTTTGAGTCTCATTCATGGGGTGAAAATAAGATTTATTCAACAAAAACGCTTTTTTATACTTTTTTTAACTTTAACTGCTTGAAGACAAATACTGTACATATATCAGATAAGTCACTATAGAAAAAGAAAAAAGTTTCAAGTGAGTATTCTGCTTGAGAGAGTGTCTTTCACAAAAGTGCTGTTTTCTCAGACAAATTATTTCAGAGGGCTGATTTTGATGAAACCATGACCTATTCAACTGCCTATAACTAAAGAACGGAACATGCTACAAACATAATTCTTTTTTTGGGGGAAAGATGAGACTTATCACTTTCATATGAGTTATTTCATGACATTGGGACATATTCACATAATATTATATATGGGCTTTGACAGATTGGTCAAATGTCCACATTGCCTGGAGGAGAAGGGGAATATAATGAAAACAAACACGGCCTGGAAAGAGTTAAAAGGTAGAAAAACAGAAATATGGATGAAAAAAGCGCGTTGTTGTTATTATTATTATTATTATTATTATGTTTGTAGCATGTCTGTGTGGCGCGTGCTGACAATACAATCACAGGGTTAATGTTGATTCAAATTCAATACAGTTTTTGTCATATTTTTGCTCATTTGAAATGTTTCAGTTTTAGTCTAGATATTTGGTCTGCAGTTGATTTTGTCGACTAAAATCGTGTTTTGGCATCGGTGCCGCGATGGTCCGATGCCCGATTTATAATGAGTTGTTTGGTGAAATTAGCCGATCTACAAGCCTTCGTGTCTGCTTGTAGATCGTCTTCAAGCTTTCGTGTCTGCTTGTAGATCGGCTATTGTTTTTGCGACACCCACCAAGCATAACATGACTTGTCCTTTAGTTTAGTTTCAGACAGACAGACAGACAGACAGACAGACAGACAGACAGACAGATCACATGACCACACAGGTGTGTCCGTTGGTGTCTCTGAATCTCAGACTCATCCTGGACTTGTAGTTCTCCAGATAGAGCAGCTGTTTGGAGTTAAACGCTCCCCGGCGTTTACTGTGAACACACACACACACACACACACACACACACACACACACACACACACACACACACACACACACACACACACACACACACAGTTATTGCATGGCTCGGTTGAATGCTTAATTCTGATTGGTCAAGCGCTGAATTCAGCGGTGTGTAATGGTAATAGCAAACATAAATGAACTGTGGTTTCAATGTGGACTGACTGACTGACTGACTGACTGACTGGCTGGCTGACTGACTGACTGACTGACTCACTGACTGACTGACTGACTCACTGACTGACTGACTGACTGACTGACTGACTGACTGACTCACTGACTGGCTGGCTGACTGACTGACTGGCTGGCTGACTGGCTGACTGACTGGCTGACTGGCTGACTGGCTGGCTGGCTGGCTGGCTGGCTGGCTGGCTGACTGACTGACTGACTGACAGGCGCTATGTGGGTCTGCTATTTGTTTTAAATTATGAACATGTGGTGCAAAGCTTTGAATATATATTCTTTCAGAGCGAACGTTTTTAACTCAAATCTTTGCTTCTGGGAGGTGGGGTCCCTGAAACAACAGGGGTCAGCGGCCAATTTCATATATATTTTTGGGGATCCTTGACATGAAATATTGAGAACCACTGATTAGAAACATGAGGTTTTTCAGAAGAAAATGACTTTTTTTTTATTTCGACTTCAGGCCTAAATGGGTTAAATTGTTCCTTGTCCACAAATGAGTCTTATGGGGGTCGTCTTATATAGTCCTGTGACAAACAGTCAAAAAGTGCTTTAGTTTTCGAGATAGCCCTACCAGAGTTAGGACCAAACCAACATAGAGATACCCCTACCGGAGTTAGGACCAAACCAACATAGAGATACCCCTACCGGAGTTAGGACCAAACCAACATAGAGATACCCCTACCGGAGTTAGGACCAAACACAACATAGAGATACCCCTACCGGAGTTAGGACCAAACCAACATAGAGATACCCCTACCGGAGTTAGGACCAAACCAACATAGAGATACCCCTACCGGAGTTAGGACCAAACCAACATAGAGATACCCCTACCGGAGTTAGGACCAAACACAACATAGAGATACCCCTACCGGAGTTAGGACCAAACCAACATAGAGATACCCCTACCGGAGTTAGGACCAAACACAACATAGAGATACCCCTACCGGAGTTAGGACCAAACCAACATAGAGATACCCCTACCGGAGTTAGGACCAAACACAACATAGAGATACCCCTACCGGAGTTAGGACCAAACCAACATAGAGATACCCCTACCGGAGTTAGGACCAAACACAACATAGAGATACCCCTACCGGAGTTAGGACCAAACCAACATAGAGATACCCCTACCGGAGTTAGGACCAAACACAACATAGAGATACCCCTACCGGAGTTAGGACCAAACCAACATAGAGATACCCCTACCGGAGTTAGGACCAAACACTACATAGAGATACCCCTACCGGAGTTAGGACCAAACCAACATAGAGATACCCCTACCGGAGTTAGGACCAAACACAACATAGAGATACCCCTACCGGAGTTAGGACCAAACCAACATAGAGATACCCCTACCGGAGTTAGGACCAAACCAACATAGAGATACCCCTACCGGAGTTAGGACCAAACCAACATAGAGATACCCCTACCGGAGTTAGGACCAAACCAACATAGAGATACCCCTACCGGAGTTAGGACCAAACACAACATAGAGATACCCCTACCGGAGTTAGGACCAAACACAACATAGAGATACCCCTACCGGAGTTAGGACCAAACCAACATAGAGATACCCCTACCGGAGTTAGGACCAAACCAACATAGAGATACCCCTACCGGAGTTAGGACCAAACCAACATAGAGATACCCCTACCGGAGTTAGGACCAAACCAACATAGAGATACCCCTACCGGAGTTAGGACCAAACACAACATAGAGATACCCCTACCGGAGTTAGGACCAAACCAACATAGAGATACCCCTACCGGAGTTAGGACCAAACACAACATAGAGATACCCCTACCGGAGTTAGGACCAAACCAACATAGAGATACCCCTACCGGAGTTAGGACCAAACACAACATAGAGATACCCCTACCGGAGTTAGGACCAAACCAACATAGAGATACCCCTACCGGAGTTAGGACCAAACACAACATAGAGATACCCCTACCGGAGTTAGGACCAAACACAACATAGAGATACCCCTACCGGAGTTAGGACCAAACCAACATAGAGATACCCCTACCGGAGTTAGGACCAAACCAACATAGAGATACCCCTACCGGAGTTAGGACCAAACACTACATAGAGATACCCCTACCGGAGTTAGGACCAAACACAACATAGAGATACCCCTACCGGAGTTAGGACCAAACCAACATAGAGATACCCCTACCGGAGTTAGGACCAAACCAACATAGAGATACCCCTACCGGAGTTAGGACCAAACACAACATAGAGATACCCCTACCGGAGTTAGGACCAAACCAACATAGAGATACCCCTACCGGAGTTAGGACCAAACCAACATAGAGATACCCCTACCGGAGTCAGGACCAAACCAACATAGAGATACCCCTACCGGAGTTAGGACCAAACCAACATAGAGATACCCCTACCGGAGTTAGGACCAAACCAACATAGAGATACCCCTACCGGAGTTAGGACCAAACCAACATAGAGATACCCCTACCGGAGTTAGGACCAAACCAACATAGAGATACCCCTACCGGAGTCAGGACCAAACCAACATAGAGATACCCCTACCGGAGTTAGGACCAAACACAACATAGAGATACCCCTACCGGAGTTAGGACCAAACACAACATAGAGATACCCCTACCGGAGTTAGGACCAAACACAACATAGAGATACCCCTACCGGAGTTAGGACCAAACCAACATAGAGATACCCCTACCGGAGTCAGGACCAAACACAACATAGAGATACCCCTACCGGAGTTAGGACCAAACCAACATAGAGATACCCCTACCGGAGTTAGGACCAAACCAACATAGAGATACCCCTACCGGAGTTAGGACCAAACCAACATAGAGATACCCCTACCGGAGTTAGGACCAAACCAACATAGAGATACCCCTACCGGAGTTAGGACCAAACACAACATAGAGATACCCCTACCGGAGTTAGGACCAAACCAACATAGAGATACCCCTACCGGAGTTAGGACCAAACACAACATAGAGATACCCCTACCGGAGTTAGGACCAAACCAACATAGAGATACCCCTACCGGAGTTAGGACCAAACACAACATAGAGATACCCCTACCGGAGTTAGGACCAAACACTACATAGAGATACCCCTACCGGAGTTAGGACCAAACCAACATAGAGATACCCCTACCGGAGTTAGGACCAAACACAACATAGAGATACCCCTACCGGAGTTAGGACCAAACCAACATAGAGATACCCCTACCGGAGTTAGGACCAAACACAACATAGAGATACCCCTACCGGAGTTAGGACCAAACACAACATAGAGATACCCCTACCGGAGTTAGGACCAAACACAACATAGAGATACCCCTACCGGAGTTAGGACCAAACACAACATAGAGATACCCCTACCGGAGTTAGGACCAAACCAACATAGAGATACCCCTACCGGAGTTAGGACCAAACCAACATAGAGATACCCCTACCGGAGTTAGGACCAAACACAACATAGAGATACCCCTACCGGAGTTAGGACCAAACCAACATAGAGATACCCCTACCGGAGTTAGGACCAAACACAACATAGAGATACCCCTACCGGAGTTAGGACCAAACACAACATAGAGATACCCCTACCGGAGTTAGGACCAAACACAACATAGAGATACCCCTACCGGAGTTAGGACCAAACACAACATAGAGATACCCCTACCGGAGTTAGGACCAAACCAACATAGAGATACCCCTACCGGAGTTAGGACCAAACACAACATAGAGATACCCCTACCGGAGTTAGGACCAAACACAACATAGAGATACCCCTACCGGAGTTAGGACCAAACACAACATAGAGATACCCCTACCGGAGTTAGGACCAAACACAACATAGAGATACCCCTACCGGAGTTAGGACCAAACACAACATAGAGATACCCCTACCGGAGTTAGGACCAAACCAACATAGAGATACCCCTACCGGAGTTAGGAACAAACACAACATAGAGATACCCCTACCGGAGTTAGGACCAAACACAACATAGAGATACCCCTACCGGAGTTAGGACCAAACACAACATAGAGATACCCCTACCGGAGTTAGGACCAAACACAACATAGAGATACCCCTACCGGAGTTAGGACCAAACACAACATAGAGATACCCCTACCGGAGTTAGGACCAAACACAACATAGAGATACCCCTACCGGAGTTAGGACCAAACACAACATAGAGATACCCCTACCGGAGTTAGGACCAAACACAACATAGAGATACCCCTACCGGAGTTAGGACCAAACACAACATAGAGATACCCCTACCGGAGTTAGGACCAAACACTACATAGAGATACCCCTACCGGAGTTAGGACCAAACACAACATAGAGATACCCCTACCGGAGTTAGGACCAAACACAACATAGAGATACCCCTACCGGAGTTAGGACCAAACACTACATAGAGATACCCCTACCGGAGTTAGGACCAAACCAACATAGAGATACCCCTACCGGAGTTAGGACCAAACCAACATAGAGATACCCCTACCGGAGTTAGGACCAAACACAACATAGAGATACCCCTACCGGAGTTAGGACCAAACACTACATAGAGATACCCCTACCGGAGTTAGGACCAAACACAACATAGAGATACCCCTACCGGAGTTAGGACCAAACCAACATAGAGATACCCCTACCGGAGTTAGGACCAAACCAACATAGAGATACCCCTACCGGAGTTAGGACCAAACACAACATAGAGATACCCCTACCGGAGTTAGGACCAAACCAACATAGAGATACCCCTACCGGAGTTAGGACCAAACACAACATAGAGATACCCCTACCGGAGTTAGGACCAAACACAACATAGAGATACCCCTACCGGAGTTAGGACCAAACCAACATAGAGATACCCCTACCGGAGTTAGGACCAAACACAACATAGAGATACCCCTACCGGAGTTAGGACCAAACCAACATAGAGATACCCCTACCGGAGTTAGGACCAAACACAACATAGAGATACCCCTACCGGAGTTAGGACCAAACACAACATAGAGATACCCCTACCGGAGTTAGGACCAAACACAACATAGAGATACCCCTACCGGAGTCAGGACCAAACACAACATAGAGATACCCCTACCGGAGTTAGGACCAAACCAACATAGAGATACCCCTACCGGAGTTAGGACCAAACACAACATAGAGATACCCCTACCGGAGTCAGGACCAAACACAACATAGAGATACCCCTACCGGAGTTAGGACCAAACACAACATAGAGATACCCCTACCGGAGTCAGGACCAAACACAACATAGAGATACCCCTACCGGAGTCAGGACCAAACACAACATAGAGATACCCCTACCGGAGTTAGGACCAAACACAACATAGAGATACCCCTACCGGAGTCAGGACCAAACCAACATAGAGATACCCCTACCGGAGTTAGGACCAAACACAACATAGAGATACCCCTACCGGAGTTAGGACCAAACCAACATAGAGATACCCCTACCGGAGTCAGGACCAAACACAACATAGAGATACCCCTACCGGAGTTAGGACCAAACACAACATAGAGATACCCCTACCGGAGTCAGGACCAAACACAACATAGAGATACCCCTACCGGAGTTAGGACCAAACACAACATAGAGATACCCCTACCGGAGTTAGGACCAAACACAACATAGAGATACCCCTACCGGAGTTAGGACCAAACACAACATAGAGATACCCCTACCGGAGTTAGGACCAAACCAACATAGAGATACCCCTACCGGAGTTAGGACCAAACCAACATAGAGATACCCCTACCGGAGTCAGGACCAAACCAACATAGAGATACCCCTACCGGAGTTAGGACCAAACCAACATAGAGATACCCCTACCGGAGTTAGGACCAAACACAACATAGAGATACCCCTACCGGAGTTAGGACCAAACACAACATAGAGATACCCCTACCGGAGTTAGGACCAAACCAACATAGAGATACCCCTACCGGAGTTAGGACCAAACACAACATAGTTTTTCCTCATCTCTAAGGCCTCCCAGACATGAAATGGATTCTTGTATAAAAATATTTTACTGCAAAAGTTGTGAAATTGATATATAAAGTTATACACCCCAAACTAAAAATAAAGCCTGTCCGTCTGGGGGTTGAGGCACTTAAAGTCATGTAGATTCACAGTGGAAGCTCTGAGAGGTTCAAAACTTGGCATACTTGAAGCCAGGACATACCTCTACATTCTAGAAAAGACTGAATGTCAATATCTGAATGTCAATATGAGATATAGTCATTTGAACACATACCTACAGTAGGCGGAATTGTACATCTATGTAGATGTCTTCTCTGGAATGGATTGTCATAGCAACACATATGAGGGCTTGTAGGAAAGGTGAGGTTCTACTGAATCCAGCAATAACAATTGTATAACTGTAGCTTGCATACTCGTGGAGTTATGCCACTAACGTATATGGTGTGCCAAACGGGGAGAAATAAAACAGTCCCAACTCCTAATGAAATCTACAGTATCACACAGGGGCGGCTGTGGCTCAGGGGTAGAGTGCCTGGATGGTAACCGCAAGGTTGCCAGTTCAAACCCGGGCTCCCCCAGAGTTACTGTCGAAGTGTCCTTGAGCAAGACACTGAACCCCTAATTGCTCCCGATGTGCTAGTTGGTGCCTTGCATGGTTTCCGCTGCCATCGGTGTGTGAATGGGTGAATGTAATGCACAATCTCTGTAAAGCGCCTTGGATAAAGGCGCTATATAAATGCACCATTTACCATTTACCATTTACACAGATTAGATTAGTTTTGGCTTCACTTATCAAGGGTGGAAAAATAATAACAAATTCACTTGAGTATAAGTCCCTACATTATAATGTATGTAATAATAATAATGTAATAATGTAATAATAATGTAAGTCCCTACATTATAATGTATGTAATAATAATAATGTAATAATGTAATAATAATGTAAGTCCCTACATTATAATGTATGTAATAATAATAATGTAATAATGTAATAATAATGTAAGTCCCTACATTATAATGTATGTAATAATAATAATGTAATAATGTAATAATAATGTAAGTCCCTACATTATAATGTATGAAATGTCTCAAACTTGAGAAATGAGAATGTGTGGTAAAAATGTACAGTATGCCGCTTCAACAATAGTACAGAGAAATATGCAAGCCTACAGTGGAACTATTATTATGCTGCAGCACATGACCTGGATGTTCCCTCATCAAGCTCAAATCTCAATATTATCCTCATAACAGCAAGTTATTCATTTCTGTAGTTATTTGGTTACAGCCATTTGGTTACAGTCGAGTTATACTACAGTATTTGGCTCCACCTGCATCTTAATGCCTACAGTATGTGGCTTTCTTCATAAAATGACAGGTAAAATCATTTCACATATTTTGGAATGTGATGTAGCTATGTACAGTAGCTGAGTGGAGTGGAGAGTGACCTAGCATTTAGTTCTCTTTAGTGTAACAGATCCTACTGCCTGTCCAGTAGTCTACACTGACAATAGCAGAACCCTGCCCTGACACTGTTTCACCAGAATGGAAAATAGACTTAATTAGTATCACTTGTAATATGGTTACTGCACATACTATAGCCTAATAATAGTGCGCACAATGCACAACATAGATACTGTACAAATTCTGAAGTGTATCTTAAAATTTTACCAAAATGGAATATTGGATCCGAATCTTTGTATCATCTTTGCTAAACAGTTAGTTGGCATACAAAGTTATCCACAGATCCGTGCAGTTAGAGGTAAAAACACTTTTCGGCCAGTTATAGCGCCACCTTGAGGCTGAGTTGAAATTGTTCATGTGGCATTTCTTCCTCTGCCTAGTGTGAATGTGCGTGCACAATTTCAGGGAAATCACGCGATGTGTTCATGATTTGCAGCATTTTGTTTGAAACTGAGCACTCCTGTGAACTTTGGAAGCCAATCTTAACCAATCAGGATGGAGTCTGAGAAATCTGAAAGACCCGTTTCGTTGAATGGCTCTAGAGAGACTGTGTACCAATTTGCGTGATGTTTGGACAAAATCTGTAGGTGTACTGTGCAAAAACTTGTTTTGCACAAAGCGGCCTCCTGGTGGCGCTATAACAGGCCGTTCTGGAAAGTTTGGGGCAGAGGGTCATCGTTGGCATCCAGGGAGTGTGTGTGCAAAATTTGGCATCGACCGGGTTAACGGTGGCCGAGATTAGCTGCTCACGGACACACGGACGGACACACACACGGACGGACGGACACACACACGGACGGACGGACGGAGTGCAAAACATACTCTCCCCCCATGCCTTCGGCCTGGTGGAGACAAAAAGGCACGAAACAAGACCCATAATGTATAAAGCCCACGGCAGAAGACCTTCAACACTAACTGTTGTTCAACAGAGAGATGATGTTCATAAAACCCTGGCAAACCCAAATTCAATATACTCTCCTCATCATATATCATGTTGTTCAACAGAGAGATGATGTTCATTAAACCCTGGCAAACCCACATTCAATATACTCTCCTCATCATACTGTATATCATGTTGTTCAACAGAGAGATGATGTTCATTAAACCCTGGCAAACCCACATTCAATATACTCTCCTCATCATACTGTATCATGTTGAGAAAACTACTCCAGTAAGACCAGAGTGAGAGCATGCCGTCTCGTCAAGAAGACTGAACAGGGTACAACATTGTTGAATAGGATACAACACTGTTTAACATACAAATATATTGTTTCATTTGTGGGAAGGCCAGCACAATTGATTGATTGATTGATGGATTTAATAGTTTATTAGACATAAATGTAAGAACAGCAACAGAGTACAGTCATACAATCAGTCCAAAAGGGATAGCACAAAAAAGTCCTTGTGGTCTTGTTGCAATCAGTTCATAGACAAAACCAGGACTACTGGTCAGAGTACCAGAGACGGGCCTTCACATGGTCACTGGTCAGAGTACCAGAGACAGGGCCTTCACATGGTCACTGGTCAGAGTACCAGAGACAGGGCCTTCACATGGTCACTGGTCAGAGTACCAGAGACAGGGCCTTCACATGGTCACTGGTCAGAGTACCAGAGACAGGGCCTTCACATGGTCACTGGTCAGAGTACCAGAGACGGGCCTTCACATGGTCACTGGTCAGAGTACCAGAGACAGGGCCTTCACATGGTCACTGGTCAGAGTACCAGAGACGGGCCTTCACATGGTCACTGGTCAGAGTACCAGAGACAGGGCCTTCACATGGTCACTGGTCAGAGTACCAGAGACGGGCCTTCACATGGTCACTGGTCAGAGTACCAGAGACAGGGCCTTCACATGGTCACTGGTCAGAGTACCAGAGACAGGGCCTTCACATGGTCACTGGTCAGAGTACCAGAGACGGGCCTTCACATGGTCACTGGTCAGAGTACCAGAGACAGGGCCTTCACATGGTCACTGGTCAGAGTACCAGAGACGGGCCTTCACATGGTCACTGGTCAGAGTACCAGAGACAGGGCCTTCACATGGTCACTGGTCAGAGTACCAGAGACGGGCCTTCACATGGTCACTGGTCAGAGTACCAGAGACAGGGCCTTCACATTCAGCATCAGAAAGCTCTCGTACCCAGATCTCTTTGCATATGATGACAAATATCATAAATGCTACTGTACCTAAAACACTAAATCTCTAAACGAAATATAGCAGCTATAAAACAAAGAATTAGAACAGCAGACCAGTATCTATGTCAAAGCTTTTATTAATCTCACTGAAGTAGTTTTTCTTTTAAATAAATGAAAGTGATGACAAGTCATCACTTTCAATAAATAAGAGTTATGACATACTGAAGACACTGGTCCATGGTTTTCTTCATCGATATATCTGCAGGTCTATGTAGTAGTTCTGGATTTTCTTGGAGATTTGCATCTTCTCTCATTGTGCCCATTTCCCATGGGCACACTTTTAGAGCATGCAACATCAGACTTTCCATGTTCTACACATTGTAATGCTGTATGTTTCCAGGGTTTGTATTTAGACAATATCATCTTCTTCCTCAGAGTCAGTGTCTTCAGTATGTCATCATAACAGTCAAGGAGTTTATATATCGTAAATGGAAATTGGTGCATTTCCAGTATATAGAGCTTTTATCCAAAGCACTTTACATAGATTGTGCATTACATTCACACATTCAGTCACACACCGATGGCAGAGGAAACCATACAAGACACCGACCTGCACATCGGGATCAATTAGGGGTTTCAGAGTCTAATGGATCGAACTGAGAATATGGTATGATACAGTACTACCGGTATATTGTTAGTTCACACTGAAATTTGTCTTGTGAACCTCACGGTTCTCCATCCAGCCGCTCTATTGGCCACTCTATCCCTGAGGCACTGCCGCCCCGGCATATTACCGGTATTATTGTATATTTGTCATCATACACAAACAGATCTGGGTACGAGAGGAGCAGATGATGTACAACTTCATCAACCTTTATGATGCTGCATGAAGGACCATAAGGCTCTGGTACACATACCAGTACCAGCCATAATGGCTGTCAGATGTTCTGGTCTTGTACTGGCCTTCACACAAATGAAACGATCTTTTTGTATGTTAAACAATGTTGTATAAACCCTATTCAGTCTTCTTGATGAGACTGGTGCAGGCATGCTCTCACTCAACATGTGCAACTTGCTCATTACTGCAGCATATTGTCTGTATATAGAGCCACGGTTTTATGAACATCATCATCTCTCTGCTGAGCAACATTTAGTAAGAGTTGAAGGTCTTCTGCCTTGGGCTTTTCAACATTATGGATAGGGATGTCCCCATCACACGTTTTTGCTCCCGATCTGATTTTAATTTTAATTTTGAGTATCTGCCGATACCGATTTTTCCCCATCCGAAAATTATATTTTTATGCAACTCCTATGCAATATCACAATAGTACAATATCCCAAATCACGGACAATATCCAGTCTAATATCATGATATGGATATCATATTGATACTACTGTAGGGATGTCGCAATCAGAAATAACAGAAATGAATAACTTGATTATCTATATTTATGAGGATAATGTTGAGATTTGAGCTTGATGAGGGAGCATCCAGGTCATGTGCTGCAACATAATAATAGTTAGTAGTTCCACTGTAGGCTTGCATATTTCTCTGTACTATTGTTGAAGCGGCATCTATTTGTTCACAATTTATCATTTCTCAAGTTTGAGACATTTCATACATTTTAGGGACTTCTACTCAAGTGATTTTTTTATGTTTTCCCACGCTTGATAAGTGAAGTAAAAATAAAACTAATGTGATACAGTAGATGTCATTAGTTTTATTTCCCCTCGTTTGGGACACACACAAGCTACATTTACACAATTGGTATTGCTGGATTCAGCAGAACTACACCTTTCCTACAAGCCCATATGTGTTGCTATGACAATCCATTCCAGAGTCACTACAAAGTAGAGAAGACATCTACATAGATGTACAATTCCGCCTACTGTAGGTATGTGTTCAAATGACTATATCTCACATTGACATTCAGATATTGACATTCAGTCTTTTCTAGAATGTAGAGGTGTGTTCTGGCTTCAAGTATGCCAAGTTTTGAACCTCTCGGAGCTTCCATTGTGAATCTACATGACTTTAAGTGCCTCAACCCCCAGACGGACAGGCTGTATTTTTAGTTTGGGGTGTATAACTTTAAATAACAATTTCACCACTTTCGCAGTAAAATATTTTTATACAAGAATCCACTTCATGTATGGGAGGCCTTAGAGATGAGGAAAAACTATGTTGTGTTTGGTCCTAACTCCAGTAGGGGTATGCCGACTTCTGGGGGCCATTGTCACAGTACTAATAATTAGAGTCGTCTTAAATATTCGGCACAATATGAATACAGTATAATGAACAACTTACAGTCTGATCAGATGTACGGCGTCTTCATATTCCATTCCACACTCGATGAGAGCCAGAGCGACAAGGACAGGAGCTCTGAAAATACAATACAATAAAACAATACAATACAACAATACAATAACAATACAATAAAACAATACAATAACACAGCACAATAACAATACAATAACAATACAGTAACAAAACATACTGTGAAATATAATGAAATGTACACATTCTACATACTGTGAAATATAATGCAATGTACACATTCTACATACTGTGAAATATAATGAAATGTACCCATTCTACATACTGTGAAATATAATGAAATGCACCCATTCTACATACTGTGAAATATAATGAAATGTACCCATTCTACATACTGTGAAATATAATGAAATGTACCCATTCTACATACAGTGAAATATAATGAAATGTACACATTCTACATACTGTTAAATATAATGAAATGTACCCATTCTACATACTGTGAAATATAATGAAATGTACCCATTCTACATACTGTGAAATATAATGAAATGCACCCATTCTACATACTGTGAAATATAATGAAATGTACCCATTCTACATACTGTGAAATATAATGAAATGTACCCATTCTACATAATGTGAAATATAATGAAATGCACCCATTCTACATACTGTGAAATATAATGAAGTGTACCCATTCTACATACTGTGAAACATAATGAAATGTACCCATTCTACATACTGTGAAATATAATGAAATGTACCCATTCTACATACTGTGAAATATAATGAAATGTACCCATTCTGCATACTGTGAAATATAATGAAATGTACCCATTCTACATACTGTGAAATAATGACATTCATATATTAATATATTAATATATTCGTATATATTAATATATTCATATATTCGTACCGTCCCAGCCCGGCCACACAGTGCACAGCCACACAGCATCCTGGGACCTCCCTGAACTGAATCTGAAGCAGATTCATCCAATCATCAACCACCTGGTCTGGGGGGGCGGAGCCGTCGTCGAACGGCCAATCCTGGACAGGACGGGGAGGAAAGAACAGTTATAAAGTAGTGTGATGTCACCAGCTCATCCTAGAGTTATGAAGTATAGTGTGATGTCACCAGCTCATCCTAGAGTTATGAAGTATAGTGTGATGTCACCAGCTCATCCTAGAGTTATGAAGTATAGTGTGATGTCACCAGCTCATCCTAGAGTTATGAAGTATAGCGTGATGTCACCAGCTCATCCTAGAGTTATGAAGTATAGTGTGATGTCACCAGCTCATCCTAGAGTTATGAAGTATAGCGTGATGTCACCAGCTCATCCTAGAGTTATAAAGTAGTGTGATGTCACCAGCTCATCCTAGAGTTATGAAGAATAGTGTGATGTCACCAGCTCATCCTAAAGTTATGAAGTAGTGTGATGTCACCAGCTCATCCTAGAGTTATGAAGTAGAGTGATGTCACCAGCTCATCCTAGAGTTATAAAGTAGTGTGATGTCACCAGCTCATCCTAGAGTTATGAAGTAGAGTGATGTCACCAGCTCATCCTAGAGTTATAAAGTAGTGTGATGTCACCAGCTCATCATAGAGTTATGAAGTAGTGTGATGTCACCAGCTCATCATAGAGTTATGAAGTAGTGTGATGTCACCAGCTCATCATAGAGTTATAAAGTAGTGTGATGTCACCAGCTCATCCTAGAGTTATAAAGTAGTGTGATGTCACCAGCTCATCCTAGAGTTATAAAGTAGTGTGATGTCACCAGCTCATCCTAGAGTTATAAAGTAGTGTGATGTCACCAGCTCATCCTAGAGTTATAAAGTAGTGTGATGTCACCAGCTCATCCTAGAGTTATAAAGTAGTGTGATGTCACCAGCTCATCCTAGAGTTATGAAGTAGTGTGATGTCACCAGCTCATCATAGAGTTATAAAGTAGTGTGATGTCACCAGCTCATCCTAGAGTTATAAAGTAGTGTGATGTCACCAGCTCATCCTAGAGTTATAAAGTAGTGTGATGTCACCAGCTCATCCTAAAGTTATGAAGTAGTGTGATGTCACCAGCTCATCCTAAAGTTATGAAGTATAGCGTGGCTTATAAAGTGTTTATTCTCACCAACACTGTGATCCCCTCCTGCTCCACTGGTTTAGGGTCTAGGGTTAGGGTTTATGTTTAGGGTTTAGGGTCTTGGGTTAGGGTTTAGGGTTAGGGTTAGGGTTTATAAAGTGTTTATTCTCACCAACACTGTGATCCCCTCCTGCTCCACTGGTTTAGGGTCTAGGGTTAGGGTTTATGTTTAGGGTTTAGGGTCAAGGGTTAGGGTTTATGTTTAGGGTTTAGGGTTTAGGGTCTAGGGTTAGGGTTTATGTTTAGGGTTTAGGGTTAGGGTTTATAAAGTGTTTATTCTCACCAACACTGTGATCCCCTCCTGCTCCACTGGAGTCTTGTCGTAAGTCGCATCACACACTCTGACCACCGTGGTCACTTCGTAGGCCTTCAGGTCCTGAAGACATTAGAACATGTTTATTAGATGTTATAAACACTATAACATGTTTATAACATGTTCATAAACACTATAACATGTTTATAACATGTTTATAAACACTATAACATGTTTATAACATGTTTATAAACACTATAACATGTTTATAAACACTTTAATATGTTTATAACAATATACTATGTTTATAACCATTCTAACATGTTTATATCAATATGACTTGTTTATTACATGTTATAATCACTATAACATGTTTATAAACACTTTAATATGTTTATAACAATATACTATGTTTATAACCATTATAACATGTTTATAACAATATGACTTGTTTATTACATGTTATAATCACTATAACATGTTTATAGCATGTTTATAAACACTATAACATGTTTATAAACACTATAATACGGTGGTAGCTTAGCATTAGTGTTAGTATTAGCATTACCTCTATGCATCGACCCAGCTGAACGTTGGTTAGCATTAGCGTTAGCAGTAGCGTTACCTCTATGAATCAACCCAGCTGAATGTTGGTTAGGTTAGCTTAGCATTAGTTACTTCTATGAATCGAACCAGCTGAGTGGTGGTAGGTTAGTTTAGCGTTAGCATTAGCATTAGCTTTACCTCTATGAATCGACCCAGCTTAGTGGTGGTAGGTTAGCTTAGCGTTAGCATTAGCGTTACCTCTATGGATCGACCCAGCTTAGTGGTGGTAGGTTAGCTTAGCGTTACCTCTATGAATCGACCCAGCTTAGTGGTGGTAGGTTAGCTTAGCGTTAGCGTTAGCATTACCTCTATGAATCGACCCAGCTGAGCGGTGGTAGGTTAGCTTAGCGTTAGCATTAGCGTTAGCGTTACCTCTATGAATCGACCCAGCTGAGCGGTGGTAGGTTAGTTTAGCGTTAGCATTAGCGTTACCTCTATGAATCGACCCAGCTGAGCGTTGGTCGGGTTGTGAGTTATGAGGAACCTCAGTCCATCGTACGTGATCTCTACGGGAGCCGGACGGTTCATTTTCACTCGCCAAGATTACCGCTCAAGAAGAAGGAGGAGGAGGAGGAGGAGGCAGAGGAGGAGGAGGAAGAGGAGGAGGAGGAGGCAGAGGAGGAGGAGGAAGAGGAGGAGGCAGAGGAGGAGGAAAGTGCAGACTTCAAGACGTCTTCAGGAAGATGAAGAAGACCGACTATGAAAATAGTGAGAAATCAATTTCTCACTATTTGTGCGAACAAAACAAAGAACTAAATTAGAATATCCTGCTATAATGGGCATAGATTAGGACTTAAAAAGGGGTTTTCCGGTAAATCAGGGATATTAATTGATGATTAATGTGAACCAGGGGGGGGGGCAGGGTTTATGATTAAAGCTGAACCGGGGGGCGGGGCTGTAACTTGACCATTCAGGGAAGACTGAGAGGAGAGGAGAGGAGAGGAGAGGAGAGGAGAGGAGAGGAGAGGAGAGGAGAGGAGAGGAGAGGAGAGGAGAGGAGAGGAGAGGACGTGTCCACAGGCCTCCCTGGCGCTCTGGTCTTCATAAGGGTTGGACAGACTGGCAGTGATGACCTGTTGGACAGACAGACAGACAGACAGACAGACAGACAGACAGACAGACAGACAGACAGACAGACAGACAGACAGGCAGACAGACAGACAGACAGACAGTCAAGCGGAAGGCCACATACGAAAAAAGACCCGCCCCCCCACTTGCCCCTGATTGGCCTACCGATTGTCCGCTCCGTGACGCACGTGGAAGCTGTTTCCCTGTGAGACGCCTCATTGGCCGCTGCAGTTCAGTTCGGTAGGCCAATCAGACGGCCCAGAGCCGTCTAAACGGTGGCAGTACCCACCGGGGGCAGCAGATGGCAGTGTGCGGGGGGCGGGGCCTCTCTGGGGGCGTGGCTTGCTGTTCACTTGTCGACGATCAGCAGCAGGTGCTGAGCTTGGCAGAACTCCGCTCCGAGCCTCGCAAACGCCATGCATGTGCAGCCTGACACACACACACACACACACACACACACACACACACACACACACACACACACACACGATATATGTGACTCCTTTTTATACAGAGACAGTCATGGAGGCAAGACTAACTGTTCAGGAGAGTATTTGTTTTTTGTTTGGTTTTTTTATCCAAAATGTGTTAATATCACAGGCAGACTCTTCACATACTAGAGCAAGTCTGAAATAAATGTCAGAGCTGAAATCGACATGAAAATATGAAATAAATGCTTAAACATGTAGCTATAGGTGTAATGTTAGAGACCACAGAAGACATGTAAATATGAAATAAATGCTTAAACATGTAGCTATAGGTGTAATGTTAGAGACCACAGAAGACATGTAAATATGAAATAAATGCTTAAACATGTAGCTAGGTGTAATGTTAGAGACCACAGAAGACATGTAAATATGAAATAAATGCTTAAACATGTAGCTAGGTGTAATGTTAGAGTCCACAGAAGTGAAACTTTCAAGCCTGTTTTCTCAACTCGCTGTTTCTCTATAAGACATTACTCTATAAGCCATATCTCCAAAACTGGTGGGTCAAACTGAACAACCAATATGTCAATTTGAAGCTATGATTCCCTGCTTTCACATGACATGTGGGTGGGGCTACGATGTGGGCGGGGCTATAATGTGGGCGGAGCTATGATGTGGGCAGGGCTGGTCGCTCATACTCACTATGATGTGGGCGGGGCTCTGATGTTGGCAGAGCTATGATGTGGGCGGGGCTCTGATGTGGGCGGAGCTATGATGTGGCCATGGTCATGTTATGATGTGGGTGGAGCTAAGATGTGGGCGGGGCTATGGTGTGTGCTGAGCTAAGATGTGGGCGGGGCTATGGTGTGTATTGAGCTAAGATGTGGGCAGAGCTATATGATGTGGGCGGAGCTATGACATGGGCGGAGCTATGGTGTGGGCGGGGCTATGATGTGGGCGGAGCCAGTCGCTCATACTCACTATGATGTGGGCGGGGCTGGTCGTTCATTGAGCGCACACGGGTCGATGTGACGGCTCGGCGATGTGGACACACCATTGATGATGATGCTTCTGCTGGTGGGCGTCGGCTAACAAAGACTCCTCCCCCGCTAGCTGGACGCTAACTGGCTGCAACGCGGACAGAGGAGACGTTAGCTTAGCCTCGCGTAGCCACGCTATAACTCAGTTAGTATGGCTAGCATAAGGCTACACAATAAGGGCCTGTGTTTTAGGATCCAAGATGGCCGCAGCACCAGGAGGGGGTGGGGCAGGGGTGAGCCGGCGGGGTCGACATTTGACCTTACTGGGCTGCGTTCAACTGGTACCAACACCATGTTATCTCTCCTAATGGTACCAACACCATGTTATCTCTCCTAATGGTACCAACATCATGTTATCTCTCCTAATGGTACCAACATCATGTTATCTCTCCTAATGGTACCAACATCATGTTATCTCTCCTAATGGTACCAACACCCTGTTATCTCTCCTAATGGTACCAACATCATGTTATCTCTCCTAATGGTACCAACATCATGTTATCTCTCCTAATGGTACCAACATCATGTTCTCTCTCCTAATGGTACCAACACCATGTCATCTCTCATAATGGTACCAACACCATGTTATCTCTCCTAATGGTACCAACACCATGTTATCTCTCCTAATGGTACCAACATCATGTTATCTCTCCTAATGGTACCAACACCATGTTATCTCTCCTAATGGTACCAACATCATGTTATCTCTACTAATGGTACCAACATCATGTTATCTCTCCTAATGGTACCAACACCATGTTATCTCTCCTAATGGTACCAACATCATGTTATCTCTCCTAATGGTACCAACATCATGTTATCTTTCATAATGGTACCAACACCATGTTATCTCTCCTAATGGTACCAACATCATGTTATCTCTCCTAATGGTACCAACATCATGTTATCTCTCCTAATGGTACCAACATCATGTTATCTTTCATAATGGTACCAACACCATGTTATCTCTCCTAATGGTACCAACATCATGTTATCTCTCCTAATGGTACCAACACCATGTTATCTCTCCTAATGGTACCAACATCATGTTATCTCTCCTAATGGTACCAACATCATGTTATCTCTCCTAATGGTACCAACACCATGTTATCTCTCCTAATGGTACCAACACCATGTTATCTCTCCTAATGGTACCAACATCATGTTATCTCTCCTAATGGTACCAGCATCATGTTATCTCTCCTAATGGTACCAACATCATGTTATCTCTCCTAATGGTACCAACACCATGTTATCTCTCCTAATGGTACCAACATCATGTTATCTCTCCTAATGGTACCAACACCATGTTATCTCTCCTAATGGTACCAACATCATGTTATCTTTCATAATGGTACCAACACCATGTTCTCTCTCCTAATGGTACCAACCAACACCATGTTATCTCTCCTAATGGTACCAACATCATGTTATCTCTCCTAATGGTACCAACACCATGTTATCTCTCCTAATGGTACCAACATCATGTTATCTCTCCTAATGGTACCAACACCATGGTATCTCTCCTAATGGTACCAACACCATGGTATCTCTCCTAATGGTACCAACACCATGTTATCTCTCCTAATGGTACCAACATCATGTTATCTCTCCTAATGGTACCAACATCATGTTATCTCTCCTAATGGTACCAACACCATGTTATCTTTCCTAATAGTACCAACATCATGTTATTTCTCCTAATGGTACCAACCAACACCATGTTATCTCTCCTAATGGTACCAACATCATGTTATCTCTCCTAATGGTACCAACATCATGTTATCTCTCCTAATGGTACCAACATCGTGTTATCTCTCCTAATGGTACCAACATCGTGTTATCTCTCCTAATGGTACCAACATCATGTTATCTCTCCTAATGGTACCAACATCATGTTATCTCTCCTAATGGTACCAACACCATGTTATCTCTCCTAATGGTACCAACATCATGTTATCTCTCCTAATGGTACCAACATCATGTTATCTCTCCTAATGGTACCAACATCATGTTATCTCTCCTAATGGTACCAACATCATGTTATCTCTCCTAATGGTACCAACACCATGTTATCTCTCCTAATGGTACCAACACCATGTTATCTCTCCTAATGGTACCAACATCATGTTATCTCTCCTAATGGTACCAACATCATGTTCTCTCTCCTAATGGTACCAACACCATGTCATCTCTCATAATGGTACCAACACCATGTTATCTCTCCTAATGGTACCAACACCATGTCATCTCTCATAATGGTACCAACACCATGTTATCTCTCCTAATGGTACCAACACCATGTTATCTCTCCTAATGGTACCAACATCATGTTATCTCTCCTAATGGTACCAACACCATGTTATCTCTCCTAATGGTACCAACACCATGTTATCTCTCCTAATGGTACCAACATCATGTTATCTCTCCTAATGGTACCAACATCATGTTATCTTTCATAATGGTACCAACACCATGTTATCTCTCCTAATGGTACCAACATCATGTTATCTCTCCTAATGGTACCAACATCATGTTATCTCTCCTAATGGTACCAACATCATGTTATCTCTCCTAATGGTACCAACATCATGTTATCTCTCCTAATGGTACCAACACCATGTTATCTCTCCTAATGGTACCAACACCATGTTATCTCTCCTAATGGTACCAACATCATGTTATCTCTCCTAATGGTACCAACATCATGTTCTCTCTCCTAATGGTACCAACACCATGTCATCTCTCATAATGGTACCAACACCATGTTATCTCTCCTAATGGTACCAACACCATGTCATCTCTCATAATGGTACCAACACCATGTTATCTCTCCTAATGGTACCAACACCATGTTATCTCTCCTAATGGTACCAACATCATGTTATCTCTCCTAATGGTACCAACACCATGTTATCTCTCCTAATGGTACCAACACCATGTTATCTCTCCTAATGGTACCAACATCATGTTATCTCTCCTAATGGTACCAACATCATGTTATCTTTCATAATGGTACCAACACCATGTTATCTCTCCTAATGGTACCAACATCATGTTATCTCTCCTAATGGTACCAACATCATGTTATCTCTCCTAATGGTACCAACATCATGTTATCTTTCATAATGGTACCAACACCATGTTATCTCTCCTAATGGTACCAACATCATGTTATCTCTCCTAATGGTACCAACACCATGTTATCTCTCCTAATGGTACCAACATCATGTTATCTCTCCTAATGGTACCAACATCATGTTATCTCTCCTAATGGTACCAACACCATGTTATCTCTCCTAATGGTACCAACATCATGTTATCTCTCCTAATGGTACCAGCATCATGTTATCTCTCCTAATGGTACCAACACCATGTTATCTCTCCTAATGGTACCAACATCATGTTATCTCTCCTAATGGTACCAACACCATGTTATCTCTCCTAATGGTACCAACATCATGTTATCTTTCATAATGGTACCAACACCATGTTCTCTCTCCTAATGGTACCAACACCATGTTATCTCTCCTAATGGTACCAACACCATGGTATCTCTCCTAATGGTACCAACATCATGTTATCTTTCATAATGGTACCAACACCATGTTCTCTCTCCTAATGGTACCAACATCATGTTATCTCTCCTAATGGTACCAACATCATGTTATCTCTCCTAATGGTACCAACACCATGTTATCTCTCCTAATGGTACCAACATCATGTTATCTTTCATAATGGTACCAACACCATGTTCTCTCTCCTAATGGTACCAACACCATGGTATCTCTCCTAATGGTACCAACACCATGTTATCTCTCCTAATGGTACCAACATCATGTTATCTCTCCTAATGGTACCAACATCATGTTATCTCTCCTAATGGTACCAACATCATGTTATCTCTCCTAATGGTACCAACATCGTGTTATCTCTCCTAATGGTACCAACATCATGTTATCTCTCCTAATGGTACCAACATCATGTTATCTCTCCTAATGGTACCAACATCATGTTATCTCTCCTAATGGTACCAACATCATGTTATCTCTCCTAATGGTACCAACATCATGTTATCTCTCCTAATGGTACCAACATCATGTTATCTCTCCTAATGGTACCAACACCATGTTATCTCTCCTAATAGTACCAACATCATGTTATCTCTCCTAATGGTACCAACATCATGTTATCTCTCCTAATGGTACCAACATCATGTTATCTCTCCTAATGGTACCAACATCGTGTTATCTCTCCTAATGGTACCAACATCATGTTATCTCTCCTAATGGTACCAACATCATGTTATCTCTCCTAATGGTACCAACATCATGTTATCTCTCCTAATGGTACCAACATCATGTTATCTCTCCTAATGGTACCAACACCATGTTATCTCTCCTAATGGTACCAACACCATGTTATCTCTCCTAATGTTACCAACATCATGTTATCTCTCCTAATGGTACCAACATCATGTTATCTCTCCTAATGGTACCAACATCATGTTATCTCTCCTAATGGTACCAAAATCACGTTGTCTCTCCTAATGGTACCAACACCATGTTATCTCTTCTAATGGTACCAACACCATGTTATCTCTCCTAATGGTACCAACATCATGTTATCTCTCTTAATGGTACCAACACCATGTTATCTCTCCTAATGGTACCAACACCATGTTATCTCTCCTAATGGTACCAACACCATGTTATCTCTCTTAATGGTACCAACACCATGTTATCTCTCCTAATGGTACCAACATCATGTTATCTCTCCTAATGGTACCAACATCATGTTATCTCTACTAATGGTACCAACATCATGTTATCTCTCCTAATGGTACCAACACCATGTTATCTCTCCTAATGGTACCAACACCATGTTATCTCTCCTAATGGTACCAACATCAATACAGAATGGAATTGTGGACACAATCTAATCCAACGATAAACAAAATATTCTACGATTCGGGTCTGAGAGGATAAATGTCATCAGATGGTGGTCCGTGGCTCAGATGGGTCTGAGAGGCTAAATGTCATCAGATGGTGGTCCGTGGCTCAGATGGGTCTGAGAGGCTAAATGTCATCAGATGGTGGTCCGTGGCTCAGATGGGTCTGAGAGGCTAAATGTCATCAGATGGTGGTCCGTGGCTCAAACCACTGCTCTATTTTGACCGTACCGCGGCGGACCCCTCAGACCATGACATGTCACTGAGTCACAACGGAACGAACGACACAGGCGACATTAAAAACGACACACACTGGAGACAATGTAACAATAACATCAGAAACAATATTACAACAATAGCATCAGTAACAATGTAACGGCATTTACCTACATTGTAACGGGTCGACGGGCCAATCAGATGCTGTAGATGCTGTCAGACAGAGAGAGAGGCTACAGAGGCAGCATGATGAAGGTTTCTAACACACTGAGGATGAGGAGGAGGACGGTGGCCTGATTCTG